>NC_041385.1:198666473-198671840 GCF_002162155.2 Triticum dicoccoides
CATGACTCCAATCATGGTCAACCCGGAATGGGCCAGTAACCTTATCCGGCCCATCAGGTAATGGACGCTCTTGTCTTCCTCCAAACGGGGGCTCCGCGGGCGCCAGCTGAGGCGTTTCTTTAGAGGAGCAGCACTGAACTCCGGGAGGCCAATCCGGACTGGGTCCGGCAGCGGAGCGTCTTCTATGTAAAACCACTCCGAAGGCCAATCTTCGGACGCCTTCTTAGGGGTACCGGATGGGTATCCGGTCCCGGCAATGCGCCACATTTCGGCGCCACCCACTTGATATATAGATCCCTCGTGAGAACGGGGTACGAGGCAGAACAACCTCTTCCATAGTGCAAAACGGGGCTCAATGCCCAGGAATAGCTCGCAAAGAGCTACGTAGCCCGCGATATGCAGGACAGAGGCAGGCGTAAGGCGATGGAGCTGGAGTCCGTAGAACTCCAGGAGCCCGCGGAGAAATGGATGTATTGGAAATCCGAGTCCCCTTATCAGATAGGGGACGAAGCATACCCGCTCCCCTTTGTTGGGACTTGGGGTAGCCTCCGCTTTATTTCCACCTTGGTAGGTGGACAGCCCGGTCCGAACTGGGACCATGAAGGCCGGAGGGAGATATCCCCCCGCTTGGAGCTTCACTAGCTCGTTGTGTGGAACAGAGCACCTCCTCCAATCCCCTGGCGGTGGGCTGGGAGCGCGAGAAGAGGAGCCGCGTCGACGGTCCATGATAGAATGGATTTTTAGGTCAAGGGCGCTCAGATGAAGTATTCGCGGAAGGGAGATGATGTGGTTTGGATCTGGATTTTTGCCTCTTTTGTAGGAGGATGACTCGCACGACTAGGGGGTGAAACATAAAAGACACCCAGGCTTTTCGCATTCGTGCGACGCGTGGAAGAAGGCCATTATTGGGCGTAGAAGCCAAGAAGCACATTATTTATGATGAAGCCGGACACTGTTCGGCAGGTACATGGAACTTGAAGGGAGAACCCGCCTTGCAACGCTGAAGACTATATACGCGCTGGACTCATCGTCATTGAAGCCTGGTTCGGGGGCTACTGAGGGAGTCCTGGACTAAGGGGTGTCCGGACGTCCGGACTATCATCGTCCGCCGGACTCCAAGACTACGAAGATACAAGATTGAAGACTCCGTCCCATGTCCAGATGGGACTTTCCTTGGCGTGGAAGGCAAGCTTGGCAATACGGATATGTAGATCTCCTACCATTGTAACCGACTCTATGTAACCCTAGCCTCCTCCGGTGTCTATATAAACCGGAGGGCTTTAGTCCGTAGGACACAACATACATCACAACAATCATACCATAGGCTAGCTTTAGGGTTTAGCCTCCTTGATCTCGTGGTAGATCCACTCTTGTACTACCAATATCATCAATATTAATCAAGCAGGACGTAGGGTTTTACCTCCATCAAGAGGGCCCGAACCTGGGTAAAACATCGTGTCCCTTGTCTCCTGTTACCATCCGCCTAGACGCACAGTTCGGGACCCCCTACCCGAGATCCGCCGGTTTTGACACCGACACCCTCCATACCAACAACTTTTCGAAGGAGTTTGTTAAAGTATTTTCGTTTTGATCATGGGACTGGGCATCCCGAATACCAACCCCTCTCGTGTAATGAGAAGTGAATAAACACTTACCATGAGAATAACCCGCTTAGTATGGAAGATACTGACCGCCCCCTGTCGCTCCATGAGTGGTACATGCACACAAAACACATGCTTATTTGAATTATTAGAGGTGGCACATGCAAATTTAGTTGGGACGACATAGTAATACCACATATAGGTAGATATAGTGGACTCATATGGAACAACTTTGGGTTTAATGATTTGGATGCACAAATAGTATTCCCGCTTAGTACAGGTGAGGGCTAGAAAATAGATTGAGAAGCGACCAACTAGAGAGCGAAAACGGTCATAATCATGCATTGAGAATAATTAACACCAAGTACAAGCATGAGTAAGATATATAGACCATGAACATAAATATCATGGAGGCTATGTTGGTTTTGAATCAACTACATACATGAACATGTGGCAAGTCAAGCCACTTGAATTGTTCAGAGGAAGATACCATACTATCGTAATCATAACCATTTTAATGCATGTTGATACTCAAGATAAATCATTATCCAACTCCTAGCTATTTAAGCATGGCATGAGCAACTATAATCTCTAATTGTCATCACAAACATGTTTACTAATAATAAGCTGAATCAAGAACGATGAGCTAAACATATTTACAAAAACAGAACAAGAGGAGTTCATACCAACTTTTCTTCACCTCATTCACTTTATCAAATCATCATCATTATTGCCTTTCACTTGCATGACCGAATGATATGAAAATAATAATAGTGCAAATGTGTCGTGGACTAAGCTAGAATCTGCAAACATTTTATTCAAAGGAGAAGACAAGGTAATATGGGCTCTTTGTTAAATCATCAATAATGCATATGAGAGCCACTCAACATTTACATTATGGCCTTCTCCTTACGACAACTCAAAGAAAAGAAAATAATTTCAGAAAAATACACTGGAATATTTTTGGAGTTTTTAGTTTTTATGAAGAAAGCAAAGAAAGAACAAAAAACGAGAAAAACTATTTACACGGGAAAGCGCCCAATAAACAAACAAAAGAAGGATGAGAAATCTTTTGGGGTTTTCATTTTAATACTACATACTACTAGACAAGAAAGAAAAACCGAAAATAAGCGAGAAATATTTTGGATTTGAAAGTTTCTCAAACACACAAGAAGAAAGCGGAATTGAAACTAACGTGGATATACAATGGAAAAGGATGAACAACGACAACTGGAATGAATGTGTGATACATGAATGTAATGTCGGTGAGAAATACGTACTCCCCCAAGATTAGGCTTTTGTCGTAAGTTGGTCTAGAACTAAGGGTCAAAGTATCCTCCTCCAGGATAGTACTAGGGCTCCTCAGGGTTCAACTGATAGCCAGGGTCCTATGGATCCCACTAGTAAACAGGCTCTACGATAGGCTCGGGCTCAGGCACTGGCTCTGGCTCGTCCACTTCGGGCGGTGCCAAGCCCCCAAAAGCGTAAATGTTATCTGGCATAATAGTGTACCTGCCTGAAGAAAGATGAAACAAAGAAGGTGCAGGCAAGGTAATAGTTTCACGGGTGTCCTGACTGAACACCAAGTTATATCGAAATCGCCTAAGGCCAATGCCAATAAAATCATGTCCAACCATGCTAGCATAATGAAGGTGCCTAACATGTAAAAGCTTCTACTTAACTTCATCGTGCCTATTAGGAATCTAAAAATGTCTAGCAAGGCGAGAATGATAAATACCACCGTAAATAACACCCTTTGAGGGGTTAATGTGTAACCGTCGAGCAATTTGTAGCGACCACGATCCCAATGGACCAAAGTCTGTGTGCTTAAGTGTCATCCCTGGATTAGTATGCTGACACACATAGTACTCGAGGAATTATAACAGAGTTCAGTCACACACTTATTACATCAAGGTCCTCATAAAGAGTATCTGTTACACAAATAAAATGGCTGAAGGCCATCTAAACTAAATAACTGCGGAAGCTTCGAAGGTAAATGTGTCCATCAACTCCAACGACATAGCTGAGTGCATGACAACGACCTATCGCACCTTATTCGTTGTTAGAGAAGTCTGCAACATGAGACATTGCAACCATGTAGGTCAGCACATTGAATATGCTGGCAGAGTTACACTATAAAGCAATGAATGCAAGAACTATATCTACATGCATATTTGGCCGGTGGAGGCCCTAAGTTTAAGGTTTTGCATAAAGCTAATTTTTCCCTACAACAAAGGAATAAATTTCATTTACTACAAAGTTAAACCAATATTTGAGAAGGTTCCTCCAACTCAAATCCCAACATTAAACAAGTATCATCATTAAACCAATTCATTAATTAAAGAGTGATGAGATCAACAATAATATCCACTTCTAGATACTCAAGATGCCATAACCAGGGACATGTCTAACCATGATTAGTCTATACACTCTGTAGAGGTTGCGCACTTTTCCTCACAAGCCTCGACCGCATCCATGATCAGAAGATCGAGACATAGTCTTTCTGAAGCATTAACTCTCTATTCTAGGTAGACCAGTACACCTACTTTCCCCTGCATGTGCTAGTAGACCTCTTCAAGAGCTCACGCAAGTTAATCAACTAGGCCAGAGCCCATAATGGCTTGTGGCTGCACACGGAAGTTTCTAGGCATGAAATATCATATGATCCATTTGAGCCTGGGTGTCGAACCGAGGAAAAATCACATGGGTACTCCGGGATTTCCCAAACGGGCTAGCACTGGATTCTCCAGGTGCCCCAACCAATCCACCCAGATGTGTATTAGAGTTGCCACCTTATTGTTATCAAAAATTAATATCTCTCACAACTTCCATGTGTATCATGTTCCAATCCCCGTCTATGAACATGGCTAAGCAATAATTGAGCATAACATATATTCCCGGGGTGATCAAAGGTATTAGGTTCCTACCTCAAGTACTACAACCAAACCACATGTTCCCAATCCTACTCATGCAAATCTTTGACGGGCAAAACTAATGCACAATAAAAACTGGAAATAGAAGAGTATGATCGAAGTGTAACTTGCCCTCCTGACGATCGAAAAACTGTAGAGATTCGTAGTAGCAAGCTTCGCACTCCGGAAAATCTATCATAGAAAAAAAATAGCATACATAAGCAATCACTCAAATGAAACAAAGAGAAATCGAGAAAAGATCCATATAAAACACAAAACAAGCAAACAACTACATTAAACAGAAAATGAAACCTAACAGCATTATTTTCATGTTGATTAGATCTTAATAGTAGGTATATGTGATTAGCTATGATTTGCAAAAAGAATCACCTCAAACGGAGCTACGGAACTCAAGATACAAACGTAACAAGATCGAATACTAATCTGAACTAAAATAAAATTTTAAATTGTCAAAATCATGTAAAAATTGCTTTACAGGAAAGAGGGGATCGTTATGAAGAATTAGGCCTTGGTTTCATCTAATTTTGACAAACGAGCTAAAAGCTCCGCTAGTTTGAAGATCAGGGGCTTAATCGTGAGAAAACTTATTCGCAGATAGGTCCTTGGCCGAAAATAAAAAGAAAAAGAAAATTCTATCAGACGAATGTCCGCTAACAGAAACTAACGAACGAATTTGTTTGTTAATAGATTCTAACGGGTGAACGCTCACTATATAACCGATCTAATAAAGATAAATTGGTCGATCTAACTAAACCGAAAATAAACCAGAAAGAAAAACGGCGGCACGGGCGGCGACTTTAGGTGAGGGCGTCGGCGGCTGCGAGTTGGGTAGG
>NC_041385.1:198672038-198701630 GCF_002162155.2 Triticum dicoccoides
CGCTCCGACGCGGACTCCACCGGAGTCCGGCGGGGTTACGGCGGCGACGCAGTTTGGCAGTTGGGCTTCGGCATGGCTCGGCCCAGTCGGCGCGTGACATTTTTTTTATAAGAGTGTGGCGAAGAAATATCCTAATAAAATAAAATAAAAATCCTAAAAATTCCAGAAACAATTTTCACCATCCCTACCTAATATTTGGGACAAAGTGAACATTTTTCAGGACTAAATGCAATTTTTAAAAATGCATGTTTTTCTCTAATTCAACCTAATAGAATTGCAAATAAAAATAATTTGACTTCCAAATTTCTTTTCCAATATATTCCCTCTGTTTTGAAGAAATGATACGTCTCCAACGTATCTATAATTTTTGATTGCTCCATGCTACTTTATCTACTGTTTTGGACTATATTGGGCTTTATTTTCCACTTTTATATTATTTTTGGGACTAACCTATTAACGGGAGGCACAACCCAGAATTGCTGTTTTTTTGCCTATTTCAGTGTTTCGAAGAAACGGAGTATCAGACGGAGTCCAAACGGAATGAAACCTTCGGGAACATGATTTTCTCATCGAACGTGATCCAGGAGACTTGGACCCTGCTCCAAGGAACAAAAGAGGCGGTCATGAGGGTGGGGGGCGCACCCCCTACCTCGTGGGCCCCCTGTTGCTCCATCGACGTACTCCGTCCTCCTATATATACCTACGTATCCCCAAACAATCAGAACAGGAGCCAAAAACCTAATTCCACTGCCGCAACCTTCTATATTCGCGAGATCCCATCTTGGGGCCTGTTCCGGAGCTCCATCGGAGGAGGCATCCACCATGGAGGGCTTCTACATCAACAGCATAGCCCCTCCGATGAAGTGTGAGTAGTTTACTTCAAACCTTTGGGCCCATAGCTAGTAGCTAGATGGCTTCTTCTCTCTTTTTGGATCTCAATACAATGTTCTCCCCCTCTCTCTTGGAGATCTATTCGATGTAATCTTGTTTTTGTGGTGTGTTTATTGAGACTGATGAATTGTGGGCTTATGATCCAACTTATCTATGAACAATATTTGAATCTTCTCTGAATTCTTTTATGTATGATTGAGTTATCTTTGCAAGTCTCTTTGAATTATCCTTTTGGTTTGGACAACTAGATTGGTAGTTCTTGCAATGGGAGAAGTGCTTAGCTTTGGGTTCAATCTTGCGGTGTCCTTTCCCAGTGACAGAAGGGGCAGCAAGGCACGTATTGTATTGTTTCCATCGAGGATAACAAGATGTTTTTTTATCATATTGCATGAATTTATCCCTCTACATCATGTCATCTTGCTTAAGGCGTTACTCTGTTTTTAACTTAATACTCTAGATGCATGCTGGATAGCAGTCGATGAGTGGAGTAATAGTAGTAGATGCAGAATCGTGTCGATCTACTTGTCTTGAACGTGATGCCTACATACATGATCATACCTATATATACTCATAATTATGCTCAATTATATCAATTGCTCAACAGTAATTTGTTCACCCACCATAGAATATCTATGCTCTTGAGAGAAGCCGCTAGTGAAACCTATGGCCCCCGGGTCTATTCTCATCATATCAATCTCCATTCCTTTATTACTTGCTTTGTCTTTACTTTGCCTTTTACTTTTAACTTTGCATCTATATACCAAAAATACCAAAAATATTATTTATCATCTCTATCAGATCTCACTCTTGTAAGTGACCGTGAAGGGATTGATAACCCCTAATCGTGTTGGTTGCGAGGAGCTATCGTTTTGTGTAGGTACGAGGGACTTGTGCGTGGTCTCCTACTGGATTGATACCTTGGTTCTCAAAAATTGAGGGAAATACTTATGCTACTTTGCTGCATCATTCTCTCCTCTTCGGGGAAATCCAACGCAGTGCTCAAGAGGTAGCAAGAAGAATTTCTGGCGCCGTTGCCGGGGAGGCTCATGCAAGAGCAAGTCAACCATACCAAGTACCCATCACAATACCTATCTCTCGCATTACATTATTTGCCATTTGCCTATCGTTTTCCTCTCCCCCACTTCACCGTTGCCGTTTTATTCACCCTCTCTTTCCCAATCTCCTCCTCTCTTTCCCGTTGCCTTTTTCCTTGTCCCTTTGTTTGCTCGCGTGTTAGTTTGCTTGCTTGTCGCCATGACTAGTCTCATATCTTCTCCGTTATCTCCCGAGAATGAAGTTCTAAATTTTAAGCAAAGGGAGGGAGAAAATCTAAAAGACGCTTGGTATAGAATTTGCAATGCTCAAAATAGATCTACCAGCAAGCAATCTACTTCAGTTCTTCATAATTTTTATGTAGGTGCTAATCCTTGGTATAGATATATCCTTGATACCATTACCGGAGGGAATTTCTTGGGTAGCCATACTTTTGATTCTTATAATGCTTTAATAGATTTATTTGGGTCACCACCTCTTTTGATTAATGGGACTATATTAACTTTGGAGCATGTTATGCAAAGACTTGAAATTATTGAGAATAAAGTTGCTACCCTTGAATAAATTGAAAATCTTGATAAAAAGATCCACAATCAAATTACCCAATATCGATCTAATGTAGGAATGACTTTGAAAAATATTAAAGAAAAAGAACCCATAGTTAATGAGAAAATAAATCTAGATTCCACAAGAATCGATAAACTTGAGGGTATAATTACCAACATGGGAACCGCTTTTTCTTACGTACAAAACAGTCCAAGTTCGTCTACTAAAAATACTAAGCTTACTTATGTTCCTAAGAATAAGGGTGAATCATCTAGTAAGGTAATTGCGGATCTTAAATATATAAGTGTTCATCCCAATCTTTTTACCATCATTAAGGAACCTTTTGCTATAGATGAATTTTTCGATCTTTGGCTGAAAATTTGACAATTACTAGAAAGAAAGAAAATTCTAAAAGAGGTAGGTGCCTCATTGAAGAATTGCCTACCAAAGATGGCAATACCTAGATCCACCCTTGCTTTTATGCCTAGCTAGGGGCGTTAAACGATAGCGCTTGTTGGGAGGCAACCCTATTTTATCTTTGTTTTTTGTTTTTTCTTCTGTTTAGGTATAAACAATCCATATAGCCTCTGTTTGGATGTGGTTTTATCTTTTAATTAGTGTTTGTGCCAAGTAGAACCTATAAGATAACCTACAATGATAGTTGATTTGATTCTGCTGAAAAACAGAAACTTTGCGCGCACGAATATAATTTTATTAAATCACGGAAACGTGATTTTGTGTTGATTATTTTTGCTTATGTTCAATAAACAAATTTTCCAGGACTTCCTAGTTTGGTAGAATTTTTAGAGTTCCAGAAGTTTGCGTTAGTTACAGATTACTACAGACTATTCTGTTTTTGACAGATTCTGTTTTGCGTGTGTTGTTTGCTTATTTTGATGAATCTATGGCTAATAAAATAGTTTATAATCCATAGAGAAGTTGGAATACAGTAGGTTTAACACCAATATAAATAAAGAATGAGTTCATTACAGTACCTTGAAGTAGTCTTTTGTTTTCTTTCTCTAACGGAGATCACGAGATTTCTATTGAGTTTTGTGTTGTGAAGTTTTCAAGTTTTGGGTGAATTATTTTGATGGATTATGGAACAAGGAGTGGCAAGAGCCTAAGCTTGGGGATGTCCATGGCACCCCCAAGATAATCCAAGGACATAAAAAAGTCAAAGCTTGGGGATGCCCCGGAAGGCATCCCCTCTTTCGTCTACTTCCATCGGTAATTTACTTGGAGCTATATTTTTATTCACCACATGATATGTGTTTTGCTTGGAGCGTCTTGTATTATTTGCCTCTTTGCTTGTTAGTCTACCACAATCATCCTTGCTGTAAACACCTTTTGAGAGAGCCATACATGAATTGGAATTTGCTAGAATAATCTATGTGTTTCACTTATATCTTTTGAGCTTGATAGTTTTGCTCATAGTGCTTCACTTATATCTTTTGAGCGTGATAATTTTTGCTCTAGTACTTCACTTAGATCTTTTAGAGCACGGTGGTGGATTTGTTTTAAAGAAACTATTGATCTCTCATGCTTCACTTGGATTATTTTGAGAGTCGTTAATAGCATGGTAATTTGCTTAATATTAATATACTTGGGATTCAAGATATGTGAAACTTTCTTTTGAGTGCGTTGAATACTAAGATAAGTTTGATGCTTGATAAATGTTTTGAGATATGGAGGTGATAATATCAAAGTCGTGCAAGTTGGGTGATTATGAATTCAAAGAATGCTTGTCTTGAAGTTTGCAAGTCCCGTAGCATGCACGTATGGTTAAAGTTGTGTAACAAATTTGAAACATGAAGTGTACCTGGCTTATGCATCCTTATGAGTGGCGGTCGGGGACGAGCAATGGTTTTTTCCTACCAATCTATCCCCCTAGAAGCATGCGCATAGTACTTGATTTTTGATGACTTCTAAATTTTTGCAATAAGTATATGAGTTCGTTTGACTAATGTTGAGTCCGTGGATTATACACACTCTCACCTTTCCGCCTTTGCTAGCCTCTTCGGTACCGTGCATTGCCCTTTCTCACCTTGAGAGTTGGTGCAAACTTCGCCGGTGCATCCAAACCCCGTGATACGATACGCTCTATCACACATAAACCTCCTTATATCTTCCTCAAAACAGCCACCATACCTATCTATCATGGCATTTCCATAGCCATTCCGAGATATATTGCCATGCAACTTCCATCATCATCATCGTGACATACATTACTTTTGTCATATTGCCATTGCATGATCATGTAGTTGACATCGTATTTGTGGCAAAGCCACCATGCATTATTTTTCATACATGTCACTCTTGATTCATTGCACCATCCCGGTACACCGCCGGAGGCATTCATATAGAGTCATATCTTGTTCTAAGTTTCGAGTTGTAATCCTTATGTTGTAATCAATAGAAGTGTGAGGATCATCATTATTAGAGCATTGCCCAAAAGAAAAAAGAGAAAGGCCAAAAGAAAAAAAAGAAAGGCCCAAAAAAAATAAAAAGGGCAATGCTACTATCTCTTTTTCCACACTTGTGCTTAAAATTAGCACCTTGTTCTTCATGTAGTGAGTCTCATATATTGTGCTTCAAAGTAGCACCTTGTTCTTCATGTAGTGAGTCTCATAAGTTGTCTTTTTATACTAGTGGGAAGTTTTCATTATAGAACTTGGCTTGTATATTCCTACGATGGGCTTCCTCAAATGCCCTAGGTCTTCATGAGCAAGCAAGTTGGATGCACACCCACTAGTTTTATTTTGTTGAGCATTCATAGCTCTAGTGCATCCGTTGCATGGCAATCCCTACTCCTCATGTTGACATAATTTGATGGGCATCTCCATAGCCCGTTGATTATCCTCATCAATATGAGACTTTCTCCCTTTTTGTCTTCTCCACACAATCCCCATCATCATATTCTATTCCACCCATGGTGCTATATCCATGGCTCACGCTCATGTATTGCGTGAAGGTTGAAAAAGTTTGAGATTATTTGAGTATGAAACAATTGCTTGGCTTGTCATCGGGGGTATAGAAGTTGGGAACATCTTCCTGTGATGGAAATGAAGCATGGCCTAACTATATGATTTTGTAGGGATGAACTTTCTTTTGCCATGCTATTTTGAGAAGACATGATTGCTTTGATTAGTATGCTTGAAGTATTATTATTTTTATGTCAATATGAACTTTTGTCTTGAATCTTTCGGATCTAAATATTCATATCACAATTAAGAAGATTTACATTGAAATTATGCCAAAGTATCACTCCGCATCAAAAATTCTCTTTTTATCATTTACCTACTTGAGGACGAGCAGGAATTAAGCTCGGGGATGCCTGATATGTCTCCAACGTATCTATAACTTTTGATTGCTCCATGCTACTTTATCTACTGTTTTGGACTATATTGGGCTTTATTTTCCACTTTCATATTATTTTTGGGACTAACCTATTAACCGGAGGCCCAGCCCAGAATTGCTGTTTTTTGCCTATTTTAGTGTTTCGAAGAAACGGAATATCAAACGGAGTCCAAACGGAATGAAACCTTCGGGAACGTGATTTTCTCACCGAACGTGATCCAGGAGACTTGGGCCCTTCTCCAAGGAACAAAACAGGCGGTCACGAGGGTGGGGGGCGCCCCCTAGGGCGCGCCCCGTGCCTCGTGGGCCCCCTGTTGCTCCACCGATGTACGCCTTCCTCCTATATATACCTACGTATCCCCAAACGATCAGAACAGGAGGAAAAAACCTAATTCCACCGCCGCAACCTTCTGTATCCACGAGATCCCATCTCGGGGCCTATTCCGAAGCTCCGCCGGAGGGGGCATCCACCATGGAGGGCTTCTACATCAACACCATAGCCCCTCCGATGAAGTGTGAGTAGTTTACTTCAGACCTTTGGGTCCATAGCTAGTAGCTAGATCGCTTCTTCTCTCTTTTTGGATCTCAATACAATGTTCTCCCCCTCTCTCGTGGAAATCTATTCGATGTAATCTTGTTTTTTTGCGGTGTGTTTGTTGAGACCGATGAATTGTGGGTTTATGATCCAACTTATCTATGAACAATATTGGAATCTTCTATAAATTCTTTTATGTATGATTGAGTTATCTTTGCAAGTCTCTTCGAATTATCCTTTTGGTTTGGCCAACTAGATTGGTAGTTCTTGCAATGGGAGAAGTGCTTAGCTTTGGGTTCAATCTTGCGGTGTCCTTTCCCAGTGACAGAAGGGGCAGCAAGGCACGTATTGTATTGTTGCCATCGAGGATAACAAGATGTTTTTTTTATCATATTGCATGAATTTATCCCTCTACATCATGTCATCTTGCTTAAGGCGTTACTCTGTTTTTAACTTAATACTCTAGATGCATGCTGGATAGCTGTCGATGAGTGTAGTAATAATAGTGGATGCAGAATCATTCGATCTACTTGTCTTGGACGTGATGCCTATATACATGATCATACCTAGATATACTCATAATTATGATCAATTCTATCAATTGCTCAACAGTAATTTGTTCACCCACTGTAGAATATCTATGCTCTTGAGAGAAGCCACTAGTGAAACCTATGGCCCCCGGGTCTATTCTCATCATATCAATCTCCATTACTTTATTACTTGCTTTGTCTTTACTTTGCCTTTTACTTTTCACTTTGCGTATATATACCAAAAATACCAAAAATATTATTTATCATCTCTATCAGATCTCACTCTCGTAAGTGATCGTGAAGGGATTGACAACCCCTAATCGCGTTGGTTGCGAGGAGCTATCGTTTTGTGTAGGTACGAGGGACTTGTGCGTGGTCTCCTACTGGATTGATACCTTTGTTCTCAAAAACTGAGGGAAATACTTACGCTACTTTGCTGCATCATCCTCTCCTCTTCGGGGAAATCCAACGCAGTGCTCAAGATGTCAGGACCCCGACTCAATGCCACATCGATCTAGCATGTAAGACCGCATATCACTTTGCGGCCTCATGCACGGTATTTCCACGGGTGTCGCCTTACCTTTGCCCAGGACCGTTTGCGCCTTTTGGCACACGTATATGATAGTGTCGCTAGCATCCATATGATAAGGAGCCCGGGCTGACATGGCTAGTCGTAAACCCAAAGTGGCACAAACTTATAGGGACAGGTGAGGGAGTCCTGGACTAGGGGGTGTCCAGACAGCCGGACTATCATCGTCCGCCGGACTCCAAGACTACGAAGATAGAAGATTGAAGACTCCGTCCCGTGTCTGGATGGGACTTTCCTTGGCGTGGAAGGCAAGCTTGGCAATACGGATATGTAGATCTCCTACCATTGTAACCGACTCTCTGTAACCCTAGCCTCTCCCGGTGTCTATATAAACCGGAGGGCTTTAGTCCGTAGGACACAACAGACATTACAACAATCATACCATAGGCTGGCTTTAGGGTTTAGCCTCCTTGATCTCGTGGTAGATCCACTCTTGTACTACCCATATCATCAATATTAATCAAGCAGGACGTAGGGTTTTACCTCCATCGAGAGGGCCCGAACCTGGTTAAAACATCGTGTCCCTCGTCTCCTGTTACCATCCGCCTAGACGCACAGTTCGGGACCCCCTACCCGAGATCCGCCGGTTTGGACACCGTTCCTCTGTGTCGTCATCGATAGGAAGGATGCCTCCACCCGTCTTCAAAGATGGTGTTTTCGGCAAAGGGGCCTTGGCCGCCGGCCAAACTATCCGGCTAGGTGGTTTTCTTATGACCGCCTGTCCGACCACCGCTTCGACAATGACCTCTCAAGTCGTCAGAAGCAATCTTCGCGTCAGCTCGAAATCGGCTGAACAGTTGGATCCGATAGAGCTCTCGTCCGTTAACGAGCTCTTGGATCGCATCGCCGCCCTGGGAGTCGCTATAGACTACAATCAGATTGGGCTTAAAACCGATCTGAGAGAGATTAACTCTCCCCAGGCCACCCACCACGTCGCAGTGGTAGAGGAGCAACACGACAATTCTTCGCCTATATTGAAAACTAGTCACGTCCGGATTCCCGAACCCTCCATGCCGGATTTCCGCGGAGGGACGGACTTCGATCGAGCATTGAACTTAAAACCATGCATCGCTCCGGACTCGCTGGATCGTATCCAGCAACCCAAGCTTCCGAATTCGGAAACTTCTCGGCCTTTAAGCCCCAAGATGGGCAGGGATCCGGATTTTAGTCCACCCACCCACCCAGACATATGCGATCTATCTCTAATACGGCAAGAGCCCACTGAAACAGTACATCACTACTGGGCCAGATTCCTCCTGGTTATGGACAGGATAAAGGACTGCCGAGAGGAAAACGCAATCTCAATTTTCTGCAATAATTGCACGGAGAAGGGAATATTGAACGCCATCGATCGTTGTACAATTACATGCTTCGCTGATCTGGCGTCCATAGTACGAAAGTACTGTGCCTTACACTCAGGCCCCAACCCCAGTCCGCAACAAAAGGGTGCCTTACACTCAGGCCCCAGATGCAAAAACGAAAAAACAAAAACCCAATAAGGGAAATGGAACCGTACTGGAGGGATGGCTCAATGGACCCTGTAAGCTTCATTGTACAGAGGGAGCCGTCCCAACACATAGCCTTCGAGCATGTTGGATATTACGGCAGGTGGCCAAAAGTGGCGAGGAGCTTCTAGCCCCACAAAACCACTCCAACAATACCGGTACGGTATCAACAGTCTTCGAGACCTTCGCATCAAACAATATGCGAAAACGAACAATCCGCGGACTCGCCGAAGTCTACCAAGTAGCAACAGCAAATCCATGGAGCGACACAGCTATTACCTTCAACGTCAGCGACGAGCTTAAATTCCAAACAGCGAGAGCACCAGCCGCGCTGGTGCTTAGTCCCATAGTGGACGGCTTTCGACTGACAAAAGTCCTCATGGATGGCGGCAGTGGATTAAATCTCATTTACGAGGAAACTCTGCGAAAAATGGAAATCGATTGGAGCCGTATTGAGCGAAGCAGCACAACCTTCAGAGGAATAATCCCTAGCCGGGAAGCGCGCTGCACCGGAAAAATCACACTCGATGTGGTGTTCGGCTCGCCGGACAATTAAAGATCCGAAGAAGTCATGTTCCAAGTGGCCCCGTTCAACAGCGGATATCACGCTATATTAGGACGAGAGGCATTCACAATTTTTCAAGCAGTACCGCATTACGGGTACGTGAAGCTCAAAATGCCTGGGCCCGGCAGAATAATCACTCTCGCTAGTGATCCGGACATAGCACTCCGCGCCGAGAACAAGACAGCCGCACTAGCCCTGGAGGCACTATCCGAAGCCTTAGCAACAGAAGAACTCACCGCGCTGCGCTCTACGGTGAACAGGGACGATGTGATACTCGATAAAAGATCCAAGTCCACCTCCTTAAAACCAGCAGATGAAATAACAAAATTCCAGGTCCACCCAACGGACCCAACAAAGATGGCCTCCATCGGGGCACAATTGAACCCCGAAGTAGACGCCGCACTGCGCGAATTCCTTCATGAAAATTGGGACATTTTCGCCTGGCATCCTTCGGATATGCCCTGAATCCCACACAGGTTGGCAGAACACAGCCTAAATATCCTAAAAGGATTTAAGCCAGTCAAACAGGTTCTTCGACGATTTTCCGAACCCAAAAGACAGGCAATGGGAGAAGAACTAGCCAAACTATTGGAAGCCGGATTCATCAGAGATATCAAACATCCGGATTGGCAAGCAAATCTGGTAATGGTACCAAAGAAGGACAAATCCTGGCGCCTCTGTGTCGATTTTAAAGACCTCAATAAGGCTTGCCCAAAGGATCCCTTCCCTCTCCCCCGCATCGACCAAATTATCGATGCTACCGCAGGGCATGATTCATTGTGCTTCCTCGACGCATACTCTGGCTACCATCAAATCAAGATGGCGGAAGCAGACCAAGCCGCAACGACATTCATCACTCCTTATGGACCATTCTGCTTCAACACGATGCCCTTCGGACTTAAAAACGCCGGCGCAACATATCAGCGCATGATTCAAACATGTCTGGCTACCCAGATCCGCAAAACAGTAGAGGCATACGCAGACGACGTAGTCGTCAAAACAAAACACGTCGAAACTCTAGTAGACGACTTGAGGCTCACGTTCGACAACCTTAGAGCATATGACATCAAGCTGAATCCGGAAAAATGTGTTTTCGTCGTACCAGCCGGAAAGCTGCTGGGCTTCATCGTATCCGGTAGAGGAATCGAAGCAAACCCAGCTAACATCCGAGCTCTGTCACAGTTGGACATTCCAAAAGACCTCAAACAAATACAAAATTTAACAGGATGCGTGGCAGCTCTAAGCTGCTTCATCTCCCGTCTAGGAGAAAAGGCGTTGCCCCTCTATCGCCTCCTTAGGCGCACTGAACACTTCGAGTGGACGGATGCTGCCACTGCCGGACTCGAAGAAATAAAGGCCATATTGGCAACAAATCCGGTCCTGGCTGCGCCCAATCTGGGCGAACCAATGTTGTTATACATCGCAGCAATGCATCAAGTTGTAAGCGCGGTACTCGTCGTCGAACGAGAGACAGAAGGGCACAAATTCCCTCTTCAAAAACCAGTGTATTATGTATCCACTGTGTTAACCCCCTGCAAGTCCCGTTACCCGCACTATCAGAAGATAGCGTATGCGGTGTTCATGGCGTCCCGGCAGCTCCGACACTACTTTCAAGAGTTTTCGATAACAGTGGCCTCTGAAGTACCACTCAATGACATTATAAACAACCGCGAGGCAACGGGCAGGATTGCAAAATGGGCCATTGAGCTCTTACCATTCGATATAACTTACAAACCTCGACGAGCTATAAAGTCACAGGTTTTGGCTGACTTTGTCGCCGAATGGACTGAAGCCGAACTCCCTAAAGAGTACGGTGCATACTCCAATTGGACTATGCATTTTGACGGCTCTAAAATGTTGGCCGGACTGGGGGCTGGCGTCGTATTGACGTCCCCAACCGGGGACACAGTCCAGTACGTACTTCAAATAATGTACACAGACTCCAACAACGTAGCCGAATACGAGGCCCTGTTACATGGTCTCCGGATGGTAGTCTCCATGGGCATTCAACGCCGAGAGGTGCGCGGGGATTCAAACCTCGCAATATCCCAAATAAATGGAGACTTTGATGCCAAGGATCCGAAAATGGCAGCATATCGCAACGCTGTCCTAAAAATGTCAGCTCCGTTTGAAGGACTCGAATTCCATCACATAGCCCGAGATAATAACCAAGCGGCTGACGTACTGGCATGCATCGGTGCGAAACGTGATGCTGTCCCTCCAAATATCTTCCTGGAACGGCTCTTCAAGCCATCCGTACTATGGGAAGAGGAGCCCGGAAGTGACAAACCGGAAAAAACCGCGCCAATCGGCGATTCAGCCATAACACCTTCAGCCCACGACATAATGGCAGTAATCGCCCCGTGGACAGAATAATTCGTAGCCTACTTGCTTTGGCAGGAACTTCCCGAAGACCAAAACGAGGCCCGCTGCATAGTCCGGCGATCGAAAGCCTACAAGGTCCATGAGGGAGAACTTTATAAGAAAAGTACAACCGGAGTCCTTCAAAGGTGTATCTCCGAAGAGGAAGGGCGAAACCTCCTGGCTGAAATTCATGCCGGACTAGGCGGACACCACGCAGCAGCCCGGGCCCTTGTAGGAAAGACATTCCGTATAGGATTTTATTGGCCGACGGCCCGGGCAGATGCCGAGGACTTAGTCCAGAGACGCGTTGGTTGTCAGCTCTTTGCCAATCAGAGCCATATGCCGCCCACCACCCTCAAAACTATACCCATTACCTGGCCGTTTGCGGTCTGGGGGCTTGATATGGTTGGACCCCTTAAAGGGGGAACCCACAAGCAAAGGTACCTATTGGTCATGGTCGATAAGTTCACCAAATGGATAGAGGCCAAACCGGTCAAAACGGCAGAGTCCGGACCAGTGATAGACTTTATATCCGGGGTAGTAGACCGTTACGGAGTCCCCCACAGCATCATCACCGACAACGGCACGAACTTCACAGACGACGAGGTTAAGTCATGGTGCAAAAATATGGGCATCAAGCTCGACTACGCTTCAGTCTATCACCCTCAAACCAACAGTCAAGTGGAACGAGCAAATGGTCTAATAATGAGCGGCATTAAACCCAGACTAGTGCGGTCACTCACTAAATCTGACATGCACTGGGTCGAGGAGCTCGACTCCGTACTCTGGGGGCTGCAGACAACGCCTAACCGCACTACCGGATTCACACCATTTTTTATGGTCTACGGCGCAGAGGCAGTCTTGCCCTGCGACATTATTCATGACTCACCTCGAGTGCGCATGTATGAGGAAAGAGAGGCCGAGCTTGATCGACAGGACAGCTTGGACACATTGGAGGAAGAACGCGACGTCACCAAGGCTTGTTCCGCATTCTATCAGCAGCAGGCCCGAAGATATCAAAGCAGAGAAGTACAGGCCAAGACTTACAACATTGGTGAACTAGTTCTACGCCTGCCAGACAAGAAAGAGGACAAGCTCAAGCCCAAATGGGAGGGCCCTTTCATTATCGATCAAGTCCTGACCGGCGGAGCATACCGTCTACGAAATGCGTCGGATAACCGACTCGAGCCGAACCCATGGAACGCAGCCCGCCTCCGAAGATTCTATGCCTAGCGCCGGACTAAGAGTTCGTCCCCTTCCTCAGTCCAAATTTTTATACTTCGGCTGTCTTTTGTTCCTCTTTTCATAACCTTTTTATTAAAAAGCCCCTAAGGGCCTACTTTTGCATTTTTCGCATACACTTGATGTGCCATCCGCACTCATTATACCTGGGGGCTTCTTTTACAGAAGCTCAATTATAAGGGTTTCATGCCCAGCACATGTGTCAAGCTTCCACATGTACCTTTTACTCACCATTATATGCATCGATATGACTTAAGTTTTGGCCAAGCTGGGTTGCCTGGCTCCTGTGCTTACCCCTATGTTCCCGATTGTTCGGCTAGGAGGTAAAGGGAGCACCTCTGTGATTGTTACTGCCCGGTCAGCCGGATGTGTACCTCAGACTGGGTGAAGCCGAAAGCTAGCATTCTTAAGGGAATATTCAGTCGGTGACTTAAAAGATGATTTTTTACCTACTCATTTATCCGCCCCCCGATGTTTTTCTGCTTTTTTCGCAGTCCGGACATGCACTTTAGGGCATGCCTCCCAGGCAAAGGAACCCTTAACGGAACTATTCTCCCTGGAAGATATTTCTTACTAACATGTAATATAACATAACTAGTTTGGCACTTGTCTGATAAAGCACTAATGACCCCTACGCCTGGTCTCCATAGATACCACGGTTGTTTCTTAACCAAAAAGGTATTCGGACACACTCCGGACTCTAGGGTCCCGAGGTTGAAGCGAAAAGGTCGGCAAAGACAAACGATCTACAATCCGGCTAGAAGGCACTTCACATGTCACTTTAAAGGAAAACATACATTGTAAAATTTACTGATTGTATTCCTCCTCAATCCCGTCTAACAGGCTGTCTAACTTACAGTCCCGTTGGGAAAATTTAGCAGCCAACTCTACTTGGCTGTATACTAAACTCACAGGGATCTCCTTCCCATCGGGCCCCACCGGTCCAACTTCGGCGATGTGGTTGGGATCCGCCTTCTTGTAAAGCGTCTTCACCATGGCCCAAGCCTCCCTGGCACCTTGACGGCAAGCCGAAATCTTCCACAAACGGAAGCGCTGCCGCACTCCCTGAAGCTTCTCCGCAAGCTCCCCAAGGCCCTCGGGTAGAGAGAGGGCTGGCCATAAAGCCTGGATGACGCCGCTCATTGCCTGCCGAACTCGTCCGAGCAGTTGCAACAGCTCGGGAAGTTGATCACCCGTTGATATGGGCATCTCCTCCGTAGGGCGACCTGTGAGTATACCTACAAGACATATTATGTCAATTTACTTCCTCGCCGAACTCTTCTTCTCAAAGGAGTCCGCTCAAGCACTTACTATAAATGTCGCGACAAAGCCGCTGATTCTCCTTCACGGAGCTGGACAGGCCGGCGCGAGCGCCTTTCAGCTCTTCTTCGAGCTTGGCGTTGGCATCCTGGAGCTTGTTCCTTTCTTGCTGCACCCTATTCAGCACCCTCTCGCCGGCCTTTAGCTGGCGTAGTAATTCTTGCTTGTCCGGAACTTGTCCGGCGGCACCTGCGATGTCACTATTAGACTTGCGCGCACGCCGCACAACGCTTATATTTATTAATATAAATGTGTTACCAGGAGGGGTCTCTGCGTCTCCTCTTGCGGCAGCAAGTGCGGCCTCAAGTTGGGCCTTGCATTCTTGCAGCTCCTGGGACAGCTGGGCATTCTTCTCGGTAAGAGCCTGCGTTTCAAATGATCCTTCAATCAGTTAACATAACTACTTTAAGTCTCGGGGGCTACTGGTATATATAACTATTAAAATTCCCTTACCCGTATGTCTTTCACATACTGCTCCGTGGCTCTGGTAAAACCATCTTGAGCGGCACGGAGGTGCGCGTCCCCTGTGTTAAAGGCGTCCAATGCCTCAGGGGAGAAGCACGCTTCACGAAACACTGTCCGGCGACGCCTATGGTTCATGGCGCTCTCCACCTCAGACTTGGTGGCGGACAGTCTGTCGGTGTCCTCTGTTGGAGAAGGATCTGGCCCACGTCTTGCGCTTGCCTCCCCCTCCAGGCCGGGCACTGGAGCCTGGCCGGAGTAGGTTGGATCGGCAACCTCCGCGTCCGCAGTCCGACGAGCGCTTTTTCTCCTATAAAGATCATGAGCACTCAGATGCTTCCTAGGAACGTTGCTCTGAAAATTCAAATATGAGTTATACCTTTGCGGCGATGTTTCAGTCCGTACCGCGCTCCTTTTCCTCCTGCTGGTCCGGACTGACCTCTGTTGGTCAGCCGCCGTGGGCTCGGCTTCCCGCCGTGAAGGCGCTTCCTGTAAAACACCATCGTTCACGAAGGTCAGAAATGGGCAAGGAAGAGATAATGGTGTTCGGACCTTGGTCACAGTCACCTGGGAAGCCGGATACAGTCCGGGGTAGTCCGCCGTAATGGCGACCAAAGCATTGTCCATGCTGAGCTGGTAAAATACCCCGTCAATCAGCTCCACCTTGATGTTCGAATCCTCTTCGGAGGCCAGATCTAGGGATCTTTCTGGATCCTCGGGTTGCGGAGCGGGACTTACCATGCGCCGAAGACATAATGTAAGAAGCCTAAGCTTCAAAAGCATGGGTTGAGCCCTTAAAAGTGTTCGCTTACCCATCCTCTAGGGTTGTTCATGGAAAACCCGTTCAAAGGGTTCGTTCGAAGGAAGTCCTCCTTCTCCCCCTTGTACAGGCTGGACAGGATCTTCACCAGATCCTCGGTCGAATCCGGCCCTTTGCGGCCATGACGGGTAGCATCGTCTTCCCCGTTGAAATCCCACATGGGGTGGCCTCTGTATTGCAATGGCTGTACCCCCCGCATGATGCATATCGCCATGACTCCAATCATGGTCAACCTGGAATGGGCCAATAATCTTATTCGGCCCATCAAGTAATGGACGCTCTTGTCTTCCTCCAATCGGGGGCTCCGTGGGCGCCAGCTGAGGCGTTTCATCAGAGGAGCAGCACTAAACTCCAGGAGGCCAATCCGGACTGGGTCCGGCAGCGGAGCGTCTCCTATGTAAAACCACTCTGAAGGCCAGTCTTCGGACGCCTTCTTGGGTGTACCAGATGGGTATCCGGTCCCGGCAATGCGCCATATTTCGGTGCCGCCCACTTGATATATGGACCCCTCGTGAGAACGGGGTACGAGGCAAAACAACCTCTTCCACAGTGCAAAATGGGGCTCAATGCCCAGGAATAGCTCGCAAAGAGCTACGTAGCCCACGATATGCAGGATGGAGGCGGGCGTAAGGTGGTGGAGCTAGAGTCCGTAGAACTCCAGGAGCCCGCGGAGGAACAGATGTATTGCGAATCCGAGTCCCCTTATCAGATAAGGGACGAAGCATACTCGCTTCCCCTTATTGGGGCTTGGGGTAGCCTCCGCTTGCCTCCCACCTTGATAAGTGACCAGCCCGGCTCGAACCGGGACCATGAAGGCCGGTGGGAGATATCCCCCCGCTTGGAGCTTCACTAGCTCGTTGTGCGGAACAGAGCACCTCCTCCAATCCCCTGGCGGTGGGCTGGGAGCGCGAGAAGAGGAGCCGCGTCGACGGTCCATGATGGAATGGATTTTTAGGTCAAAGGCGCTCCGATGAAGTATTCGCGGGAGGAAGATGGTGTGGTTTGGATCTGGATTTTTGCCTCTTTTGTAGGCGGACGACTCGCACGACTAGGGGGTGAAACGTAAAAGACACCCTGGCTTTTCGCATTCGTGCGATGCGTGGAAAAAGGCCATTATTGGGCGTAGAAGCCGAGGAACACAGTATTTATTATGAAGCCGGACACTATTCGGCAGGTACATGGAACTTGAAGGGAGAACCCGTCTTGCAACGCCGAAGACTATATACGCACTGGACTTATCGTCATTGAAGCCTGGTTCAGGGGCTACCGAGGGTGTCCTGGACTAGGGGGTGTCCGGACAGCCGGACTATCATCGTCCGCCGGACTCCAAGACTACAAAGATACAAGATTGAAGACTCCGTCCCGTGTCCGGATGGGACTTTCCTTGGCGTGGAAGGCAAGCTTGGCAATACGGATATGTAGATCTCCTACCATTGTAACCGACTCTGTGTAACCCTAGCCACCCCTGGTGTCTATATAAACCGGAGGGCTTTAGTCCGTAGGACACAACAGACATTACAACAATCATACCATAGGCTAGCTTTAGGGTTTAGCCTCCTTGATCTCGTGGTAGATCCACTCTTGTACTACCCATATCATCAATATTAATCAAGCAGGACGTAGGGTTTTACCTCCATCGAGAGGGCCCGAACCTGGGTAAAACATCGTGTCCCTCGTCTCCTGTTACCATCCGCCTAGACGCACAGTTCGGGACCCCGTACCCGAGATCCGCCGGTTTTGACACCGACAACAGGCATCCATGACCCAGGATCGAACGTGTCGGTCATCAGCGAGTGAATCCAGGCTGTAGCACTAGGCTAGCACGACTCCGGTGAACCGGGCTGTAGCGGGCTAATAGGACTCCGGTATTCATCGCGTGACATTTCCCCGAGGGGACAGACATAGGAACGAAGAAGGACACATGCCGGCCAGCCTAAGTGTTCCCGAGCAGTAGCAAGCTACCATGGCTCAGTGCAAACACCAGGAGACATTTGCCGGTAAGAGAGGCTACTAAGGATAAACAACTAGATAGTCAGATCCCACACATACCAAGCATTTCAATAACATACACACAATATGCTCTATATGTGCAAATACAACATGGCATCATAACATGACTCTACAACTCAAGTATTTATTCAATAGGCTCCGAGGAGCAAGATATTACAAACATGGGTCTCACGACCCAACGTTCAGAGCATACAAGTCAAAGCACATGCGGAAGCTTAACATGTCTGAGGACAGACATGTACAAAAGAAAAAGGCTGAGAAACCTGACTATCTACCAGATCCTGCTGAGGGCACAAGATCGTAGCTGAGGTAACAAGCTAAACGTCGAAGTCCACGCGAAATTACTAGTGAGACTGAAGTCTCTCTGCAAAAACATAAAATAGCCAAACGTGACTACATATGCATCATTATCAACAAAGGGGATGGTGGGGTTTAACTGCAGCAAGCCAGCTTTGACTCGGTGGCTATCCTAAACTATGACTGCAAGTCACTCCTTTGGGGTGGCGCACACGAGTCCACATGTTCACCATGTCAATACAACACTATGGATCCGCTCCCGTCTCCCTACGAGAACGCCATCCATAGCACTCATGCTTATCTTGCGCATTTTAGAGTATCCACTTTCACTTGTCTATGAATTGTTATAGGCAACCCAGAAGTCCTTTACCGTGGACACGGCTATTTGAATAGATGATGTTAACCCTGCAGGGGTGTACTTCTTCATACATGTTTCCACCACTTAGCGTCTGCACACGACATGTGCTTGGCAGACTTCAAGCGAAAGCCGACGTGGGTGTAGACCACGACCTACCTAAACACTCAAGTCTCTAGTCCAGGTATATCGCCTATTCAGGTTCCATTCGCAAGGAGTCCGGCCGAAGTTTCCACATACGGCCCCGAACGATGTGTGCAGGGTTCCCGAGACACCAAATGGGAGCCCGGTACACCGTGCCACGTGCCTACCGCATCATAGCCTACCCCTTCGGTCAGCGCTGCACGGCCTCCAGCATACTACAAACACCAGAAACTACTTGCAACTCCTGGACAGAGGACAAGGGTGATTAAGAAGTCGAGCGGGGTCATATTTCAGGGCCCAATGCATGGTAGTAGCTGAATCATGGATCACAAACACAGAACTCAGTTCCTAAGGACGGCTTCAATGAGACAACCCACCATGTACTCCTACATGGCCTCTCACCGCTACCTTTACCAAATCGTGTTCACACACTTAGCCCACACATAGTAGGACATGTTCACACACCTCTGATTCATCCCCGATGAATCAGACCTGACTCAACTCTAAGAAGTAGCAGGCATGACAAACAAGCATGAATGAGTAGGCACAACAGGGCTCAAACAACTCCTACTCATGCTAGTGGGTTTCATCTATTTACTGTGGCAATGACAGGTCATGCAGAGGATAAAGGGGTTCAGCTACCGCAGCAAGTAACAGATGAATCGTTGTTGTCCTAATGCAGTAAAAGAGAGCAGGAGTGAGAGAGTAGGATTGTATTGGAATGAACAAGGGGTTTTGCTTGCCTAGCACTTCTGAAGATAATATAGTTCTTCATCGGTGTCATCGAATAATCGTTGGAACCACGTCTATTGAGAGGGAAGAATCACCGACAAATAAAGAGGAAACACAATCAATGCCATGCAACAATATGATGCATGAATGTGACATGGCAATGTGCTGATGATTGGCCTAATGCAACTAGCAACAAGTTAAATGGAGTTGGTTTGAACACTAGGTTCAAATTCAAACTCCATGTAAGGCATTTCAAATGCCATTTATTCAAATTGTCTTATATAGCAACTTTAAGTTGCTCAAACATGCATGAAAAAGTTACAGATGGAAAGATTAGATTTTTCTGATCATTTTTCATATATAATTTATTTCATTTGGAGTTACGGTTGATTTTCTATGATTTTTAGAAGTTTAGGCAATTTTCTGGATTTTCCTGTATTAAAATAAATCCAGAAAATAGCTTATTGCGTCGGCATGACATCAGTGTGACATCAGCAGGTCAACACGCCAGGTCCAGGTCAAACCTGACCAGTGGGACCCATACGTCAGTGTCTCAGGCTTGTTTAGGTGGATGACAAGTGGGACCGGTCAACGGCCACGTCAGCGAGGTCAACGCCGACGTGTGGGGCCACTGTGTTTAGATTAATCTTGATCTATTCTTGTTAGATGGTTAGTTAGGTAGCGGGGCCCGCATGTCATCGAGACTGTGGGTTAATTAGCGGAGTCATTAACTGCTAATGACGGTGCCACGTCGATGGTTAAAGGCCGGTGCTAAGCACAGCACGACGGCGTCACCCGTCCGGCCAACTCCAGCGACGAGAGATCGCGCGGCCGGGAGCATTGGATCGCCCGTAGATGGGCGCATCTTATGGTGGTGGTGGCTGGACCAGGGGTGGTCTGTGTCTGCGCCGGCGATGGCAATAGCGGCGGCCGGAGTTCGGGATAGCGCGGGCACGGGGCTGTAGTGCTCGGGCGAGCTAACGGAGTGGCTAGGCAGCCTCCTGGAGGCGCCAGGAGCATATCAGTACCCCTAGAGCGAGCAGGAGAAGCTCTGGAGCATGGGCTCGCCGGTCATGGCGGACGGCGGCCTCGGGTGATCTCAGGGCTGCGGCTAGAGGGCGAAATGACGCGGGGAGGAGAGGGAAAAAGTGGCGGAGCTCACAGGGAGGTCGTTGAGCAGATCAGCGGGCTCGAGGGCGACCGGAGCGAGGCGAATCGACGAACGGCGTCTGGCGGGTACCAAGGTTGAAGACGACCAGATGGTGGCGATGCAGGGACTCCGGCGAAGCATGGCTCGGTGGGGAGGGCGAGGGCGTCGCGGCGGAGGTCTTGGACAGCACGGGGAGTCGAGGGGAGAACGGTGGACGCGGTGGCAGTGAACGGCGACGACGGCTTCGCTCTGCTTCGGGAGAGAGAGTGAGGGAGGCGAGGCAGGGAGAGAGTGGAGCGGGCGAGGGGTCCAGGGGGTCTGTGTGGCAACGCCAGAGGCGTCCAGGCCCTCGGCGTCAAGCAGGAGGTGGCGCACGGCGGTGCGCGCGCGTCGGGCACGCGCCCGTCCTCCTGGCAAGGAGGAAGACGATAGGGGAGGGGCCAGGCGGGCTGGGCTGCGCAGGTGGGCGGGCCAGCTGGGCCGCGACAGGTAAGTCAGGTAAGTTCTCTCTCTCTCCTCTATTTTCTGTTTTCTATTATTTTTGTAACTTCAGGGCTTTATTAAAAATACTTCAACAGATCCAGAAATCATGAAACTGCTCAATGCCACTGTATGGAATATAACCAACAACAAACATTTTAGTTTATGATTATTTGAGCATTGATAATATTGCATAGCATTTAAATGCCCAAATGCAAATAGAGTATGATTTCATTCAGAGCCCAATATGTCCTGCAAAAATATAAACCATTTTTGGTAGATGCTTCCACCTCAAACTAGAAATGTTGAACATTTTTAGAGGGCATTTTGAGTTCAATGAAAAAGATTTTATTTTGACCCTAGTTGAATTCATTTGGTGCTAGGGTTTAAGCATCCCAATTTCAAGTTTAATTAAAAATGACAATGATGCATGGATGCAATGCCACTAATTACAAGAAGATTTCTAGGGCTGTGACACAAGAGGTAGCAAGAAGTCATTTTATCTTCTCTCATTATTTTTATTGGTTTGAAATAATTGAAAAGAATTTGTTGAAATCAAATTGATCCACTTTTTCAAATTTGAAATAAATTCAAAAATGATAATTTATGAAACCTCCAACTCTCTTCGGTCCTTGAGTTGCTTAAGATTTCCTGGATCTCAACCAAATAAAAAGCAAAATGCAATAAAATATGAAATGCATATGAATGATCTATGTATAACATCCAAATTGAAAATTGGGATGTTACAAACCTACCCCCCTTAAGATGAATCTCTTCCTCGGAATTCGGGTTGGTCAGCAAAAAGGTGTGGGTGATCCTTGCGGAGATCTTCTTCTCGCTCCCAGGTGGCTTCCTCCTCAGTATGGTGGCTCCAGTGAACTTTGCAAAACTTGATGGCTTTACTGCGAGTAACTCGGCTGGAAAACTCGAGAATCTTGACTGGCTTTTCTTCATAGGTCAGATCACTATCCAACTAAATTGCTTCCAGTGGCACTGTATATCTCTTAGAGGAATGTCAGCCATCTCTGCGTGGCACTTCTTCAACTGGGAAACGTGAAACACATCATGAACTCCTGACAATCCTTCGGGCAATTCCAACTTGTAGGAAACTTCTCCCATGCGTTCCAAAACACTGTATGGTCCTACAAGCATGGTGCTAGCTTTCCTTTGACTCCAAATCTCTTAACTCCTCGGAGTGGGGATACATGAAGATATGCTCTGTCTCAGACTTCATATGATACCTCCTTGTGTTTAGTATCTGCATAACTCTTATGGCTGGATTGGGCTATCTTGAGTCTGACTCGAATCAACTTAACCTTCTCCTCAGAATCTCTGATTATGTCTGGTCTGAACAACTGTCTATCTCTAAATTCATCCCACGATAATGGTGTCCTGCACCTCCTTCCTTACAAAGCTTCGAAAGGGGCCATCTTCAAACTGGCTCGATAACTGTTGTGATAGGAGAACTCTGCATAGGGAAAATTATCATCCCAACTAGATCCATAATCTAGCGCACAAGCTCTCAACATGTCCTCCAGAATTTGATTGACTCTCTCGGCCTGTCCACCTGTCTGTGGATGAAAGGTTGTACTGGACTCTAGCCTGGTACACAAAGTTTCATGCAACTGATTCCAAAACTTTGAAGTGAAATGTGTTCATCTATCTGATACGATTGCCTCGAAACTCCTTGCAGACATACGATCCTGGTCATGTATATCTTCGCCAACTCAGCACTCGTATAAGTTGCCTTCATGGGGATGAAATGGGCTACTTTCGTCAAGAGATCAACTACAACCTAGATAGGGTCATAGCCTAAACGGGTCCTGGGTAATCCAGTGATAAAAATACATGCCAAGTTTATCCCACTTCCATTCGGGTATCGACAAAGGCTATAGTAACCCTCCTGGGTTCTGATGCTCTTCCTTAACTCTCTGACATACATCGCATACTGCTACATACTCTGCATTATCCTTCTTCATTCCTGTCCACCAAAAAATTTCCTTCAAATCCAGATACATATTGGTGTTGCCTCGGTGAATCGAATAAGGTGAATCATGAGCCTCATGAAGAATCAACTTCCTGATCTCAGGGTCTTTAGGCACATAGATACGATCCTCAAACCATAAAGTGTCATGCTCATCCTCACAAAATCCTTTAGCCTTTCCTTTACTCATCATTTCCTTTATTTTTGCAATATCCTTGCCCGTCTTCTGGGCTTCTCGGATTTTTCCCAACAAAGTTTACTGAATTTCCAATGCTGCAACATAACCTCTTGGAACTATCTCCAAGCGTAGCTCTCGAAGGTCGTCTGCTAACTCCTGAGATAATCCTCCGGTTATGAGCGTGTTAACATAATTCTTGCGGCTCAACGCATCTGCTATGACATTGGCCTTTCCTGGATGATAACGCAATCTCATGTCATAATCCTTTATGAGCTCCAACCATCTCCTTTGCATGAGGTTCAACTCCTTCTACATGAAGATGTATTTCAAACTCTTATGATCCGTGTAAACATCACAACGGTTACCGATGAGAAAGTGTCTCCATGTCTTGAGTGCACACAGTACAGCTGCTAACTCCAAATCATGTGTAGCATAATTCAACTCATGAGGTCGGAGCTTTCGTGAGGCATATGAAACAACTCTTCCATCCTGCATAAGAACACCTCCAATTCCTCGACATGAAGCGTCGCAATACACTTGGAAATCCTTGCGTATGTGTGGGAGAATCAGCACTGGGGCCGTAAACAAACGCTTCTTCAATTTCTGAAAACTGGCCTCACAATCCTCAGACCATTTAAACTTGGTCTCCTTCTTCAATAACTCCATCATGGGCTTTGCTATCTTGGAAAAATTCTCAATGAATCTCCGGTAATAACCTGCGAGTCCAAGAAAACTCCTGATTTCTCCCACTAAGGTGGGTGCTAACCATTTAGTGACAGACGCAACCTTGGTAGGGTCCACTACTATTCCTTCTCCAGATATAACATTTCCTAGAAATCCAACTTCCTTCAACCAAAACTCACATTTGCTGAACTTGGCATACAACTGATGTTCTGTGAGCTTCTCAAGAACGAAACGGAAATGTTCCTTATGCTCTTCTTCATTCTTCAAGTAGACCAATATGTCATCAATGAACACCACGACAAACTTGTCCAAAAACTCCATGAACGCCTTGTTCATCATACTCATGAAATAGGCAGGGGCATTAGTCAAACCAAATGACATAACTGTATACTCATATAGCCCATACCTCGTAGTAAAAGATGTCTTAGGTATATCCTGCTCTCGGATCTTCAACTGCTGATAACCTGATCGAAGATCAATCTTGGAGAAAACCTTAGTTCCCTGTAGCTGGTCAAACAAATCATTGATCGTCGGCAGAGGGTATTTGTACTTGACCGTCACCTCATTCAGTGCACGATAATCAACAACCATCCTCAAGGATCCATCATTCTTCTCCACTAGAAGAACTGGGGCTCCCCAAGGTGATGAACTTGGTCGAATATAACCTTTCTCCAGTAACTCCTTGATTTGCTTCTTAATTTCCTCCAGATCATTTGCAGGCATCTAATATGGTCTCTTGGATATTGGTCCGGTTCCTGGCAATAACTCAATCAAAAACTCAATATCTTGATCTGGTGGCATGCCTGGTAACTCCTCCGAAAATATATCGGGAAAATCCTTCACCACTGGTACTTCCTCCGGAACAACTCCTGATAGTGAATTCACCTGTGTCCTCATCGGTGCATGCCTAGACACATACTTGATCCTCTTTCCTTCCGGGGTGGTGATAAGAATTGATTTACCGGTGCAATTGATGTTTCCTTCAAACTTGGATAGCCAATCCATGCCGAGTATCACATCCAATCTTTGTGACTCCAGGACAATGAGGTCGGTGGGGAAAACATGTCTACCTATGGTTACTGGCAACTGATAGCATCCCCTACTAGCTATATACTCTGCTCCTGGGAACTCACTAACATAGGTGACTTAAGAGCTACAATTTGCAACTTATACTTATGCACAAATCCCCTTGATATGAATGAATGAGATGCACCAGTATCGAAAAGAACAAGTGTTGTAAATGCATTAAGAAAAAACTTACTGACAATTGCGTCGGGCTGCACCTCAATATCCTCCACCCTGACGTGGTTCACCTGACCTCTGGTGAAGGGGTTGGGCTTCTTTCCAGAACTTCCGTTGCCATTTCCATTCTTTGCTTCTGAACATTCAGTGGCATAGTGTCCGGTCTTCCCGCACTTGAAACAAGTAATGTGATTGAGATCCTTCTTGGCAGGTGTTCCGGGGTTGGAATGGTTTTGCCTGTTGCTTCCTCCATTCCCATTGCCATTCTTAGGGCCATTGTGGTTGTGTGAATTTCCTCCCTTGTGCGTATGTCCTTCCGAGTACGGGGAATAACAGGGCTTCTGCTGAGCTCCATAAGTGTACCTCCCCTGTCCATACTTCCTTTTGGGATTATCAATCTATAGTTGATTGTCTTCTATCATGAGGGCCCTGTCTACCAACTCCTGGTAGTTGTTGAAGGTTGCCACCATCAACTGCATATTTAGCTCATCATTGAGTCCCTCAAGAAACTTCTCCTGCTTTGCGGCAACTATGGCCACATCATCCGGGGCATAGCGTGCTAACTTGCTGAACTCATCCACATACTATCCCACTGTATGACTCCCTTGGCGCAAGTTGCGAAAATCATGCTTCTACAAGCTCATGGCTCTAGCTGAAACATGTGCAGTGTGGAAGGCCTGCTGAAACTGATCCCATGTAACTGTAGCAATGGGATAAGTGGTGGTGAAGTTCTCCCACAAAGATGCTGCGGGTCCATCAAGCTGATGCGCGGCAAAGCGCACTCTCTCCGCATCAGTGCATTCAGAGTGGTCATCTCTCTTCCAATCTTGCGGAGCCAATCAGCTGCAACAATCGGCTCGGTGCTGCTAGAGAACACCGGTGGATTCAACCTCAAAAAATGGGCTAGGTTGTCAACATGGGGTGGTGATGGTGGGTTGTTGTTGTTGTTGTTGTTGCCTTGGTTCTGATTCTGATTCTGGACAAACATCTGCATCAAGGCATTCTGCTGCTGGATCAACTAGGTGAGCTCCGGCAGGGAAACGTATCTGGTGTCACGTCTCGGAGGCATCTGATGGGTTTAGAAGGGGTGAGAAAATAGAATAGAATAAGGTCTAAGAGAGATTTCACTACCCATATGCATATGAGGCAAACACAATCAATTCACTTCATTCAATATCAAACAAGGTTCACACAAACGATCTAAACTATGATTACAAAATGATCGATGCTAACTACTTGTAAGAATACTACTGGTAACATGGTGGTCGTCTAGAAATTTTGATCGATGGAAGACTCCATAATATCTCCTCCAGCTTTGTCTATGTAGTCGTCATCACTTCAGGTTCTCGCCTCTGGTTCTCCATGGGTAGTCCTAGCTTCCTCTTCAGGTCTTCATGCTTCTCCAGTAGTACAACAATTTATTCCTCATATCCATCACTTGTTGACTTGAGTTCCTCTTCTAGCTCGATATTCTTCTTCATCAGCTTCTTGGTCTTCTTCATGATAGCGCACATCTAGCTCTCGTATCGGCGAATGTGTTGATCCATCTCCTGAATGTAAGCTGCAATTGATCCATCCTTCTTGGTGCAAATCATCTCCCATTCCTCGTCTCGATGTCCACATATCTAATAGACGGTGTCTTCAAGCTCCTTGTGGTACACCTCACAAATGTGTCCAAACGTGATGTGGGCTGCCATGCTCTTTCCCAAGTTCCAACTTTGTGCATCCAAGGTAAAATAAATGGGCTCTGTTGTTGGTGCAAACGTCCTCCCAGGTACATGAACTTTGATCCTCCAGCACTCCACTTCTGGTAAACTTGTAGAGAAGGTTCCAATGAAGCTTGGTAGTCCGATGTTCAGGTACTTCGTGACTTCCTTCAGGTGGCGTCCGAAAGGGGTGTCGTCATCCGGCTAAGTGAACTTGTTCCTGGGGTCCACCATCTATAGAGTAGAATAGAGAAGAATTAGAGATGAGCAAGGAAGAGAAATCATGTGGCTTTTCCTAGTGGTCGCGCCCTACAGTCAGCGTGTGCTCTGATACCATCTTGTAGCAACCAAGATCCTAATGGACTGAAGTCTCTGTGCTTAAGTGTCATCCCTGGATCGGTATGCTGACACACACAATACTCGAGGAATTATAACAGAGTTCAATCACACACTTATTACATCGAGGACCTCATAAAGAGTATTTGTTACACAAATAAAATGGTTGAAGGCCATCTAAACTAAATAACTGCGGAAGCTTCGAAGGTACATGAGTCCATCAACTCCAACAGCATAGCTGAGTGCATCAAAATGACCTATCGAAACTTATTCATTGTTAGACAAGTCTGCAACATGAGGCGTTGCAGCCGTGTAGGTCAGCGCATTGAATATGCTGGCAGAGTTACACTGTAAAGCAATGAATGCAAGAACAATATCTACGTGCATATTGAAGGAAATATGCCCTAGAGGCAATAATAAAGTTATTATTTATTTCCTTATATCATGATAAATGTTTATTATTCATGCTAGAATTGTATTAACCGGAAACATAATACATGTGTGAATACATAGACAAACATAGTGTCACTAGTATGCCTCTACTTGACTAGCTCGTTTATCAAAGATGGTTATGTTTCCTAGCCATGGACAAAAGAGTTGTCATTTGATTAACGGGTTCACATCATTAGGAGAATGATGTGATTGACATGACCCATTCCGTTAGCCTAGCACTTGATCGTTTAGTATATTGCTATTGGTTTCTTCATGACTTATACATGTTCCTGTAACTATGAGATTATGCAACTCCCATTTACCGGAGGAACACTTTGGGTGCTACCAAACGTCACAACGTAACTGGGTGATTATAAAGGAGTACTACAGGTGTCTTCAAAGGTACATGTTGGGTTGGCGTATTTCGAGATAAGGTTTTGTCACTCCGATTCTCGGAGAGGTATCTCTGGGCCCTCTCGGTAATGCACATCACTATAAGCCTTGCAAGCAATGTAGCTAATGAGTTAGTTACGGAATGATGCATTACATAACGAGCAAAGAGACTTGCCGGTAATGAGATTGAACTAGGTATTGGATACCGACGATCGAATCTCGAGCAAGTAACATACCGATGACAAAGGGAACAACGTATGTTGTTACGCAGTTTGACCGATAAAGATCTTCGTAGAATATGTAGGAGCCAATATGAGCATCCAGGTTCCGCTATTGGTTATTGTCTGTCGTGGGAACGAACACCTATGGGGCAGGGCCCCTTTTCGGTCCGGCGGGAGGCGGAGGCCGCACGAAGAGCGGATCGAAGCGAAGCACGCGAGCGATTTTACCCAGCTTCGGAGCTCTCCGAAGAGATAATACTCCTACTGCTGCTTGTCGGATTATATTGTGTTCTTGCTCGGGAGCGTTGAGAACTACAAGACCGAGTGTGAGTGTTTTCTGGTTTCGAACCCTTTCTACGTTGCGCATGGGCCTCCTTTTATATGCTCAAGGGGTCACCAACAGGTGGCAACGCATGCAAGGGTAAAAATGGAAAAGAGGTGCGGTAGGTGTACCTACTTGCACAGTGTATCATACCTAACCCTGACGGCAGGGGACAAAGGCATTAAATGCCCGTCTGTGTTGCCTAAACAGTGCAGAAAAGTGACCGTTGAAGGCGCCACCGTTTGCCACGATGGCAATCTTGTCATCTCCGCTTGCCACCTCGTACCGCTTGGCTGCATAGCCTCTCGCCACGCGTGCCTGGAGTGGTCCCAGGGCGACACGTTGGCGGATGTGCTGGAGCGTAGGTACAGAGTGGCATCCTGCCGCGGCAAGTGTCTTGCCGCGGCTGTTGTCTTGTCGCGTCCGGAAGCTTGTCGCTCGCCGGGTCTTGCCGGGAAGCGTAGCACGTCGCGGCAAGTTTCTTGAGGTGCCTTGGCTGGCCTTCCCCGCAAGCTCCTCTTGCCGGGGCCTTGTCCTTCCCGGCAAGCTCCTCTTGCCGGGGTCTTGTCTTCTCAGCTTGAACACTTTGTTCTTGAATGGCTCCAAAGGAACCATGGAGGACCTTGGCGGGCACCCGGCAAGCCTTGCCGCGGGGCGCTGCGACTGCCCGTGCACAAGTTCGGGATACTAAGGTACCCCTACTTTAGTACACCGATAGGAGCCCCCGGCCTGGGCCATACACGGTGCCGAGCGCTGTTGGGCCAGGCCCAAAACAAGGCACGGGCACGCGCGGCCTGGGTCCACGCCGTATCTTACTCCGTATCCACCGCGCTCTCCCTTAACGGCACGCGTTGAATGCGGCGTCGTGGGAGAGGTCGTGGGTGGTTCTTTATTCGGAAAAAGCGTAACGTTCGCCTCCTCCCTCTTTATAAGCAGGTAAACAAGGACAGTTTCCCCACCTTCGCCATTTGCTGTTCCTTTCTCCGAAATCTCTGCCGCTCCCCTCCGCTTCCAAAGCCGAAAGAGAGCAGCACTCCGCCCCCCGTCGCCGCCGTCGCCGCCAACGCTTTCGATCTCCCACACCACCTCCGCCATGGCTCCGAAAAATGGGAAGGGCATGAAGTCGGCCAAGGCTCTGCAGCTT
>NC_041385.1:198701783-198748556 GCF_002162155.2 Triticum dicoccoides
GCGAGCGCATCCGCGCACGAAGGTACTCTCCGCCGCCGCTTCGAAACGGGTTCCAAACGGATACCCCTTCTTCGTTTTGTTCTTCTACTGCGGGCTCTTCCCGCCTTTCTCCGAGTTCTTCTGTGATATCATGAACACCTACGGCTTCCACCTCCTTGATTTCACCCCCAATGCTGTCCTGACCATGGCGGTTTTCGCACATCTCTGCGAAAACTTTGTTGGAGTCCACCCAAATGTAGCCCTTTTCCGCCACTACTTCATGCCCCGGGTCGAGAGAGGAGAGCCCTTATCTGGCGGGATCGCCTGGATCTCGAGAATCGACAAGAAGGAGGCTTATCTGGAGGGGGAGCTCCGCAGCAAATGGGAGGAGTGGAGAGCGGAGTGGTGCTGGATTGTCGAGGAGAACCCACAGCCGTTGACTGCCCTGCGCCAAACCCCAGTAGTGCGCGGCAATGATTGGAGCGCCCTGACCGCGGACGATGCTAAGCTGAAGATCGCCACCACCCGGATCTTGCGACTCAGGCTTGCCGGGCTCACTGTAGGCGCTGTTGGCCGCGGAGTTTCTTCGCCGCCGCATCGCCCCTCTGCAGGAGAGGGGGAGACCCGCCTGGCTGTTCGGGGGTCCGGCGGACATCATGAGGCTGCGCCTAGGCCTCAACTTCAATTTCACTTTCTTGGAGCTGGATGCGATGCTCAAGGAGTTGTTCAAGCACGACCCCAATCATCCCGAGTGGTTCAGATTGCCGGCGGGTGTCGTTCCGCTGTGAAACAACTCTTCGCTTGACCGCATCCGCGCCATGATGCCGCAGTGCGACTCGCATGGAATCGTCCCCACCTGGCAGGAGCCCGCCGACGATGTCGTGCAGCAGTTCTTCGACGGGCTCACCCGCGACACCACTGACGAGGAGATGCAGCGCATCACCACCAGAGCGGAAGAGGCGGCGGCAGCTGCCGCTGCAGGCGAATTTGGGTTCTCTGTGGAGGAGGCAGAAGCAGCAGAGGCGGCAAGCCTTGCCGAGCGAGAGTGGCTTGACGGCGAGGAAGCGCTTGCCGAATCTGAAGCCGAGTCGAGCGAGCCTGCCGAGGGTGCAAGCGGCCCACCATCTCCAGGCAGCTTGCCACAAGCGGAGCCATCAGCGCAGCCCCCAGCTCCACCAAGAAGGCGTCTCCGCAAGGCCGGGGATGTAGTAGGGCGGTAGACGGGCCAGCAGCCGACGCGCCGCGGGACGCACTCCGCCGCGACAAGTAATGTTGCCGCGGGAGCGCCTCGCACCGCGGCGGCAACCGGAGCGGGGTCGTCCCGGACCACTGCTGCTGCCCCCGCCAAGCGGCCAAGGGCACCTACTCCTCCGCCTCGTCGAGCAGAAGGTGGGCCTGACTTCAACCTCTCCGCACTCAGCTCCGACGAGGAAGAAGAGGAGTAAGTTTCTCTGTGGTATTTGTAGTTCTTCAATTTCTTGTTGTCTTTGTCTTGTATCTGGTCTGCTTTATTCCGAATCTTGTTCCTTTCCAGGACTCTGGCCCAGAGAGCGGCGAAGAGAGCCAAGGTCCCCGTGGTTGTCATCGAGGACGACCCTGCAGTGACAACAGAGGGTGCGTCCGAGACCACCTTGTCGGACCCGGCAACTACTCCTCGAAGTAGCCCCCAGCGCAGCCCCCAGCGTAAGTATATAGTTTTACTTCCCGCTGTTAGGCGCGCATGGGTGTTCTTTCTTTGCTGATATCTTGACTGTTGGTTTGCATGTGTAGGAGCAGAACAGCCTCACCAAGAGCCTCCTGAAGCCGCCCCTGAGATACTATCTGCTTCGACTACGCCGCCAAGGGTGGATTCTCCGGCAAGGGAGCGTTCTCCGGTAAGGGAGAAGTCCCCGGTAAGGGGGGAGTCTCCGGCAAGGGGCAGCACCAGCGATCCCCCGTTGGCGCAGCCCATGACAGTAGATCCCAGGACAGGTAATCTCCCTTGTTTGAAACTTCCCTTGGGTTCTTCTTTTTCTGATTTTATTTTTGGATATTTGCTTGACTTTTCTCCCTCTTCCGGTCTTCAGATCCTCCTTCCACGGAGCCGATGGAGACCGAGGCCACCGGCGAGGAGAACGTGCACGGCGATACTGTCGGTGCCGCCGCCACCGAAGAAGAGGCCGGCGCTGATGATCCCGCCGGCAAAGAGGCCGCCAAGGCTGCTGGCGCAGGAGCTGACGAAGGGTCCGGCGATCGTACTGATGACCCTGGGGCCGCAGGAGCGCAAGGCACTACGCCGACCGCCGATCCCTTCGCCCCTGATGCAGCGCCAGGCTCCGAAGAGCCCCAGCCCGGCACCTACTTGAAGGCCGGCGACGGTATCTTCATCAAGCTCCCCTGGGCTTCAAGCTCCAGGGCACCGGTCGAAGGAGAAGTTTTTGATGCAGAAGTGCTCACCTCCGCTAGGTTGACACTGGTCGACACGCCAAGCAGCAGCAGCGGCGAGCCTGAGGAGGAACAGCTGCTGCGGAGGCTGCTGTCGCTCTACCGTGCCCGACAAGCCAAACTGGAGTCCCGGGAAGCGCTTGTCACGCAGGCGGGAGTGGACATTGAGAAGCACGCGGAGGAGCTCCAGAGTCGCAACCAGGAAGCCCTCCGGTCTATTGCAGAAGAGCGGGCGCAGCTTGCCGAGGCGCGGAAGGCCTTCCTCCTCGAGAAGACTGAAGCCGAAGAGCAACAACGGCTTGCCGCCGAGGAGCTGTCCGTGCGGGAAGGCGAGTTGACGCAACAGAAGGTCAATCTGGATAGCTATGAGGAGGAGCTCGCCGCGCGCGAGCAAACGCTTGGCGGGGCTCTCAAGGAAGCAAAGGACGCTGCCGCATCTGCTGAGGCCGCCAAGAAGGAGCTGGAAGTGAAAGTGGCGCAGCTAGAGGCCGATCTTAAGGCGAGGAATGAAGAGCTTGCCGCGCTCCAGCGCGAGCGTGAGAAGGACGCCCTCGCCCATGGTGAGCTGCAGGGTCGCCTCCTCGAGAAGGGCAAGGAGCTGAGCGCCGCCAAGGACTCCAACACTGATCTCGAGTTGAAGCTGGCTACGCTGACCGAGACGCTAGACGGCGCCAAGAAGCGGGAGGAGGACTTGAAGGAGGAGATCAAGGCCAACGAAGCGCTGCTGACGAGGGCCGCTGAAACCCAGAACACCTTCAGGGAGACTGTGGAGCTCTGGACAGAGGTCCTCGTAAACATTGCCGCAGTCATCGATGAGGAGCTGGCGCAGCTGGACATGGAGGGTTTCGGGTACTCCTCCGACGAGAACCTCCAGCCCAGCGCCAAGCTCACTCTATTCTTCAAGGGCATGGCGATGGCCCTCCAGCAACTCCGGGAAAGGATCCCAAAGAAGCTGGCCGACGAGTCGCGCACGATCTGCGCCAGAGTTCTGGAGAAGGTGTTGGTGAAGGTGGCCTTCCGCAACCCAGGCCTCAACCTCACCAACGTCCTCAAGAAGCTGCCGGCGGGTGCTGATCTTGAAGAGCTCAAAGCCCTTGTCGCACCCATTGTGGACAAGGTGAATGAAGTCAGGAGGGTTGATGGAGGCTGCGTAGATTAGACCGCTCGTTTCTTCCTTTTGTTGCCGCTGCTAGTCATTTTACAAGAACAATTTATTAGAGCGCGACAAGTTATCTTGTAATATAACTTTATTTTGGGCAGTATTTGCTATGTTATTTCCTTTACATGATTCCTTCCTTTGTATGTTTTTACCCTACGCTTTCAGGGAACTTGCCGGCGCAGGTACCCTTGCCGCGAGCGCTGAGTGCGGAACATCAGCAGCCCGCTGGCGGTGCTGCTTCCGGCAAGAAACCTTGTCGCAACTAGTCGCAGCACACTTAAGTTGTTGAGCGGACTCGAAACAAAGTAAGGGCGCAACTAGCTACGAGTTGGTTCCTCCGCGCACAGGTTTTCCATACAAAGCACGGTCGTTCAAGGAAGATAACTTAAAAATTTTAAAACTGATTGTGCTCAAACTTTGGCAACTTAGCTTTTCTGTCGTTTGCGTCCCGGCAAGGCGATACTTTCTTGAACGACGCCGGGTCCACACCATTATCTTCTCCTTCCCCACCGGTGAACTTGTGGGCGAGGGAACCTTCCTTTTTCTTGAGAAAAAGAAAGAAGAGAAAATAAATATATGGAGCCTTAAGGCTCGTTACTGCTTACCGGGGGTTGGTGCTGCACAAAGTGTCAGATAACACATGCAAAAAATAAAAAGCATGAAGTTGACAAGATTTGCGGAGCACATGAGCTTTATTTATGCACGGGATCTGCGCCCGGATTTGTACAAAGGGTTACATGTAACAGCGGCAAGGCTTGTACAAAAGGTGGTTGCCGGAACAGGTTCCGGCAACCGCGCCTTATGGGTAAAACTTATGAAGATGCTCAATGTTCCAGGAGTTGCTCACCGGAAAACCATCTTCGGTCTCAAGGTGGACAGCGCCAGGCCTAGTGACTCGTTTCACCCAATAAGGGCCTTCCCACTTCGGTGTCAACTTGTTGGAATTCTTGGCGGACTGAACGCGCCGAAGAACAAGGTTGCCTTCCTCGAGACTTCTGACATTAACTTTGCGGCTGTGGTAGCGGCGCAAAGCTTGCTGGTATCGAGCAACTCGAACAGCAGCCTGAAGACGATCCTCCTCAAGGAGCAGCGTGTCATCTTGTCGCAGCTGCTCTTGCTCAAGCTTATCATAAGCGAGTACTCGAGGTGATTCGTATACGAGTTCCGTGGGGAGAACTGCCTCTGCTCCATAGACTAGAGCGAAAGGTGTCTGGCCAGTGGCTCGATTTGGCGTCGTCCTGATCGACCAAAGAACCACCGGCAGCTCCTCAATCCAGTTCTTTCCGCACTTGTGCATCCTGTCGAAAGTTCTGGTCTTGAGCCCGCGCAGCACTTCAGCGTTTGCCCTCTCCGCTTGACCGTTGCTTCTCGGGTGAGCAACAGAAGCGAAGCAGACCTTGGCGCCAAGATGTTGGACGTACTACATGAAGGTGCGGCTCGTGAATTGCGTGTCGTTGTCGGTGATGATCCTGTTAGGGACTCCGAAACGGCAAACAATCGACCTGAAGAACTTGACTGCTGACTGTGCTGTCACCTTCCTCACTGCTTCCACTTCCGGCCACTTTGTGAACTTGTCGATTGCAATGTACAAGTACTCAAAGCCCCCGACAGCTCGGGGAAAGGGGCCGAGGATGTCGAGGCCCCAGACCGAAAATGGCCAGGATAAAGGGATCATCTGGAGAGCTTGAGCTGGCTGGTGTATCTGCTTGGAATGGAACTGGCACGCTTCACACTTGTTACTTGTGCAGTTGCATCCAGGAGGGCTGTCGGCCAAAAGAAACCTTGTCGGAACGCTTTGCCGTCAAGTGCTCTTGTGCCAATGTGGTGGCCACATATGCCTCCATGTATCTCTGCCAACAGCTTTTGCCCATCTTCCCGGTGAATACACTTCAATTTCACACCGTTGAATCTTCTTCTGTACAGTGTGTTGTCGACAAACTGGTACATACTTGATTGCCGAGCTACTCTTTCTGCTTCTTCTTGCTCTTCGGGAAGTTCTCCTGTCTGAAGGAAACGGACAATCTGCTGCGCCCATGCTGGAGCTTGCGGCTCGACAACAAGGACTAAAGGCACATATGCTGTTGCGGGAACATCCGCTTCTACGGCAAGAACCTGCGGCTCAGCCCGAGCTTGATGTTCCCCAGCAAGCTTGCCGGAGCAAAACTTGTCGGGAGCGTCTGCTTCAACGGAACAAACCTTAGGGCTTGTCAGAGCAGACTGCTCCTCAGCACCCTTGGTGTTGATCTTGGGGACCTTCTTGGCGGCGGCTTTGGGGAGCTCTGCCGGAAAGTAGTCACTAGAAACCAACTTCCTCTTCTTGCTCTATCCAGTTGATGGTGTTACAGATGGTTGAGTCAGCTTGAGCACAAAGATCCCTGGTTCCACAGGTAACTTGAGTGCGGCGCACTTTGACAGGCCATCTGCAATGTCGTTCTAAGCTCTCGGAACATGTTCCATTTGTAGGCCGTCAAAGTGCTCTTCCAACCTTCTCACTTCATCAATGTAAGTTTCCATCAACGGACTCTGATAATCTTTGTTCACTTGGTGGACGACAAGCTGCGAGTCACCCCTGACAATGAGCTTCTTGATCCCAAGGTCTGCAGCGATCCTAAGTCCGGCAAGCAAACCTTCATATTCTGCAGTATTGTTTGTTGCTTGCTCCTTGGCGGGGATGCTCGTTTCTGGAATTTCTTCATCTGGTGTTGGCGTCCACTCTTCTATGAATTCTGCCAATGCTCTGCTTTGGATAGTTGAAGTGCTCTCGAACTTGAGACCAAAGCTTGACAGTTCCAGTGCCCACTCGACAATCCTGCCTGTTGCTTCTGGATTCTGTAGTATCATCTTCAGCAGAAAGCGAGTGACAACTGTGATCTCATGTGCTTGGAAGTAATGGCACAACTTTCTCGAGGCCATGAGAAGGCCGAAAAGCAATTTCTGCACACCAGAGTACCTTGACCTAGCCCCTTGCAGAAGGGAACTGACAAAGTAAACTGGGCGCTGCACCATTTTCTTCTGCACCTCCTGTGTCTGCGCAGATCCATCCTTGTCGGGGAAGCCCCCTGCTTGTCGCTGGACGCACTTGCCGTGGTTGCTGGCTCATCATCCGCCTCCCTCTCCGCTACTAACGCAGCACTAACCACTTGATTGGTTGCCGCTAGATACAGCAACAACTTCTCTTGTGGCTTAGGTGCAACAAGTACTGCAGTGGAGGACAGGTATCTCTTCAAGTCCTACAGCGCAGCCTCCGCTTCCGGAGTCCATTTCATTGGACCTGCCTTTTTCAATATTTTGAAAAATGGCAGGGCGCGCTCAGCAGACTTAGAAATAAACCTGCTGAGAGCAGCCATGCAGCCAGCAAGCCTTCGTACATCCTTGACGCGCTTCGGTGCTTCAATCTGCTCAATGGCCTTGATCTTGTCGGGATTGGCTTCAATTCCTCGCTGAGACACAAAGAACCCGAGAAGCTTGCCGGAGGGGACTCCAAACACACACTTCTCGGGGTTGAGCTTGAGGTTGATCTTGCGCAGATTTATGGAAGTTTCATCCAAATCCAGAATCAGAGTTGCTCTGTCCTTGGTCTTGACCACTATGACATCCATGTAGGCTTCCACATTCCTGTGTAACTGTGGCTCAAAAGCATGACTAACTACTCTCGCAAATGTTAAACCAGCATTCTTCAAACCAAAAGGCATCCGTATGAAACAGTACGTGCCACAAGGAGTGATGAATGTGGTCTTCTCCTCATCCTCTTATGCCATGAAGATCTGATGGTATCCTGAGTATGCATCAAGAAATGAAAGCAAATCACATCCGGCCGTGGAGTCAACAATCTGGTCAATGCGCGGCAAGGGAAATGGGTCTTTGGGACAAGCTTTATTAACATCGGTAAAGTCAATACAAAGCCTCCATTTCCCGTTTGCCTTGCGCATGACTACAGGATTGGCCAACCACGTAGGATGGAGCACTCCTCTGACAAGGCCTGCTGCTTCCAACTTCTTGATCTCTTCTGCAATGAATTCTTGGCACTCCACTGCCTGTTTCCTGACTTTCTGCTTGACGGGCCACGCGTGAGGACAAACGGCAAGATGGTGCTCAATTACTTTCCTGGGAACACCGGGGATGTCAGACGGTTGCCATACAAACACGTCGACGTTCGCCCGCAGGAAAGCAACGAGCGCGCTTTCCTATTTAGGGTCGAGCGTGGCACTGATGGTGAAGGTACCACCAGTGCCATCCTCCTTGGCGGACACCTTCTTGGTCTCTGGCAGAGCTGCCTTCGTCTTCTTACACTTGCCGGTGGAGCTCGATGGTGCATCCTCGACGGTAGCGCAGCACTCCGAAGAGGTGCGCTTGCCGGAGTGGGCATCAGAGCTCTTGCCGGACTTGGTCATCTTCTTCCCCCCGGGAGCTTCAACGGCAAGTGGCTTGCGATTCGCTGCGGCTGCTGCTTCCCGGTAGATCTTGTCGGTATAGATAAGAGCATTTTCTTGTCGCCAGGGACAGAGATGACACTTATCGGACCTGGCATCTTGAGCACGTTGTAGGCATAGTGAGAGGCCGCCATGAACTTGGCGAGTGCTGGACGGCCGAGTATCCCATTGTAGGGTAATGGGAAATCAGCAACATCAAAAGTGACCCTCTCAGTCCTAAAATTCAACTCGCTGCCAAATGTTACCGGCAACGTGATCTTTCCCTTCGGCTTGCTCCTTCCCGGGTTGATTCCTTGGAATGTGCCAGACTCTTCGAGCTCGCTGTCAGGGATCTGAAGCTTCTGGAGTACCGGGGAGGAGATCAAGTTCTAGCCGGCCCCACCGTCAACTAGCATCTTAGTGACCTTGAGGTTGCGGATGGTTGGTGAGACCAACATCGGCAAGCACCCGATTGCAGTTACACGATCAGGGTGGTCCTCAATATCAAAGACGATAGGCGTGCTGGGCCACTTCAGAGGCTTGCGCGACTCAACTGGTGGTTCTACTGCATTAACTTCCCGCACCCACTGTTTGAGCTGGCGGTGCGAAGTATGCAGAGAAGCACCACCGTCAACGCACAGAACCTCTGTGGCTTTTTGGAACTCCTACTCGTCGGCCTCATCTTTATCCATCTCTTCATCTCGTCTTCATCTTCGTCCTTGTCGCGGCCGTGGGGAGGTCTGTCTCCTTGCCGCTGCTTGGACTTGCCGCAGCGTCCTCCCCGGCCGGGGCACTTCTTGCCGGATCCCCCAGTACCTTCCTGGGCCTTCTCCTTGTCGCGTCGCTCGTACTCAGCTTTCTGCTGCTCGACAAGCTGCTCGACCTTCTTGCAGCTTTGGAGATCATGGCCCTTGGTGCGGTGGATCTTGCAGTACTGCTTGCCGGAGCCATCCTGCTTGCCGGTGGCTTCCATAGTTTCGGCTTCCTTGGCGCCACCTCCGTTGCCGGACTGCTCAACAGCTAGCACATCTTTGCCTTTCCTTCTCCTGTTGTTCCACCGCCGGTTTTTCTTTGCCGGGGCAGCATCATCGCTGTCAGATCCTCCTGCTCCTGCATTCTCTCCGGGGAGTTTCCTCCCTTCTTCAGCACGTGCGCACTTGTCGGCCAGGGCGTATAGCTCACTGACATCTCTAATCTTGCACATCGCCATCTCCTCCCGCATCCTGCGGTTACGCACGTTCTGATGGAACACGCTGATGACCGCGGCAGGGTGGACATCTGGGATGTTGCGCTGCACTTGGCTGAATCTTTGAATGTACTTGCGCAGGGGCTCTCCTTCCTTCTGGGAGAGCAGATGAAGATCGCTTTCCTGGCCATGGGGCTTGCGGCCACCTGTAAAGGCGCCGACAAACTGATGGCACAGATCCGCCCATGAGGCGATGGAGTTGTCCGGCAAGTGCATGAGCCAGGATCTGACATTGGGCTTGAGCACCAGTGGAAAGTAGTTGGCAAGGATCTTGTCGTCATGCCCCCGGCAGCCTGCACCGTGATGGTGTAGATGCTGAGGAACTCCGATGGATACAACCCGTCGTCGTACTTCTCTGGTACGTCCGGTTTGAAGTTCTTTGTACTGGGCCACTAGACTTGCCGTAGCTCACGAGTGAACGCAGGTCAACCTACCACGTACGGAAAGTCGCCTGGTTCCCCTGGCGCATGCATGTCGACAGTGGGCCCAGCGCGCTGGTCTGATTGACGCCGCGCTTCTCTTCGACGCTCGATGCGTGTACGAGCGTCTTCTTGCTGTCGTTCTTGAAGAACTTGACGCTGATCGCGACGAGCTCGTGGATCCGATGACGCTGTGGAATCAGTGTCGAGGTTGACCCGGCAAGTCGGCGATCTTGGCCTTCGGGGTGGGGAGTGCACGGTCGTTGCACCTCCACCGGTCTTGTCGCCATCGGCTCACGTCCGGCAATCTTGCCGCGGCTGCGATGGATTCGGCAGCCGTGGAGTGTTGCCGTTGGCGAAGCCGATGAGGCTCTGAATGGTGGCCCTCCAATCGTCGATCTTGTCCGCCGTTGGAGGGTAATCCAGGAGCAGTTGAGCTCGGGCCAACGCTTCTTCTGGAGTCTTCGGTGGCGGTGGTGAACGGTGCGAGGAGCAGGATATGCTCGGACTTCTAACTATGTTAGAAGGGGCAGGATCCCGTCCAGGAGACCGTGTCTTGCTCGTGCCAGTAGGTTGGCGTGCATGCTGGTATTGAGCATCTCGAGATCCACCAGCTCGATTTTGGTCCAATGAGCGTATGGTACCACGAGTACCATGACGCTGTTGACCCCGCACCTCCTGAGACGGGCGCGGTGCATGTATGGACGCCGAGGTTTGCGCGGCCTTGTCCTTGGACCTGGCGGCAGTGTGAGCTCCCTCGTCGGCGCCCGTTCCTTCGCCGGCGTCTACCCCACCACCCGTTTGCTCCGGTGGCGGTGGGATCAACGTGGACAGAGCAGCCACCTCTGAAGCCTTCTTCTTCGGTGGCATGTCGATGAAGATCTGGCTCGCGTGCACGTCGGATCGGGTTCACACAACCTCGACGCCCCCTACCTGGCGCGCCAAAGATGTCGTGGGAACGAACAGCTATGGGGCAGGGCCCCTTTTTGGTCCGGCGGGAGGCGGAGGCCGCACAAAGAGTGGATCGAGGCGAAGCACGCGAGCGATTTTACCCAGCTTTGGAGCTCCCCGGAGAGATAATACTCCTACTGCTGCTTGTCGGATTATATTGTGTTCTTGCTCGGGAGCGTTGAGAACTACAAGACCGAGCGTGAGTGTTTTCTGGTTTCGAACCCCTTCTACATTGCGCATGGGCCTCCTTTTATATGCTCAAGGGGTCACCAACAGGTGGCAACGCATGCAAGGGTAAAAATGGAAAAGAGGTGCGGTAGGTGTACCTACTTGCACAGTGTATCATACCTAACCCTGACGGCAGGGGACAAAGGCATTAAATGCCCGTCTGTGTCGCCTAAACAGTGCAGAAAAGTGACCGTTAGAGGCGCCACCGCTTGCCACGATGGCAATTTTGTCATCTCCGCTTGCCACCTCGCACCGCTTGGCTGCACAGCCTCTCGCCACGCGTGCCTGGAGTGGTCCTAGGGCGACACGTTGACGGATGTGCTGGAGCGTAGGTACAGAGTGGCATCCTGCCGCGGCAAGCGTCTTGCCGCGGCCGTTATCTTGTCGCGTCCGGAAGCTTGTCGCTCGCCGGGTCTTGCCGGGACGCGTAGCGCGTCGCGGCAAGTTTCTTGCGGTGCCTTGGCTGGCCTTCCCGTCAAGCTCCTCTTGCCAGGGCCTTGTCCTTCCCGGCAAGCTCCTATTGCCGGGGTCTTGTCTTCTCAGCTTGAACACTTTGTTCTTGAATGGATCCAAAGGAACCACGGAGGACCTTGGCGGGCACCCGGCGAGCCTTGCCGCGGGGCGCTGCGACTGCCCGTGCACAAGTTCGGGATACTAAGGTACCCCTACTTTAGTACACCGACATTGACCGAGAATAGTTCTAGGTCATGTCTACATAGTTCTCGAACCCGTAGGGTCCGCACGCTTAACGTTACGATGACAGTTATATTATGAGTTTATTAGTTTTGATGTACCGAAGGAGTTCGGAGTCCCGGATGAGATCATGGACATGACGAGGAGTCTCAAAATGGTCGAGACGTAAAGATCGATATATTGGACGACTATATTCGGAGTTCGGAAAGGTTCCGAGTGATTCGGTTATTTTTCGGAGTACTGGAGAGTTACAGGAATTCACCGGGGAGTATATGGGCCTTATTGGGCTTTAGGGGAAAGAGAGAGGAGAGGTTGGGCGCCCCCCAAGGCCTAGTCCGAATTGGACTAGGGGGAGGGGCTGCGCCCCCTCCTTCCTTCTCTTCTCTTCCCCCTTTCCTCGACTCCTACTCCATCTACTTGGAAGGGGGGAATCCTACTCCCGGTGGGAGTAGGACTCCTCCTTGGTGCGCCTCCTCCTAGGCCGGCCATCCCCTCCCTTGCTCCTTTATATACGGGGGCAGGGGGGCACCCTAGGACACACAAGTTGATCTACGTGATCGTTCCTTTGTCGTGTGCGGTGCCCCCTCCACCATATTCCACCTCGATCATATTGTCGCGGAGTTTAGGCGAAGCCCTGCGCCGGTAGAACATCATCATCGTCACCACGCCGTCGTGCTGACGGAACTCATCCCCGAAACTTTGCTGGATCGCAGTCCGGGGATCATCATCGAGCTGAACGTGTGCTGAACTCGGAGGTGCCATACGTTCGGTACTTGGATCGGTCGGATCGTGAAGACGTACGACTACATCAACCGCGTTGTCATAACGCTTCCGCTTACGGTCTACGAGGGTACATGGACAATACTCTATCCTCTTGTTGCTATGCATCACCATGATCTTGCGTGTGCGTAGGAAATTTTTTGAAATTACTACGTTCCCCAACAGTGGCATCCGAGCCTGGTTTTATGCGTAGATGTCATATCCACGAGTAGAACACAAGTGAGTTGTGGGCGATACAAGTCATACTGCTTACCAGCATGTCATACTTTGGTTCGGCGGTATTGTGAGATGAAGCGGCCCGGACCGACATTACGCGTATGCTTACGCGAGACTGGTTTCACCGTTACGAGCACTCGAGCTTAAAGGTGGCTGGCGGGTGTCTGTCTCTCTCACTTTAGCTTAATCGAGTGTGGCTATGCCCGGTCCTTGCGAAGGTTAAAACAACACTAACTTGACGAACTATCATTGTGGTTTTGATGTGTAGGTAAGAACGGTTCTTGCTCAGCCCGTAGCAGCCACGTAAAACTTGCAACAACAAAGTAGAGGACGTCTAACTTGCTTTTGCAGGGCATGTTGTGATGTGATATGGTCATGATGTGATGCTATATTTTATTGTATGAGATGATCATGTTTTGTAACCGAGTTATCGGCAGCTGGCAGGAGCCATATGGTTGTCGCTTTATTGTATGAAATGCAAACGCCCTGTAATTGCTTTACTTTATCACTAAGCGGTAGCGATAGTCGTAGAAGAAATAGATGGCGTAACGACAATGATGCTACGATGGAGATCAAGGTGTCGCGCCGGTGACGATGGTGATCACGACGGTGCTTCGGAGATGGGGATCACAAGCACAAGATGATGATGGCCATATCATATCACTTATATTGATTGGATGTGATGTTTATCCTTTATGCATCTTATCTTGCTTTGATTGACGGTAGCATTTTAAGATGATCTCTCACTGAATTATCAAGAAGTGTTCTCCCTGAGTATGCACCGTTGCGAAAGTTCTTCGTGCTGAGACACCACGTGATGATCGGGTGTGGTAGGCTCTACGTTCAAATACAACGGGTGCAAAACAATTGCACATGCGGAATACTCAGGTTAAACTTGACGAGCCTAGTATATAACTGATATGGCCTCGGTACACGGAGACCGAAAGGTCGAGCGTGAATCATATAGTAGATATGATCAACATATTGATGTTCACCGTTGAAACTACTCCATCTCACGTGACGATCGGACATGGTGTAGTTGATATGGATCACGTAATCACTTAGAAGATTAGAGGGATGTCTATCTAAGTGGGAGTTCTTTAGTAATATGATTAATTGAACTTTAATTTATCATGAATTTAGTCTTGGTAGTATTTTGCAAATTATGTTATAGATCAATAGCTCGTGTTGTTGCTTTCATATGTTTATTTTGATATGTTCCTAGAGAAAACTGTGTTGAAAGATGTTAGTAGCAATGATGTGGATTGGATCCGTGATCTGAGGTTTATCCTCATTGCTGCATAGAAGAATTATGTCCTTGATGCACCGCTAGGTGACAAACCTATTGCAGGAGCAGATGCAGACGTTATGAACGTTTGGCTAGCTCAATATGATGACTACTTGATAGTTTAGTGCACCATGCTTAATGGCTTTAGAATCGGTACTTCAAAGATGTTTTGAACGTCATGGACCATATAAGATGTTCCAGGAATTGAAGTTAATATTTCAAGCAAATACCCGAGTTGAGAGATATGAAGTCTCCAACAAGTTCTATAGCTAAAAGATGGAGGAGAATCGCTCAACTAGTGAGCATGTGGTCACATTGTATGGGTACTTCAATCACTTGAATCAATTGGGAGTTAATCTTCCAGATAAGATAGTGATTGACAGACTTCTCTAGTCACCATCACTGAGTTACTAGAACTTTGTGATGAACTATAGTATGCAAGGGATGACGGAAACGATTCCCGAGCTCTTCGTGATGTTGAAATCGACGAATGTAGAAATCAAGAAAGAGCATCAAGTGTTTATGATTGACAAGACCACTAGTTTCAAGAAAAGGGCAAAGGGAGAGAAAGGGAAACTTTAAGTAGAATGGCAAACAAGTTGTCACTCCCGTGAAGAAGACCAAAGCTGGACCAAAGCCTGAAACTGAGTGCTTACACTGCAAAGGAAATAGTCACTGGAAGCGGAAATGCCCTAAATATTTGGTGGATAAGAAGGATGGCAAAGTGAACAAGGGTGTATTTGATATACAGGTGTTTGATGTGTGCCTTACTAGTGTTTATAGTAGCCCCTGAGTATTTGATACTTGTTCGGTTGCTAAGATTAGTAAATCGAAACAGGAGTTAAATAATAAACAGAGACTAGTTGAGGGGAAGTGACGATGAGTGTTGGAAATAGTTCCAAGATTGATATGATCATCATCACACACTCCCTATATTTTCGAGATTAGTGTTAAACCTAAATAAATGTTATTTAGCTTTTGCGTTGAGCATGAATATGATTTGATCATGTTTGTTGCGATACGGTTATTCATTTGTTATTCTATTTACATGAATGAGACCTTCGATGGCTATACACCCAATGAAAATAGTTTGTTGGATCTCGATCGTAGTGATACACATATTCATAATATTGATGCCAAAAGATGCAAAGTTAATAATGATAGTGCAACTTATTTGTGGCATTGCCGTTTGGGTCATATTGGTGTAAAGCGCATGAAGAAACTCCATAAAGATGGATTTTTGGAATCACTTGGTTATGAATCATTTGATGTTTGCGAACCGTGCCTTTTGGGCAAGATGACTAAAACTCCGTTCTCTGGAAAAATGGAACAACCTACGGACTTATTGGAAATAATACATACCGATGTATGCGATCCAATGAGTGTTGATGCTCGTGGCAAGTATCGTTATTTTCTGACCTTCACAAGATGATTTGAGCAGATATGGGTATATCTACTTGATGAAACATAAGTCTGAAATAGTTGAAATGTTCAAAGAATTTTAGAGTGAAGTGGAAAAATCATCATAACAAGAAATTAAAGTTTCTGTGATCTGATCGCGGAGACGAATATTTGAGTTCCGAGTTTGGTCTTCAATTAAAACAATGTGGAATAGTTTCACAGCTCACGCCACCTGGAACACCACAACGTTATGGTGTGTCCGAACATCGTAACCGCACTTTATTGATATGGTGCGATCTATGATGTCTCTTACTGATTTACCACTATTGTTTTAGGTTTATGCATTAGAGACAGTTGCATTCACGTTAAGAAGGGCACCATCTAAATCCGTTGAGACGACACCATATGAACTGTGGCTTAGCAAGAATCCCAAGTTGTCGTTTCTTAATGTTTGGGGCTGTGATACTTATGTGAAAAAGTTTCATCCTGATAAGCTCAAACCCAAATCGGAGAAGTGCGTCTTCATAGAATACCCAAAGGAAACTGTTGGGTACACCTTCTATCACAGATCCGAAGGCAAGATATTCGTTGCTAAAAATGGATCCTTTCTAGAGAAGGAGTTTCTCTCGAAAGAAGTGAGTGGGAGGAAAGTAGAGCTCGATAAGGTAATTTGTACCTTCTCCCGAATTGGAAAGTAGTTCATCACAGAAATCAGATCCAGTGATTCCTACACCAATTAGTGAGGAAGCTAATGATGATGATCATAAAGCTTCAGATCAAGTTACTACCGAACTTTGTAGATCTTCCAGATTAAGATCCGCACCAAAGTGGTACGGTAATCCTATTCTAGAAGTCATGTTACTAGACCATGATGAACCTACGAACTATGAGGAAGTGATAATGAGCTCAGATTCTGCGAAATGGCTTGAGGCCATGAAATCTGAGATGGGATCCATATATGAGAACAAAGTGTGGACTTTGGTGGAGTTGCCCGATGATCGGCAAGCCATATTGTATAAATGGATCTTCAAGAGGAAGACAGATGCTGATAGTAGTGTTACTATCTACAAAGCTCGACTTGTCGCAAAAGGGTTTTCGACAAGTTCAAGGTATTGACTACAATGAGATTTTCTCAACTGTAGTGATGCTTAAGTTTGTCCGAATCATGTTAGCAATTGCCACATTTTATGAAATCTGGAAAATGGATGTCAAAACTACATTCCTTAATGGTTTCTTAACGAAGAGTTGTATATGATGCAACCAGAAGGTTTTGTCAATCCTAAAGGTACTAACAAAATGTGCAAGCTCCAGCGATCCATCTATGGACTAGTGCAAGTATCTCAGAGTTGGAATATACGCTTTGATAAGTTGATCAAAGCATATAGTATTATACAGACTTGCAGTGAAGCCTGCATTTACAAGAAAGTGAGTGGGAGCTCTGTAGCATTTCTGATACTATATGTAGATGACATATTGTTGATCAGAAATGATATAGAATTTCTGGATAGCATAAAGGGATACTTGAATAAAAAAAATTCAATGAAAGACCTCGGTGAAGCTGCTTACACATTGAGCATCAAGATCTATATAGATAGATCAAGACGCTTGATAAGATTTTTTCAATGAGTACATACCTTGATAAATTTTTGAAATAGTTCAAAATAGAACAGTCAAAGAAGGAGTTCTTGCCTGTGATGCAAAGGTGTGAAGTTTAGTAAGACTCAAGACCCGACTATTGCAGAAAATAGAAAGAGAATGAAAAGTCATTCCCTATGCCTCAGTCATAGGTTCTATAAAGTATGCTATGCTGTGAACCAGACCTATTGTATACCTTGCTCTGAGTTTGACAAAGGAATACAATTTTGATCTAAGAGTAGATCACTGGACAGCGGTCAAGAATATCCTTAGTGAGTACTAAGGAGATGTTTCTCGATTATGGAGGTGATAAAAGAGCCCGTCGTAAAAAGTTACAATGATGCAAGCTTTTACACCAATCCAGATGACTCTAAGTGTCAATCTAGATACATATTGAAAGTGGGAGCAATTAGCTAGAGTATCTCCGTGCAGAGCATTGTGGACATAGAATATTTGCAAAATACATACGGCTCTGAATATGAAAGACCTGTTGACTAAACTTCTCTCACAAGCAAAACATGATCATACCTTAGTACTCTTTGGGTGTTAATCACATAGCGATGTGACCAAACCCTTTGGGTGTTGATCAAATGATGATGTGAACTATGGGTATTAATCACATACAGATGTGAATATTGGTGTTAAATCACATGGCAATGTGAACTAGATTATTGACTCTAGTGCAAGTGGGAGACTGAAGGAAATATGCCCTAGAGGCAATAATAAAGTTATTATTTATTTCCTTATATCATGATAAATGTTTATTATTCATGCTAGAATTGTATTAACCGGAAACATAATACATGTGTGAATACATAGACAAACATAGTGTCACTAGTATGCCTCTACTTGACTAGCTCGTTTATCAAAGATGGTTATGTTTCCTAGCCATGGACAAAAGAGTTGTCATTTGATTAACGGGATCACATCATTAGGAGAATGATGTGATTGACATGACCCATTCCGTTAACCTAGCACTTGATCGTTTAGTATATTGCTACTGCTTTCTTCATGACTTATACATGTTCCTGTAACTATGAGATTATGCAACTCCCGTTTACCGGAGGAACACTTTGGGTGCTACCAAACGTCACAACGTAACTGGGTGATTATAAAGGAGTACTGCAGGTGTCTCCAAAGGTACATGTTGGGTTGGCGTATTTCGAGATTAGGTTTTGCCACTCCGATTGTCGGAGAGGTATCTCATGGCCCTCTCGGTAATGCACATCACTATAAGCCTTGCAAGCAACGTAGCTAATGAGTTAGTTATGGAATGATGCATTACATAACGAGTAAAGAGACTTGCCGGTAACGAGATTGAACTAGGTATTGGATACCGACGATCGAATCTCGGGCAAGTAACATACCGATGACAAAGGGAACAACGTATGTTGTTATCTGGTTTGACCGATAAAGATCTTCATAGAATATGTAGGAGCCAATATGAGCATCCAGGTTCTGCTATTGGTTATTGATCGAGAATAGTTCTAGGTCATGTCTACATAGTTCTCGAACCCGTAGGGTCCGCACGCTTAACGTTACGATGACAGTTATATTATGAGTTTATGAGTTTTGATGTACCGAAGGAGTTCAGAGTCCCGGATGAGATCAGGGACATGACGAGGAGTCTCGAAATGGTCGAGACGTAAAGATCGATATATTGGACGACTATATTCGGAGTTCGGAAAGGTTCCAAGTGATTCGGGTATTTTTCGGAGTACCGGAGAGTTTTGGGAATTCGCCGGGGAGTATATGGGCCTTATCGGGCTTTAGGGGAAAGAGAGAGGAGAGGTTGAGCGCCCCCCAAGGCCTAGTCCTTATTGGACTAGGGGGAGGGGCTGCGCCCCCTCCTTCCTTCTCTTCTCTTCCCCCTTTCCTTGACTCCTACTCCTACTACTTGGAATGGGGGGAATCCCACTCCCGGTGGGAGTAGGACTCCTCCTTGGTGCGCCTCCTCCTAGGCCGGCCACCCCCTCCCTTGCTCCTTTATATACGGGGGCAGGGGGGCACCCTAGGACACACAAGTTGATCTACATGATCGTTCCTTAGTCGTGTGCGGTGCCCCCCTCCACCATATTGCACCTCGGTCATATCGTCGCGGAGTTTATGAGAAGCCCTGCGCCGGTAGAACATCATCATCGTCACCATGCCGTTGTGCTGACGGAACTCATCCCCGACACTTTGCTGTATCGGAGTTCGGGGATCGTCATCGAGCTGAACGTGTGCTGAACTCGGAGGTGCCGTACGTTCGGTACTTGGATCGGTTGGATCGTGAAGACGTACGACTACATCAACCGCGTTGTCATAACGCTTCCGCTTACGGTCTACGAGGGTATGTGGACAATACTCTCCCATCTCGTTTCTATGCATCACCATGATCTTGCGTGTGCGTAGGAATTTTTTTGAAATTACTACCTTCCCCAACACATATTTGGCTGGTGGATGCTCTAAGTTTAAGGTTTTGCATAAAGCTAATTTTTCCCTACAAAAAAGGAATAAATTTCATTTACTACAAAGTTAAACCAATATTTGATAAGGTTCCTCCAACTCAAATCCCAACATTAAACAAGTATCATCATTAAACCCAATTCATTAGTTAAAGAGTGATGAGATCAACAATAATATCCACTTCTAGATACTCAAGATGTCCATAACCGGGGACACGCCTAACCATGATTAGTATATACACTCTGTAGAGGTTGCGCCCTTTTCCCCACAAGACCTGACCGCATCCATGATCGGATGATCGAGACGTAGTCTTTCTGAAGCATTAACTCTCTACTCTGGGTAGACCGGCACACCTACTTTCCCCTACATCTGCTAGTCCACCTCTCCAAGAGCTCACGCAACTTACTCAACTACGCCAGATCCCATAATGGCTTGTGGCTGCACATGGAAGTTTCTAGGCATGAAATATCATATGATCCCTTTGAGCCTGGGTGGCGAACCGAGGAAAAATCACACAAGTACTCTGGAATTTCCCAAACGGGCTAGGACTGGATTCTCCAGGTGCCCCAACCAATCCACCCAGATGTGTATTAGAGTTGCCACCTTATTGTTATCCAAAATTAATATCTCTCACAAATTCCATGTGTATCACAATCCAATCCCCGTCTACGAGCATGGCTAAGCAATAATTGAGCATAACGTATATTCCTAGGGTGATCAAATGTATTTGGTTCCTACCTCAAGTACACCAACCAAACCACATATTCCCAATCCTACTCATGCAAATCTTTGAGGGGAAAAACTAATGCATAGTAAGAGTATGATAAAAGTGTAACTTGCCTTGTTGACGATCGGAAAACTCTAGAGATTTGTAGTAACAAACTTCGCACTCTGGAAAATCTACGTAGACAAAAAATATCATACATAAGCAATCAATCAAACGAAACAAAGAGAAATCGAGAGAAGATGCATATAAAACTCAAAACAAGCAAACAACTAAACTGAACAGAAAACAAAACCTAACCACATTATTTTCATGTGTATTAGATATTAACAATAGGTATATGTGATTAGCTACGATTTGCAAAAAGAATCAACTCAAACGGAGCTACGAAACTCAAGAGACAAATGAAACAAGATCGAATACTAATCTGAACTAGACTCAAATTTTAAATTGCCAAAATCATGTTCAAGTTTTCTTACTGGAGAGAGGGCATCATTACGAAGAATTAGGCGTTGATTTCATCTAATTGGACAAACAAGCTAAATGTTATGCTACTTTGAAGATCAGGGGCTTAATCGCGATAACACTTATTCATGGATAGGTCCCTGGCCGAAAGTAAACAGAAAAAGAAAAATCTATCAGACGAACGTCCGCTAACAAAAACTAACGAATGAATTCATTCATTAACAGATTCTAACGGGTGAACACTCACTTTATAACCGATCTAATAAAAATAAATCGGCCAATCTAACAAAACCAAAAATAAAACGGAAAGAAAAGTGACGGTTTTTACCGGTGCGGTCAACTGTGGCTTCGGCGAGGTCAACAGCAGGGCGTGGCGGCGTCAGCGAAGCGAGGCGGCGGCGGCGAGGGGCAGCGCGGCTCGGCAGCAATAGCAACAGTGACAAGCGGCGGCGTGAAATGACGGCGCAAGCGGCGATGACTAGCGGCTCAGCGGCGGCTTTAGGCGAGGGCGGCGGCTGCGAGTTGGGGAGGTGGTGCGGCGGCGGGGCGGCTTATAAAGGCCTCGGGGGGATCCCAACTTGGGGAAGGAGGCGGCGGGGCGCGGCTCCGATCTGGACTCCACCGGAGGCCGACGGGGTTACGGCGACGAGGCGGTTTGGTGGCTGGGATTTGGCCTGGCTCGGCTAGGCCGGCCCAGTCGGTGCGCGACTTTTTTTTAAAACAATGCCGCGAAGAAAAATCCTAATAAAATAAAACAAAATTCCTAAAAATTCCAGAAACAATTTTCACCATCCCTACCTAATATTTGGGACAAAATGAACATTTTTCTGGACTAAATGCAATTCTTAAAAATGCATATTTTTCTCTAATTCAACCGAATGAAATTGCAAATAAAAATGATTTGACTTCCAAGTTTCTTTTCCAATATTTCTCCTCTGTTTTGAAGAAGTCATTTTATCTTCTCTCATTATTTTTATTGGTTTGAAATAATTGAAAATAATTTTTGAAATCAAATTGATCCACTTTTTCAAATTTCAGATAAATTCAAAAATGAAAATTTATGAAACCTCCAACTCTCTCCTTGGGTCCTTGAGTTGCTTAAGATTTCTTGGATCTCAACCAAATAAAACCCAAAATGCAATAAAATATGAAATGCATATGAATGATCTATGTATAACATCAAAATTGAAAATTGGGATGTTAGACAATCAAAGCACCCAAACAAAAAGTTCTATTACTGTAAAGAGCATGGCGCAAAATAGCAATGCAAGGCGAGCTAATTGATCCACTCTCCCACCGTCCACTCAAACACCTCCCGACAAATAATGAGTAGTAATATAACACAGGAAAAATGTAAACTAGCAACTCTAGCTTCAGAAACGACTCTACGCTCCCCTACAGTAACTTCAGATATGAAATCTGCAACGTCACTAGGATGTGGCTCTATAGGGCTGCCATCACATGGAATCAAGCAAGCCTCACAAAACTCATCAAGTGTCATCTCCCTAGGAATGTCATATAAGTTGAATGTAACAATAGGTGTATCTCTCCTAGGATAGAAATAAAAGTTTTGCACAAAAGTATTTGTGAGGAGGAGGTACTGGTCACACTTATCTTTGAGGAAGGGGATGATGTCGGCGTTGTTTACCAAACGATAGAAATCATCAAAGATCCCCACATCCCTCTAGAACATGTCACATAGCCATTCATATAGCCGCACCTCAGCTGCACGAGGTAGATGGTATTTGTGCTTCAGATTCTCTTTAGGACTCCGGCTCGAAGAACCTCTCAACCTCCACTTGAGCATTTTCTTTTTCTGAAATTATTAGTGACTCAAAATAGAAGTGAACAAAACTCAACAAAATTGATAGCAACTACTCCTACAAATGTCTAGAGGCTATATCATGCATCAAAACAACTTTGGACCTTACAAAAGTTATCATGCAAGCTCAAAAACATGGTCACCATAGCTGCCAAAAATTGCAATATATAAAGTACTAGATAAAGTACTAGAACAAAAACTAATTGGACCATTGGAGGAGTCACATACCAAAGAGTAATCTCCCAAAACAGTTTCAAAAACGGTGTTCCGAGAAAGGAGATCAAAAATTGCAGACAAAGGAGCAAGAACATGTGTTTGAATGAGCTAGTGATTTTCTGGAGGAAGAAGAAGGAAGTGGGCAGCTGGGATAAGTCAGTGGGTCCCTGTGGGACCCACAAGCCTGCTGGGCGTGCCCAGGGGGTAGGTGCTCCCTGTGAGCTTGTGGCTCACAGGTGCACCCCCCGGAGTGTGTTTAGTACCAAAAATTCTTATTTATTGTAGAAAAAATCATACAAAATTTTCAGGTCATTCCGAGAACTTTTATTTTTGGAACATTTTTGTTGCACGCATAATTCAAAAAGTGGGATAATCATGCCATTTCTGCTTTATTAACTTTAAATAACAGAGAGTAAATAGTGGGTAGAGTAGGTTGTGCTTACTAAATTCATTGACCACATGCCCCTCAAAAAGAATCCATTAATAAGGTTGATCAAGTCTTATTAAGAAACCATTTTCGAATGACATGAAACTGAAGAATTTTTGTATAACACTAGGTTAACTCAATGGGGATATGCATCTCCCGAACAGTAAGAGTTTCATATTTCTTTTTGACTGAAGGAAGAGGCAATTGAAAACCTCCAATAGTGATTGTCGAAACTTTTTCAATAAAATTGATACCATTCACTTGGGAATTGTTTCTTCGGAAAGTGTACCGTATGCTCATTAAAAAGTGACCTTGTTATTATTACAATTAATAACAGCCCCTTATGTATTCAAAAAGTGTGTACCAAGGATAATCGACATGCTGTCATCCTCAGGCATATCAAGTATTACAAAGTCTATCAAGATAGTGACACTTGCAACTACAACTGGAACATCCTCGCAAATTCCAATAGGTATAGCAGTTGATTTATCAGCCACTTGCAAAGATATTTCAGTAGGTGTGAGCTTATTCAAATCAAGTCTTCTATATAAGAGAAAGGCATAACACTAACACCGGCTCCCAAATCACATAAAGCATTTTGACATAAATTCTTTTAATGGAGCACGGTATAGTAGGTATTCCTGGATCTCCTAATTTCTTAGGTACTCCACCTTTAAATGAATAATTTGTAAGCATGGTGGAAATTTCAGCCTCGGGTATCTTTCTTCTATTGGTGACAATATCTTTCATGTATTTAGCATATGGAGGCATCTTCAATATACCAGTCAAGTGAGTACGCAAGAAAATGGGTCTAAGCATTTCAACAAAGTGTTCAAATTGTTCCTCATCTTTTTCCTTAGGTGGTTTAGTTGGAAAAGGTATAGGTTTCTGAACCCATGGCGCTCTTTTCTTACCATGCTTTCTAACAATGAAATCTCTCTTATCATATCTTTTATTCTTAGGAGGTGGGTTATCTAGATCAACAGCAGGTTCCATTTTTACATAATTATCAGGTTCTTTATCCTTGTCCAATTGAGCATCATCATGAACATCATTATCATTATCACTAGGTAAATGTTCATTACTATATTGTGTCTCAGCATCAGAAATAGAAACATCATTACTATTCACAGATTTTTTTTCTACCACGGGTTCACCGGAAGCATGCAAATTTCTATCATTTTTCTTCTTCTTTTTCCTCTTAGATGGACTAGGCACATCATTATTAATTCTTTAAGAATGTTTCTCAATTCTTTTAGATTGACCTTCAAGCTACAGAGGTTCCTGAGTCATTATGCCTCCTCTAGTCATAACTCTAACAATAAGATCATTCGTATTATTATTCATCTCATTGTGCAAATCATTTTGTGACCTAGCAACTTGTTCAAGCTGAGTTTGGACCATGGATGAATGTTAGAACTTTACCATCATTAGCAATTCTAAACATCAAATCACTCAGCCGTTCAATCATGAAAGCATTTCGTTTCATGTTTCTCAACATACACATTGAAATGTTCTTGCTTAACAATGTATTTACCAAATCCATCCTGGCATTGACTAGCAGATTTATTTTAAGGATATCACCTTCATCAAATCTTATAAGAAACTTATCTCTACCACCTATGTCGGGGTGTCGATCCCATATATTTCTTCAATAGGATGGTAAATTCTTAATATCTTCAGCTTTAATACCTTTTTATTTCATAGATTTCTTTGCCTCTTGCATATCTTCAACACTGAGAAATAGAATACCTCTCTTCTTCAGAATTGGCTTAGGTGGTGGTTCAGGAAGTGTCCAATCATTATCATTTCTCAATATATTATTCAATAGTTCTTGAGCCTTTTCAATAGTTCTTTCCCTGAAAACACCATCTAGGTAGTCCCTAGAAGCATCGGTTAGTCCATTATAAAAGATATCAGGCATTTCATTTTTCTTAAGAGGATGATCAGGCAAAGAATTAAGTAATTGGAGAAGCCTCCCCCAAGCTCGAGGGAGATTATCTTCTTCAATTTACACAAAGTTAAATATTTCTTGTAAGGCAGCTTGTTTTTTATGAGCAGGAAAATATTTTTCAGAGAAGTAATATATCATATCCTGGGGACTACGCACACAACCAGGATCAAGAGTATTAAACCATTTCTTAGCATCACTCTTTATGAGATATAAAACAAATTAAGAATATAGTAGTAGCGAATCTTTTCCTCATGAGCAAATAGTGTGGCTATATCATTTAATTTAGAAAGGTGTGCCACAAAAGTTTCCCTTTCATGACCATGAAAAGGATCAGATTCAACCAAAGTAATTAACTCAGGGTCGATAGAGAATTCATAATCCTTATCAGTAACAAAGAAGAGAGAAGTAGCAAACTTAGGATCATATTTCATTTCACCATCATAGATTTTTCTTTAAGCATACATAGTAGTTTCTTAACATCTCCTCTATCATTACAAGCAAGAAATTCTCTAGCTATCTCCCCATCCATAACATAACCCTCAGGTACCTTAGGCATGTCAATTCTATTAGAGCTTGGTATAATAGGTGAATTATAATTATCATCAGTTTCAACATTTTCATATTCTTTAGCTTTAGTATGTTGTTCTTCAAGAAATTCTCCTAGTGGCATAGTTTGATTAAGAATAGTACTAGCATTATCATAAGCATCATTCATAGCAGAAGTAGCATCATCAATTACTTGAGACATATCAGAATTAATAGAAGGTGGTGGTGTCGCAAGCCTACTCAAAATAGAAGGTGAATCAAATGCAGAGCTAGATGGCAGTTCCTTACCTCCCCTCATCTTAGAGGGAATGATCTTGGTTCTATCATCCTTCAGATTCTTAATAGTGATCAACAGATATAAATCCCAAGTGAATCAGCAAATAGAGCTATGCTGCCCCGTAACGGCGCCAGAAAAAGGTCTTGTATAACCCACAAGTATAGGGGATCGCAACAGTTTTCGAGCATAGACACTACTAAGGAAAACCTTATACATAGAATCTTGCCAGCAGTGCAGCTTAAAATAAGGCGCTACTGCTACTTAGCAGTAGCGCGCGTACTAGAACCGCGCTACTGATACCCACATAGTAGTAGCATGCTAGGGAAAAACATCACTGCCACTAATATTTCCACGACGTTGCCGCCAGACTAGTTATAGTAGTAGCGCCTGTTTTGTAAACGCGCTACTGCTATTGAACTTAGCAGCAACGCTTTTTGCCAACACTCACTGCTGCTAAGTTTAGTCCACTCATTGCAACTAAGTTTAGTCCCACCTCGCTCTGCGAACAGGGTGTTTACCAACTTAAATACGTTACTTCTCAAACCATCACAACCACTTGGTCTTTATTGAATTCTATGTGTAGGATCTATGGCCGTAATAGGAATCTTCGCCGGTTCTTAAACCGGGGAAGATTCCTATTGACAATTTGGATTCTAGACAAAAAGATCATTGATGACCAATGTATTTTTGTTTTTTACATGCTTAGCATTAGCTTAGCAGTAGCGCGTTTTGAAGAAGGCGCTACTGCTACAGGCATATCAGTAGCACGTCTCAGGTAAAAAGCGCTACTGCTATGGAGTTTAGTAGTAGCGCTTTATCCTAATACACGCTACTCCTAAACGCCACCTATCTTCCCCAACCGGCCGCCCCCACTCTCCCTCTCCACTCTCCCTCTCCCCCACACCCCCCGTGTCCGCCGCCGCCGCTGTTCCCCGACCATCGTCGTCGCACGCCGCCGCTGACGCTCCTGCTCCTCCTCCACTGAGGTAGTCCCTCAATCCCTACTCCCTTCTCCATCCTCCTCCTCTCTCCTCCGTCCCCCTCCTCCCTCCTCCCGACCGCGCCCCTCCCTTCTCCTTCGGACGCCCCCTCCTCCCTCCTCCCTCCTCCTCCAGCCAAGCATTCTACTGACAGCCCTCCTCCCCCTCCTTCTCTCTCCTCCCTCCTCCCACCTCTCCTCACTCCTCCTCCCTCCTCCCACTGCCCTCCTCCTCTCTGTTTTTACTATTTTTACTGTTTTTTAGTAAGTGTTTAATAGAAATAGTTTATTTATGAAGTGCTTAATAGAACTAGTTGAATTAGTAAGAAAATTAATTATTTTTATTTATACTATGTGCTTAGTTGAACTAGTTGAATTAATAGAACTAGTTTATTTTTAGTACTCCCTCCGTTCACTTTTGTAAGTCCTTTCAGACAGCTTAAAATAGGTTGTTTTGCACATTGTATGAAATGTCTTCAAGGTCTTATAAAAGTGAACAGAGGGAGTAAGAAAGTTAATAGAACTAGTTTATTTTTAGTAAGTGCTTAGTTGAACTAGTTGAATTAATAGAATTAGTTTAATTTATGTCATTATCACTTTGTCATCAAAGAATGCTATATGAGATTTGATGATCTAATGAAAAATTTACTCGGTGGAATATGTAGGCTTTGTAGAGTTGTGTTTCTTTCTCCACTCCGAGTCGGTGAGCTAAAAGTCCACCTCCTCCTTCGCCACTCCTCGGTGTTGAATATAGTAGAACTAGGGTATTTAGTTATGCTTCTTAACCAAATGAAATGTTTGGGTTATAGCATATATTGTAATGTTTTTGTCAATATTGAACCATTGAAATGCAATGAGCACAAGTTTATGCTCATGTGCAAAGTGTTGATTCATTCTGAGTGGCCTTTGTTTTGCCGGAGTGTTGATTCATTTCAGTTCCGGCAAATTTCAGGTGCTTGATATGTCCTATTTTAGCAAAGGTCATGCCGGATTTTTCTGTGAATTTAAGCATGACTTGTGCTAGAATATGTAGGAAATATCGAGTGCCTGGATTTGCTAGAAAGTGAATTGAACGACATTTAGAGTTCACTTTAAGTCTGTCGGGGGTCCATACATGATAGCCAATATCTCAGTGAGGGAGAGTCTCCACCATATATGAGAAAAGAAGAATGTCGACTGTTATCGTGGGGATCGCTTTTCCTTATTCTCCTTGTGCTAGAACTTTATTATGCACTAGGGGAAGAAGGACTAGAGACCATCATTGACGGTCGAAAAATCGGTGAGGGAGTGTCCACCATATATGGCAGAACAAGAATGCCGACTGTTGTCGTGGGGGTCGCTTCTCCTTCTTCTCTGTGCTAGACCTTTGTTATGCACCAGGGGAAGAAGGAGTAGCCACCATCACCGACGGTCGCAATATCAGAGAGGGAGTGCCCACCATATACGTGAGATGAGAGTTTAGGAAGGAAGACTCGACAGACCAAAAGTCAACCCATTGCACATTGAATAAAAGTGCTTAATTGAACTGGTTTAGTTATAGTAAGTGGTTAATATATTTGGTTTATTTATAGGAAATGTCTAACAACGAAAGGGAATTTCGTATGTGTGAATACTGAAAAAACGAGTGTGGCCTATGTGATAGGCCTCACCTAGTTGATGGTAGGCGCTTCAGCATCATGCTGGATGAGACCTTCGAAGTGGATACAGTAAGTCACAATGACAAGTTTATTTCATAATTAAGCATGGTTCTGCTTCTCTTGCTTCAACTTATAATTTTAATTTTTTACAATTCTACTAGCGTATCCCTTGCCATGCAAGAATGTATGTCTTGGATAAGATTGATTTCAGTACTATGGAAAGTATGGAGGTAAAGAGAGTTCACTTGAGGACGGAGCATGGTTATACTTTTGCCGTAAAATTATACAATACAAAAAACTACTCCCATTTTGAATGCAAAAATTGGGGGGCACTATGCAAGGCATATGCATTTGAGCTTAGTATGCTTATCACCTTTGATATTCGTCCGAAAGATGAAATTGAAGGTAATATCGACATCTGGGTCGATGTGCAGACGCCTCCAGTTCTACCATTATGTGAGTTTCTCAACCATATTTATGAAGTAATATATATTGTTTATTTAAAAATAGTTGACAACTAATTTCTATTGACAACTTATTTCCATTCAATCAAACATGTCCGATGCTTGGTGGACATCACCTACTATTGTCCCGTGGTTGAACTAAACTCCGAGGAGATGAGTCATTATGTTTCATAGCTTGAGGATCTTGATACTGTCAAGAACAGTTATTTTTCTAGACTTCGAGATATTAGTACTCAAAACGTGCGACCACTAGTGTGCGTATTGAACTACGGTCACATCTATTTAGGAAGATTGGTAAGAGTTTTACTATTTATCCCCAGTGCATCTTTTGCATACATTATCTTTTAAGCTAAACATTATTGCTAAGTATGTTACTACGATGTTCTTCAACAAGGACTCCCGATGAGTGTTCTGCCTTGTTGGATCGAGTCTAAAGATCGCATGACAATGGTTAGCTTACGGCTAAGATATCCTGCATTGCACATCAGTGCATTCATCATTTCTCGAAGCGAGCAACTCTTAATTGTCAAAGACTGGAGCAAAATTATGAAGGATCACAATAGAGATGTACTAGGGGGCAGCAATCAGAAGCGCAACCCACAGTTAGGAGACATGTTCATCTGCATTCTCCAATACGATGAAGCAGGAGTGCTAGACATGTTTTATGCTATTTTACCTGAGAGAGAGCAGCAGGAGTATGTCTTAGGTATTAAGAACAATTACTTAGTGTTGATTATATATGACTATGACTATGATGATGATGAGAAGTTTTTTTATGTGCTACAATGTATTAGAGTCGATGGTAATGCTGAGGAGGAGGAGTAGTGATTACGAGTACTGTGATGATAATGAGGAGGAGTTGTTATTATAACTAGTGACCAAGTTGTTATATATATGATGTCTCATGGACGAAAATGATGGTGATGAGAATTTGTTACATGACAATGGTGTATTATGAGAATAAGTTGTCAATGATATTATGATGATGATGATGAGTTATTATGTCATTGGGTGAAAGGACCATGGTTTAGTTTCAAGTGGATGGATCCAAAGTGACAATTGGTCACTTTGGATCTATCCACTTGAAACTAATCCACGGTTCTTTAACCCAATGATGAAATAACCCATTCCGATGTAAAAACAATCTCTAAATTGCTACTGTATGAAAACTTCCATAATGGCATATGAATACGACATAAAACAAAAAATAAATACGTAATAATAGTAGTAGCGCGGGTAGAGCGTCATACTGCTAGTAATTACCAATAGCGCCCTCTACCAAAAGCGCTACCTCTAAGCAGATATAGCAGTAGCGTGGGCGAACACACGCTACTGATACACTTTAGTTGTAGCACCGTATCAGTAGCGCGCCACCCCGCGCTACTGCTATACCTAAAACCGGCGCTACTGCTAGGCTTCAACCCAAATTTATTGATTCGAAACAAGGGAAGCCAAAGATTTGCAAGTATTAGCAGTTGAGTCATCAATTCAACCACACATGGAGAACTAAATATGTACAACAAAGTGATTAGTAGCACAGTCATATGATAGTTTGATTGCAGTGGTAAGCGTAGCAATAGCAACAATAATAGTAGCAGCAACGGAAGTAACTTAGCAAAGATCATTATGCGAAAGACGTAGGCGTTGGATGAGTGATGGATAATTATGTTGGATGGTATTCATCATGTAACAACCATAACCTAGAGCAGAATAGAACTTGCTCCAGTTCATCAATGTAATGTACGCATGTATTCCGTATATAGTCATACGTGCTTATAATAAAAACTTGCATGATATCTTTTGTCTTACCCTCCCATGGCAGCGGGCTCCATAAGGAAATCTAAGGGATATTAAGGCTTCCTTTTAACAGAGAACCAGAACAAAACATTAACACATAGTGAATACATGAACTCCTCAAACTACGGTAATCACCGGAAAAAATCCCAATTATAGTCACCTTGGGATATGCAGATCATAACACATAATAGGTGCATAGACCTTGAAAAATCGGATCATGAACACGAATATATTCATGAAAACATGAAGTGTTTAGATCTGAAATCATGGCTCTCGGGCCCTAATGACAAGCATTAAGCATAGCAAAGTCATAGAAACATCAATCTTAGAAGATAGTGGACACTAGGGATCAATCCCTAAGAAAACTGACTCGATTACATTATAAAGCTCATCCAAGCCATCACTATACAACAAGCCTACAAAGTAATTACTCACTCCCGGTGGTGAGCATCATTAAATTGGTGATGGCGGACGGTTGTTGATGACGAGACGTCGAATCCCCCACTTTGGAGCCCCAAACGTATTCCAGATCAGCCCTCCCAATGAAAAATAGGAGGTGGCAGTGGCTCCGTATTGTAAAACATGATGATTCCTTCTATCCCATTTTTTGGATGAATAGGTACTTATGGAGTTGGAGTTACGGTTGCCAGAGCTGCCAGGGGCCCACAAGCCTGCCAGGCGCTCCCCTGGGCTTGTTGGCGCCCTGGTGTCCCCCTCTGGTATTTCTCTTTGCTGATATTTTTTATATATTCTAAAATACTCTCCAGAAATTTTCAGCCAATTTCAAGAACTTTTATTTCTGCACAAAAACAACACCGTGGCAATTATATTGAAAACAACGTCAGTCCAGGTTAGTTCCATAAAAATCATGCAAATTAGAGTCCAAAACAAGAGCAAAAGTGTTTGGAAAAGTAGATACCTTTGGGACGTATCACTGGTCAAGGTGTTTGGACATTGATACTTGAGACAACCCACTGTCGCAAACACCAAAAGGCTCTTGGCAATGTTTGGAGCAAGAAGGTGGCCAGGTTTGCTCGGATCTCTTGATTACATGCACCAAAGATGGAAGAACTACCCAAAAACTCTACAAGGGCAATATCAGGGCCATGTTAAGAAGCCCACCATCATTCTTTAAGCAGTTGACCTATAGATTTGTCACACTTTCTTGGCATGCCCGGGTCTCACAACAACATCAATTTGATGCAGTTGCGTCTGTTGTTTGCTAGGTTGGCTCAAGGGCAACATCCTCCTTGCAACTATACTATCAATGGGCATCGGTACAACATGGGCTATGTTGGAAATATGCCCTAGAGGAAATAATATTGTATTATTATATTTCCATTTTCGTAATTAGGAGTTTATATTTCATGCTATAATTGTTGTGATACTGGAATATGTGATTCAGTGAAAAATTCATGTGCATGTGTGAAATGATAAATGGTGAGTCTAGGTTCCTGGTCATGCGTCTAAGATTGGCTCAAGTGTTACTAGTGATAATGTTTTCCAGATCTTAGTATTTCGTTAAGTGTGATGATAGTCCTGGTACAACATTGAGAGTATGAAGTTAGAAGAACGATCATATTGAATCGACCCAATCTTGTTTGTTATGCTTTGAGATAATATCTTATGAAATCAATTATTATAACATGAAGTGTTAGCATGTGTTTTAGTTTCTTATACCATGAGAGCATCTTAGTCACTTCCTATCGTACGATGGACTTTGGGGTTGCTCAAATGTCAACTATAACTAGGTGATCATAACGACAACTTACGGGTTCATCGGAAAGTTTGACAATGGACTGGATAGCTTGAGAGTGGGATTTACTCCTCCTTCAACGGAGATATATTCTTAGGGCCCTCTCAGTGTAATGAAATCCATCATCGTATGGCCAGACACAGGTGACTACATCACGGGGATGCCAGAACACATCAACGAGAAAGAAGAACAATACCGGCAACGAGATCAACGATATAGTGAGCATGTATATGACTTAGGAGGATAATGATGCACCCGGGGTATTGTAAATTATCGTGAAGCAAAGGTAACATCACATGATAACCAAAGATTAACTCAAATGTCATTCGTGTAATCATAGGGATCGATATGGACGTCCACGGTTCCGCTATCGAACATTGAACGAAGGGGTTTCGTTCATGTCTATGATCTACCGAACCTACGGGGTCACAAGCTTAAGGGAATCATGATATGTTGAGTGTTAGTAGGACTAGAGTATCAAGGATTGATTTGTGGAATGATTTCACCTATATTTAAAATAGTTTTGAGAGGAACCGAAAGTGTTTCGGGGTCACCGGAAGGGTTTATGAGTTTATCAGGCAATACTGGATATTGCCGATAGTTAATATATATGTGAAAATATTTTTGGTGATGATAAAAAATATATAAAAGGGTCTAGTAATTATTATAAAGCTTTTATATTAATTTAAATATCAACGGGACTTAAAAGGCCATGAGGAGGAGGACAACTTGGGCCACGAGGGCCCATGTGGGGAGGCGCCCCCCCTTTCCCTCTAGCGGATGACGAATCCTAGTGGGGGAGGAGTCCTTCTTCACCGCCTGTCCGACGCAAGTGGAGGGGAGTCTTCCACTCCTCTTGGCAACCCCTCCTCCCCTTTAACTTATATATACATGAGGTATTGGTCCTTTTCTACACACAAGTTTTGGAGCCTCCTCTAGTTCATCTAGCCCTAGTTCTAGTTGGTTGACTAATTATAGCTTGGTCTAGTTCCTCTAATCCTCATAGTTAGAAGCCTAGTGTGGTTCTAATCTCCTCCCTCTAATTCTCCGACGATGATTAGATCTGGACGGTGAAGCACTTCCAGATCGTGAAGACCGTACGCTTGCAACCAAGTAGAGAGGTTGTGCTTTCCGTCTTCTATTCGAGGGATCATTCAAGGGTGGTTCACGTGATCGTCATCAATGGTTCGAGGGACTCCAAGGGCGATCTACACCGAGTCGTCTACTTCCGCTACACTCCAAAGTCGGCAACGATCATTGATCCAAACCCTATATGAATCTTCATATTGTTCCTGGGTGTTAGTAGGGTGAATATTTTGTTTTGTTTTCTACTACGATTCCCCACAGGCTACTATCTGGTCGACAATATCGATCCTCCGTGGGCTAGACAATGATTTAGAAAGGATGTGGAGAGGGCATTTGGAGTGCTCCAAACCTTTTTTGCAGTTCTTCATGGATCTGCTAAACCATAAGATCTGGAGACCTTGTGGAAGGTGATGACATGTTGTGTGATCATGCATAACATGATCATGGAGGATGATGATGAAGATGGTGTCAGTTGTCTAGATTTCGAGAACATTGGTGAGCCTATCCAATTTCCACATTATAATCCGACCTCATTTGACGAGTTTATTCAAATGCATCAACAAATGCGACATCGAGAAACTCATGAGTAGATCATGCAAGATTTGATTAAGCATCTGTGGATTGTTGAAGGGGACAACTAGAACATATGTGTGAGTTGAATTCAAGATTGAACTATTTTATTTGGACACACAGTTGGATTGTAATACTGAAATTGGAGGTACTATCACATTTGATATTCTTGTTCATCAAAGATTTGATATGCTATTATTTTGAGCTCACCGATTTAAAATAACAGAGGCGGACATTTAGGGGACATGTTGGATGACCGGTTTTCATATCACTATCCGTGGACCAGTCCCCGGACAAATATAGTGTCCATTTTGGGGGCACATTGGAGATGCCCTAAACAAAGAAGATAGTTGATTTATTATGAACAGTAAGTACATACATGGTGAATTAAGATGACTTTATATATCATGTGGTGGAATCATCCCACCCAGATTCAAGTCTTAGACTTCGTATTGGTACTTGTATTACTTTGGATTTAAGCCAGCCTTTTCAATGATGTTTGTTTAGTAGAAAATGACATCCCAATCGACTATGAGACGCATGTAGTAACTTCGTTAATATTAGGCTTTGTTGACTCAAGATGTGCTCATAAAGGTAGTGTGTGTGATCTGTGTTTGTAATCTGTTTTCCTATGAAAACTACTCATAATAAGCCCTGATAATTATTGGAATTGATCTCACAACTAACAAATTGAGAGAAATAAAGGGAGACAAAGTCTCCTTCCTTCAAGGTCGTGCCTCGACCTGGAGCATATAAAACAACTTTTGGGCTTGGTCCTTGTCCACTTAGCATCATACGTAAAATAGGATGTAGTACCCATGGGGGTGTCAAACGTGTAGAGCTAAATAGTTAGACTCCTGACCACTTATCCTAAAAGTGTGCTATAGGGGATAAGAAGGCCACAACCACTACTAGCCACCGCAAGGCTGTGTCGTCAGGCCACCTGGACATGTTGCTAGCTACACTACAAAAAAAAACACTTCCGTGATGATACGTGTTTGTAACAGTAGCTCACGTTTTCTGTCATGCATGTACATCCATGACGATTAATTTATGACAGAATCTAGATAGTCATACCTGTGCTGTCGTAGAAGTGTTCCATGACAATACTCAAATTATCATCACGGAAATGTTCACTTCCATGACGATAAATGACACGTCATGGAAGTGCTTTCGTCAAGGGTAACAGATAGGTGGCATCCACCATAATGGGTTGCTGTTAAGCTATATGCTTCATGTTGCTCTCTTTGTGTTTCAATTCTTATCTTTTATGTGAGCATCATTGAAATCATCATGCCAAGTTAGAAGGCATTAAAGAAAAAGGCTTGTTGGCGGAGAACCCAACACATACCCCTATTGTTTTTGTGTCCACATGATTAAGCTACTGTAGTAGTCATGTTTTATAACGTTTGTTTCAATAAAGTGCCATGTAAAGCCTTTGGGATAGTGTGGATGATAGTTGACTTGATTCTGTGCAAAAAAGAAACTTTTTTGCTCAGTCCAAGAATTTTCAAAGTTCACTTGACACTACTAAGGGAAAGCCTATACACAGGATATTACTAGCAGCGCGTTCTAAAATAAGGCGCTGCTGCAATATAGCAGTACCGCAATCCGGTAGAACTCACTTCTGAAATAAAAGTGGCAGTAGCGCGCCTCCACTAAGCCATGCTACCGCTATAATTTCCACGACCCTGCCGCGAAGCTAGTTATAGTAGCAACGCTTTAAATCGAAGTGCGCTACTGCTAGGTAGCTTAGCACCAGCGCCTTTACCTATGGCGTGCTACTGCTAAAACTAGCTATCTCCCACCACCGACGCTCTCCCCTATCTGATCCGCACTCACACTCACACTCACTCCATCTCCCCCTCAACTCCCCCGCGCCGGTACTCCCCCGCCGGCCGCTGTCGCCTACCCCTCTTCCCTCTGCACCACCGTCACTTCCTCCTACTCGCTGGACTCGGTACCGTCCTCCTCCTCCGTCCTTCCTCGACTCACCGCCGGCCGGCCCCTCCTCGCTCCGCCCTTCCTCCTCCGTCCTACTCTCTCCTCCCCCCTCAAGTCGCCCCTCCTTCTCCCTCCTCCCTCCTCCATCCACAACCCCTCCTCCCTGCTACATTTTGATTTAGTAGGCTAGTTCATATGCAATATTTTGATTTAGTTCATATTATTTAGTTGATTTAGTAGGCTAGTTGACTTTATTGATTTAGAACATTTTGATTTAGTTGATTTAGTACACGATTTAGTAGGCTAGTTGATTTAGTTCATTTATAGAACATTTTGATTTAGTTTATTTAGTAGGCAAATTGATTTAATAGGCTAGTTGATTTAAAGAACAATTTGATTTAACAACTATTTTTCTTTCCTGTGAAGTGGATCGCTAATCCTTTGCTCATATTTCTTTAGGAAAATGGCGCCACCACCACCACCACCATGTCGATTGTGCAAGTCAAGGTGATGTCATTTATATCAACCTGGTAGAAGATGGTGAAGATGACGAAGATGATGAAGATAATGGGACCCACTCGATGAAGATGATGAGGACCCACTTCATGAAGCCATCGTAGCTCAAAGAATAAGGCTGAGCAAGGAGGAGGTGTGCAACCTATGGGACTGTAGCGACCTGACCTCAAACAGTCAAGTCTCTGTGCCTCAGTGTCATCCCTGGATCAGTAATGCTGACACGCACAGTACTCGAAGGATTTATAACAGAGTAGCAATCACACACTTATTACATCGAATGTCTCAAAAGAGAACTTATTACAATAATATGGCTTAAGGCCATCTAATGCGATAACAGCGGAAGGCTTGGAAGATAAAGTGAGTCCATCAACTCGAACGGCATAGCTGAGCTGCACGGCAACGACCTAATGAACCTTACTCCTCATCTGAAAAGTCTGCAACATAATACGTTGCAGCCCGAAAATGGGTCAGCACATGGAATATGCTGGCAATATAACACAGTAGAGGAGAAACAGAATAATGCTATCACTACATGCATATATGGCTGGTGGAAAGCTCTAGGGTTATAGTTTTGCGGAAAGCAATTTTTCCCTACAACAAAGGAATAAATTTTAATTTAACTATCATGGTGGTTGATAAAATATTGAGAAGGTAAACCCCCTATCAATCCCAAATTAAAATCATTAACAACCCAACAATATTAATTAAGAGTGTTGAGATACATGTGAATACTCAAGTACTAGATACTCAAATTGTCCATAACCAGGGACACGGCTAACCATGATTAGTTTGTACACTCTGCAGAGGTTTGCGCACTTTTCCCCAGAAGACTCGATCGCCTCCGTTGGATTTCTCGCACTACATGGCGTTTGAGAAACGGATGACCAAGACACAGTCTTTCAGAAACATTAACTCTCTACTCCGGGTAGACCATACCAAACCTACAAAACCCACTACCTCCTAATCTACCTCTTTAAGAGCTTCACGTAAGTTACTCAACTATGCTAGAGCCCATATTAGCTTGTGGCTGCACACAGAAGTTTCTAGCATGAATAATCTCAGTTCCCTTTGAGCCTGGGTGGCGGTCCATAGGAAGATCACACGGATACCCCAGGATTTCCAAAAATAAAACAGACAACACTGGGTTCCCCAGGTGCCTCAATCCACCCAGATGTGTATTTAAGTTGCCACCTTAAGTAAACCATTAATTAATAATCTCACATCCGTCATGGATACACTCAAACCCAATCCACGTCTACGAGCATAGCATGGCAATATAAGCAACGCGTAGAAGTAACTCCCAAAGGTTTGATAATAAACAGGGCAATAGGTTCTACCTGAGCAACTACTTCCCAACCCAGAAGTTAAAGACATCCAAATCATGCAATGTTTGGGGATTGAACAAATGCAATGAAAACTTGGTATTGAAAGAGTATGATCAATGTGTTACTTGCCTTGCTGACGATCCATGAATCCTAGTGACTCGTAGTAACACGCTTCGCACTACGGGAATTCTATCGCAAACAAACAATAACATACATAAGAAACTAGCAAAGATGCACAAGTAAAACTCCAAATAAAAGATATTGACCAGAAAGTTCAACTTAAGAACTCCGGTTTGCAAAAAGAATCAAATCAAACGGAGCAACGAAACTCAAATGGTGAAAGAAACAAGATCCATTTACTAATCTGAGCTAGGATCAAATTTTACAGTACCAAAACTTTGTCTAAGATGATTAAACATAAGGCGGGTCTCGAGACGAAACTCTAGGCGTTTGAATCACCTGATTCCGACTAACGAGCGCGAAGAAAAACAGAATCTAAGATCGGATCAGAAATCGCGACTGAAAAATAATCACGGATAAATCCGATAAAAGAAATCTGACGAACGGACTATCGAACGAGCGTTCGTTATCTGTAACTAACGGAAGAAAACCGTTCGTTTAAATGAACGTACGGACGAACATCCGTTAAATAATCGAACCGAGAAAACCAGCGAACCGAAACTAAAAAAACCGATCTAGGGTTTCAAAAAAAACCCGAACGGTTTTAAAAAAACCAACGGCGACGGTTCATCGCGGTAGCTCGACGAGGTGGCTCCGGCGAGGCGGGGTTGGGTGGCGGGGCGGCGGCTCTCGGGGCGGCGGCGCTTGGCGGAGGCGGGGCGGCAAGCGGCGGCAGTCGGCTGCGGCGGCGGTGAGTGTGGCGACGGCGCTCGGCTCGGGGCGGCGGGGCTGGTGGTGGTGTCGATTTGGGGCGGGGGTGGCGGTGTATATAAAGGGGGGGGCTTGGAGGAGGGGCCTAGGCGGCGGCAAGGAGGACTCCCGGCCGGACTCCTCGTCCAAGACGGCGGTAGCTCGGTCTCCGGGTGAGAGACGGCGCGCGCGGGGAAGCGGCGGTGGCTGGGCCCGCCTGCTCGGCTGGGCCTTAGGCCCAGTCGGGCAGGGAAAGTTTTTTTTAATAATTACGCCAACAGAAAATAAATCTTATGAAATAAAATAAAAACCTAAAAATGCCAAAACAAATTTTCACCGTCTAAATAAAATATTTAGAACGGGATGAACATTTTCTTGGCCCTAAAATGAAATTTTGAAAACGTGCATATTTTTCTAATGCAAATAAAATCCAAATAAACTCAAATAAAATATAACAAATGATTTTAACATTTTTCCTCCAATATTTCAATTGTTTTGGAGAAGTCATATTATCTCCTCTCGTTTATTTTTATAAGAAATATTTTTTGGAGAGAAAAATAATTAAAATCAAAAATCCTCGTTTCACTATTTGATACGAAATCAAATATGAAAAATCGGGAAATCCCCAACTCTCTCCGAGGGTCCTTGAGTTGCTTAGGATTTCGAGGATTTCAGAATGGAAATGCAATAAAATATGATATGCATGGATGATCTATGTATAACATTCCAAATTGAAAATTTGGGATGTTACAAACCTACCCCCTTAAGATGAATCTCGCCCTCGAGATTCGGGTTGGTCAGAAAATAGGTGCGGGTGGTCCTTGCGAAGATCATCCTCTCATTCCCAGGTGGCTTCATCCTCGGTATGGTGGCTCCACTGAACTTTACAAAATTTGATAACCTTGCTGCGAGTGACTCGGCTAGCAAACTCAAGAATCTTAACTGGTTTCTCCTCATACGTCAAATCACTGTCCAGCTGAATTGCCTCTAAGGGTACGGTATCTCTTAACGGTATATCGGCCATCTCAGCATGACACTTCTTCAGCTGTGAGATGTGGAACACATCGTGAACTCCTAACAATCCTTCAGGTAATTCCAACTTGTAGGCAACTTCTCCCATCCTTTCCAAAACATGATATGGTCCTACAAACCTCGGGGCTAATTTTCCCTTAACTCTGAATCATTTCACCCCTCGCAAGGGTGATACTCGCAGATATGCTCTATCTCCAATCTCATAGGTAACCTCCTTGCGTTTCGAGTCTGCATAACTTTTCTGCCTGGACTGAGCTATCTTTAGTCTATCCCGAATCAACTTAACCATCTCCTCAGACTCTTTGATCAAGTCCGGTCCAAACAGCTGTCGGTCTCCTACCTCATCCCACATCAAGGGTGTTCTGCATCTACGTCCATACAAAGCTTCGAACGGTGCCATCTCCAAACTGGCTTGGTAGCTATTGTTGTATGAGAATTCACCGTAGGGCAAATTGTCATCCCAATTAGATCCATAGTCTAGCGCACAAGCTCTCAACATATCTTCCAGTATCTGTTTGACTCTCTCGGTCTTTCCATCTGTCTGCGGGTGGAATGCTGTAATGAACTCCAATCTCGTACCCAAGGTCTGGTGTAACTGATGCCAAAACTTCAAAGTAAACTGCGTCCCTCTATATGATATGATGCTCCTCGGAACTCCATGTGAACATACGATCCTAGACATATATATTTTGGCCAACTTTGCACTTGTATAAGAGGTTTTCACCGGAATAAAATGTGCCACTTTGGTCAGGCAATCCACTACTACCCATATTGAGTCATATCCTGCCTTTGTCCTGGGTAGTCCGGTGATAAAGTCCATGCCAAGTTTATCCCACTTCCATTCGGGTATCGGCATAGGCTGCAATAGTCCTACTGGCTTCTGATGCTCTGCCTTCACTCGTTGACATACATCACATACGGCTACATACTCAGCGATATCCTTCTTCATACCAGTCCACCAGAAACGTTCCTTCAAATCCAGATACATCTTGGTGTTTCCGGGGTGTATCGAGTATGGTGAGTCATGAGCCTCCTGAAGTATTAACTTCCTGATCTCTGGGTTGTTGGGCACATAAACTCGGTCCTCAAACCATAATGTATCATGCAAATCCTCGCGAAAACCTTTGGCCTTTCCTTCGCTCATCTTCTCCTTTATTTCCGCAATCTCTTTGTCCTCCTTCTGAGCTTCTTGAATTTTGTTTAACAAGGTCAACTGAACCTCCATTGTTGCAACGAAACCTCGTGGAACAATCTCCAATCGAAGTTCCATGACATCTTAGGCTAACTCCTTTAGCAATCCCTTACTTTCAAGTATGTTAGCATAACTCTTCCGGCTTAAAGCGTCTGCTACAACATTGGCCTTCCCTGGATGATGGTGTAGCTTCATATCGTAGTCCTTTAGAAGTTTCAACCATCTTCTCTGCCTAAGGTTCAGCTCCTTTTGGGTGAAGATATATTTCAAACTCTTATGATCCGTGTACACATCACAACGGTTCCCAATAAGGTAATATCTCCAAGTCTGTAATGCATGCACTACAGCTGCCAACTCCAAATCATGGGTGTCATAGTTCAACTCGTGGGGCTTCAGTTGTCGTGAAGCATATGAAACAACTTTTCTGTCTTGCATAAGCACACATCCCAGTCCCAATCGTGAGGCGTCGCAATATACTTGAAACTCCTTATGTATATCTGGCAACGTTAGTACTGGGGCTGTAGTCAAACGTTTCTTCAACTCCTGGAAACTTGCCTCACAATCTTCTGTCCATATAAACTTATTATCCTTCTTCAACAGTTCAGTCATTGGTTTTGCCAGCTTGGAAAAATTCTCAATGAATCTCCGATAATATCCCGCGAGTCCAAGGAAACTGCGGATCTCGCCAACTGAAGTGGGTGCCAACCATTCAGTGACCGACTGAACCTTGCGGGGGTCCACTGCTATACCTTCTCCTGATATAACATGCCCAAGAAATCCAACCTCCTTCAACCAAAATTTGCACTTGCTGAACTTGGCGTATAACTGGTGTTCCCTGAGTTTGTCGAGAACTAATCGCAAATGCTCCTTGTGCTCCTCATCATTCTTCGAATATACCGTAATATCATCGATAAACACCACAACAAACTTGTCCAAATACTCCATGAACACTTTGTTCATCATACTCATGAAATAGGCAGGGGCGTTTGTCAGTCCAAACGACATGACCGTATAATCGTATAATCCATACCGCGTAGTGAACGCTGTTTTTGGTATATCCTTCTCTCGGATCTTCAACTGATGGTATCCTGATCGCAGATCAATCTTTGAAAACACCTTAGCTCCTTGCAGCTGATCAAACAGATCATTGATCATCGGTAGTGGATAATTGTTCTTAATGGTTACTTCGTTCAAGGCTCGATAATCAACAACCATCCTTAGGGATTTATCCTTCTTCTCCACCAAAAGTACTGGAGCTCCCCAAGGTGATGAACTCCTTCGAATATAACCTTTCTCCAATAACTCCTTGATCTGCTTCTTAATTTCCTCCAGATCATTTGCGGGCATCCGATAGGGTCTCTTGGATATGGGCCCTGTACCTGGCAATAGCTCTATTAGAAACTCAATGTCTCAGTCCGGTGGCATGCCGGGTAACTCTACTGGGAAAACATCCCGATAATCCTTTACTATAGGCACTTCCTCCTGCACAACTCCCGTGAGGGCATTCACTTGGGTCCTCCTAGGAACATGCCTAGATACGTACTTAATCCTTTTTCCCTCCGGGGTGGTGAGATAAATTGACTTACTAGCACAGTCAATACTTCCTCCATACATTGACATCCAGTCCATACCTAATATCACATCCAATCCTTGCGACTCCAAGATAATTAGGTCAGACGAAAAGAACATGCGTCCCAATGGTTAGGGGTATCTGGTTACACCATCGGCTAGCCATATACTCTGCTCCAGGCGAGCTCACTAAAAGAGGGGTTCTCAGGGTTTGGGTTGGTAGGTTAAACTTATCCACGAATCCCCTTGATATGTATGAATGCGATGCACCAGTATCAAAAAGAATAAGAGCGGTAAATGACTTAACCAAAAACTTACCTATTACCGCGTCCGGCTGTTCTTCAACCTCCTCCACGTTAATGTGGTTCACTTGTCCTTTGTTGAAGGGATTAGGCCTCTTTCCAGCGCTCCCGTTTCCGTTTCCATTCCTCCCTTCAGGACAATCATTGGCATAGTGCCCTATCTTCCCGCACTTATAACAAGTAACTTGACTCAGGTCTCTCTTCGTGGGTGTGGCTGGGTTGGAGCGATTATTGTTAGCTCCGTTCCCATTTCCGTTCTTAGCGCCATTGTGATTATGCAATCCTCCTCTAGGGTGGTTATGACCTCCATGGTTATGAAAGAGTCCTCCCGAATTTGGGGTTAAGCGAGGCTTCTGCTGAGCCCCTGAATTATACTTCCCTTGTCCATACTTCCTCTTACGGCTCTCAATCTGCTGCTGCTTCCCTTCAATCATTAGAGCTTTATCTACCAACTCCTGGTAGTTGTTGAAGGTTGCCACCATCAACTGCATGCTCATCTCATCATTCAACCCTTCCATAAACTTCTCCTGCTTCGCGGCATCAGTGGCCACATCATCAGGGGCATAGCGTGATAAGTTGCTAAAAACATCCACGTACTAGCCAACAGTACGGTTCCCCTGGCGTAAGTTGCGAAACTCCCGCTTCTTCATCTGCATAGCTCTAGTGGAAACATGGGCAGTACGAAAGGCCTGCTAAAACTGAGCCCATGTGACAGTGTCAACAGGATAGGTGGTTGTGAAATTTTCCCACCATGCTGCTGCGGGTCCATCCAGTTGGTGTGCGGCAAAGCGCACCTTCTCCGCATCCGTGCACCCTGCGGTGGTTAACTCCCTTACGATACGGTGTAGCCAATCATCTGTAACTATTGGCTTGGTGCTACTGAAGAACACCGGCGGCAGTAACCTTAGAAAACAGGCTAGATTGTCCACTGGTGGCGGGTTGTTGTTGTTGTTATTGTTGTTGTTGCCCTGGTTCTGAACTAGCAATTGCATCAAAGCATTCTGCCGCTGGATCAACTGGGTGAGCTCCGTTGGGAAAGCAAAACTGGTGTCACGTCTCGGAGGCATCTGAGGGGTTTAGATGGAAGATATTAGAATAGAGGAAAAGGTCTAGTGAGAAAGCACTACCCATATGCACATGAGACAAACACAATCATTTCACTCAATCAATCAAGCAAGGGCATACATCGGTCCAAAACTATCGCAAAAAGTGCTCAACTATATTTGATACATGGGGGGAATACTAATATTTTATGGTGGTCATCTGGAAATTTTGATCGGTGGAAGATTCCATGATGTCTGCTCTAGCTTTGTATTCATAGTCATCATCACTCGGATCAGAATCAGTGTCGTCGATGATGATGTAGTTGTCCGGGCAGGTAGGGTCGTCGTCTTCGTCTCCCGGTGCAGGTCCTCTCATGAATATCCCGATCTTATTAACAAGGTCGTCGTTCTTCTCCAGTAGTGTCTTGATTTCCTCCTCATATCCATCGCATGTGAACTTGAGTTCTTCCTCTAGCTCGATGATCCTAGTCTTTGCCTTCTTCAGTTCTATCATGTCGGTGCACATCTGGTTCTCCTGGCGTCAAATGTGCTGGTTAGCTCCTGGATAAAAGCTGCGACAGATCTATCCTTCGTAGTGCTGATCATCTCCCATTGCTCATCTCGGCGCCCACATATCTGATAGTAGTGTCCTTGAGTCCCCTGTTGTACACTTCTCCAATGCATCCCATGGTAATGTGGGCTGCCATGCTCTTGCCTAGACTCCAGGTTGGCGCTTCAAAAGAAAATTCTATGGGTTTAGAAGTTGGCGAGAATGTTCTTCCTGGAACTTGTACTTGAATCATCCAGCGCTCTTCTTCTGGTAGGGTGGCGTTGAACGTCTCGGTGAAACTAGGTATTCCAATGTTCAAGTACCTAGTGACTTCCTTCAAGTGGCGTCCAAAAGGTGTATCCTCATCCGGTTGCGCGAACTTGTTCTTCTTCTCTGTCATCCTAAAGAGTGGAAAAGGGAAAGGAGTCAGAAATGAGTAGAGAAGAGTGACCTATGGTTTATCTTAGTGGTCGTGTCCTACACTCAGCGTGTGCTCTGATACCATCTTGTAGCGACCCGACCTCAAACGGTCAAGTCTCTGTGCCTCAGTGTCATCCCTGGATCAGTAATGCTGACACGCACAGTACTCGAAGGATTTATAACAGAGTAGCAATCACACACTTATTACATCGAATGTCTCAAAAGAGAACTTATTACAATAATATGTCTTAAGGCCATCTAATGCGATAACAGCGGAAGGCTTGGAAGATAAAGTGAGTCCATCAACTCCAACAGCATAGATGAGCTGCACAACAATGACCTAATGAACCTTACTCCCCGTCTGAAAAGTCTGCAACATAATACGTTGCAGCCCGAAAATGGGTCAGCACATGGAATATGCTGGCAATATAACACAGTAGAGCAGAAACAGAATAATGCTATCACTACATGCATATATGGCTAGTGGAAAGCTCTAGGGTTATAGTTTTGCGGAAAGCAAAATTTTCCCTACAACAAAGGAATAAATTTCAATTTAACTATCATGGTGGTTGATAAAATATTGAGAAGGTAAACCCCCTCTCAATCCCAAATTAAAATCATTAACAACCCAACAATATTAATTAAGAGTGTTGAGATACATGTGAATACTCAAGTACTATATACTCAAATTGTCCATAACCGGGGACACTCTGCAGAGGTTTGCGCACTTTTCCCCATAAGACTCGATCACCTCCGTTGGATTTCTCGCACTACATTGCGTTTGAGAAACAGATGACCGAGACACAGTCTTTCAGAAACATTAACTCTCTACTCCGGGTAGACCATACCAAACCTACAAAACCCACTACCTGCTGATCTATCTCTTCAAGAGCTTCACGTAACTTACTCAACTATGCTAGAGCCCATAATAGCTTTTGGCTGCACACGGAAGTTTCTAGCATGAATAATCTCAGTTCCCTTTGAGCATGGGTGGCGGTCCATAGGAAGATCACACGGATACCCCGGGATTTCCAAAAATAAAACAGAAAACACTGGGTTCCCCAGGTGCCTCAATCCACCCAGATGTGTATTTAAGTTGCCACCTTAAGTAAACCATTAATTAATAATATCACATCTGTCATGGATACACTCAAACCCAATCCACGTCTACGAGCATAGCATGGCAATATAAGCAACGTGTAGAAGTAACTCCCAAAGGTTTGATAATAAACAGTGCAATAGGTTCTACCTCAGCAACTACTTCCCAACCCACAAGTTAAAGACATCCTAATCAAGCAATGTTTGGGGATTGAACTAATGCAATGAAAACTGGGTATGGAAAAAGTATGATCAATGTGTTACTTGCCTTGCTGACGATCCGTGAATCCTAGTGACTCGTAGTAACACGCTTTGCACTCCGGGAATTCTATCGCAAACAAACAATAACATACATAAGCAACTAGCAAAGATGCACAAGTAAAACTCCAAATAAACGAGAATGACCAGAAAGTTCAACTTAAGAACTCCGGTTTGCAAAAAGAATCAAATCAAACGGAGCAACGAAACTCAAACGGCGAAAGAAACAAGATCCGTTAACTAATCTCAGCTAGGATCAAATTTACAGTACCAAAACTTTGTTTAAGTTGATTAAACAGAAAGAGGGTCTCGAGACGAAACTCTAGGCGTTTGAATAACCTGATTCTGACTAACGAGCGCGAAGAAAAACAGAATCTAAGATCGGATCAGAAATCGCGACTAAAAAATAATCGCGGATAAATCCGATAAAAGAAATCTGACGAACAGACTATTGAACAAGCATTCGTTATCTGTAACTAACGGAAGAAAACCGTTCTTTCAAACGAACGTATGGACGAACGTCCATTAAATAAACGAACCGAGAAAACCGGCGAACTGAAACTAAAAAAAACGATCTATGGTTTCAAAAAAACCGAACGGTTTAAAAAAAAACCGGCGGCGACGGTTCGGCGCGGTACCTCGACGAGGTGGCTCCGGC
>NC_041385.1:198748948-198750084 GCF_002162155.2 Triticum dicoccoides
AGCGGCGGCGACGAGTGCGGCAGCGGTGCTCGGCTCGGGGCGGCGGGGCTGGTGGTAGTGGCGGTTTGGGGCGGGGGTGGCGGCGTATATAAAGGGGGGGCGGTGGCTTGGAGGTGGGGCCAAGGCGGCGGCGAGGAGGAGTCCCGGCCGGACTCCTCGTCCGAGGCGGCGACGGCTCGGTCGTCGGGTGAGAGACCGTCACATCCCTGGTCCTGTTATGCATTAGGCTAGACCTCATGTGAGCTTCATGTTTTAATTCAAATGAAATTTGAATTGAGGAATTTTCAAAGCCTCAGAATCCTTTAAAAAAAATGATCAAGATAAAAATTGCTTCAAATAAGTCCAAGAAAATGTTCTTGTTATCCTCTGGAAATATTGGCAAGAGGTAAAATCCAAACCAATATTTTTGATATCTCAGAAACATTTATTTTGGGTATTTGAATTAAATCAATAGCTATTTGAATTGGACTTATATCTACTGTTAAATAAATATAGGTCCAATAATTCTGAAATAATTTTTGTGGAGCATTGTTTTAATTCTTTTTAGCTCCTAAAAATATTGTCAGAAGCAAAATAAATTGAATTGGTTTCCAAACCAAATTCAAAACAAACCTGCAAAATAGAAAACAGAATTAAAACAAAACAGAGAGAAAAAAATAAAAAGAATAGAAGCCTACCTGGGCCACTTACCTGTAGCCGGCCCAGCTGGCCAGCTCCTCCCGCTGGCCCAGCCCACCGCCGCCTCCCTTCCCTGTCGCCTTCCTCCTCGCGCCAGTAGGCAGAGGAGGGACACGGCGCGCGCGCCCGAGCTCGCCACGCCACCACCCTGCTCGTCTGCATCGCCTGGCCACCGCGACGCCGCGCGTCATCTCCTCGGCGCCGCCCCGACCCCCCTGGACCCCCTCGCTCTCTCCCTCTCCCTTGTATCTCTCCTCTGCTTCCTCTCTCTCTCACTCGCCGAGCGCAGCCGCAGCCGCGCCACCGTAACACCGCGGCCACCGTCTCCCCCTCGACCCCTCGCTGTGCTTGCGAGCTCCGCCTCGACCCTCTCTTCCTCCCCACCGATCCACGGCCCTCCGGAAACCCTGCATCGCCGCCCACGTCGCCGTTCCCCTCCTCGGCCACCGGAGATCGTC
>NC_041385.1:198750094-198791888 GCF_002162155.2 Triticum dicoccoides
AACACCGCGGCCACCGTCTCCCCCTCGACCCCTCGCTGTGCTTGCGAGCTCCGCCTCGACCCTCTCTTCCTCCCCACCGATCCACGGCCCTCCGGAAACCCTGCATCGCCGCCCACGTCGCCATTCCCCTCCTCGGCCACCGGAGATCGTCGCCGTCGATTCGCTGCACTCCGGCCGCCCCCGAGCCCACTAACCCTCCCTACAGCTCCGCGGTGAGCCTCCGTGCAGAACCCCTCTCTCTCCCCTCGCGTTTGCAAGCTCTAGGCCATAGCTCCGCCGCGGCCGAACTCCGGCCGCCGCTGACCTCGTCACCGCCGTCACTACAGCCGCTTGAGCTCGTCTCGGAGCGTGTCACCGCACTCAGGAAGCCACCAAGAGCCTAACGCATATCCTAACTCGCCTTCCCGTGCACCACAGCGCCAACCCCGCACTCACCGAACTCCGGCGCCGCCGCGAGCTCCGTTCCGACGAGCCCCGGCGTCCCCGCAGCCTCCCACCTACCCCATCAGATGCGGGAGAGCCCGGGCTACGCCCCGGTGCCCTCAGCGCGTGAATCCGATGCCCCTAGCGCAAGTCCGGCGTGCCCCGCCGTGCTCTGTGGTCACCGCCGGCCAAACTCCGGCGGGCCGATGTGGCCACTTAGTTAGGGGCTAATCACCCTATGAGCCACTGCCATGTGGGCCCCGAGCCTAATTAGGTTAGTTTAATTTTTCTGTTTAGATTAGTGCTAATCTGTGGACCCCATGTGTCAGATTTTGACTTAGTCAAGTCAACGTTGACCGGTCCCACCTGTCAGTGAGTGAAACAGCCCTCTGTCACTGACGTGTGGCCCCCACACGTCAGGTTTGACCAGCAGCAGCGTCTGTTGACCTGCTGACGTCACGGTGACGCACTGCTGACGTAGTAAATGTTTCTGGAATTTAAATAATTCTTAAATGATTTATTAATTCCAGAAAATGCCTAAAACTTCTAAAAATCATAGAAAATTAACCGTAACTCCAAATTAAATAAATTATATATGAAAAATTATCAGAAAAATTCAAGGAATACATCTGTACCATTTTCATGCATGTTAGAACAACTTATAGCTGCTGTTTAGCACAAATCAATTACATGGCATTTGAATAATCACATATGGAGTTTGAATTTGAATCTTGGATTCAAACCAACTTCATTTAATCTGGTTTTAGTTGCATTAGCCCAAAACACATTCATTTTGCCATGTCATGATCATGCATCATATTGTGCATTGCACTGATCGTGTTTTTCTGTATTTGCCGGTAATTGTCCCCTCTCGATAGACGTGTACCGATGATGTGATCGTTGACACTGATGAAGACTCAATGTTATCTTCAGAAGTGCCAGGCAAGCAAAACCCCCTTGTTCATTCCGATAAAATCCCACTCTTTCGCTCCTGCTCTCTTTTACTGCATTAGGACAACATCGATTCATCTGTTACTTGCTGCGGTAGCTGAACCCTTTTATCCTTTGCATGACCTGTCATTCCACAGTAAATAGATGAAACCCACTAGCATGAGTAGGAGTTGTTTGAGCCCTGTTGTGCCTACTCATTCATGTTTGTTTGTCATGCCTGCTACTGCTTAGAGTTGAGTCAGGTCTGATTCATCGGGGATGAATCAGAGGTGTGTGAACATGTCCTAATGTGTGTGAGCTAAGTGTGTGAACACGATTTGGTAAAGGTAGCGGTGAGAGGCCATGTAGGAGTACATGGTGGGTTGTCTCATTGCAGCCATCCTCAGGAACTGAGTTCTGTGTTTGTGATCCATGATTCAGCTACTACCACGCATTGGGCCCGAAACCAATGGACCCTCTCGGCTTCTTAATCACCCTTGTCCTCTGTCCAGGAGTTGCAAGTAGTTTCTGGTGTTTGTAGTATGCTGGAGGCCGTGGACAGCGCTGACCGTAGGGGTGGGCTGTGATGCGGTAGGCACGTGGCCGGGTAAACCGGGCACCCGTTTGGTGTCACGGAACCCTGTACACATCGTTTGGGGCTGTGAGCGAAACTCCGGCCGGATCTCCTCATGGATGGAACCCGAATAGGCGATAAACCTGGACTAGAGACTTGAGTGTTTAGGCAGGCCATGGCCGACACCCACGTTGGGCTTCCGCTTGAAGGTTGCCGAGTACATGTCGTGTAAATGGCGGTAAGTGGTGAGAGCGTGTGTGAAGAAGTACACCCCTGCAGGGTTAACCTAATCTATTCGAATAGCCGTGTCCACGGAAAAGGACCTTTGGGTTGCTTATATCAGTTCATAGACAAGTGAAAGTGGATACTCTAAAATACGCAAGATAAGCGTGAGTGCTATGGATGGCGTTCTCGTAGGGAGACGGGAGCGGATCCATAGTGGTGTATTGATATGGTGAATATGTGGACTCGTGTGCGCCACCTCAAAAGAGTTACTTGCAGTCGTAGTTTAGGATAGCCACCGAGTCAAAGCTGGCTTGCTGCAGTTAAACCCCACCATCCCCTTGTTGAAAATGATGCATATGTAGTTAGTTCTGATGTAAGTCTTGCTGGGTACATTTGTACTCACGTTTGCCTATTTTATGTTTTGCAGAGAGACTTCAGTCTCACTAGTAGTTCCGCTTGGACTTCGACGTTTAGCTTGATACCTCAGCTACGATCTTGTGCCCTCGGCAGGATCTGATAGATAGTCAGGCTTCTCAGCCTTTTTCATTTATAGATGTCTGTACTCAGACATGATAGCTTCCGCTTGTGCTTTGACTTGTATGCTCTGATTGTTGGGTCATGAGACCCATGTTTGTAATGTCTCGCTCCTCGGAGCCTATTGAATAAACTATTTGAGTCGTAGAGTCATTTTGTGATGCCATGTTGTATTGCACATATCGAGCATATTGTGTGTATGTTATTGAAATGCTTGGTATGTGTGGGATCTGACTATCTAGTTGTTTATCTTTAGTAGCCTCTCTTACCGGGAAATGTCTCCTAGTGTTTCCACCGAGCCATGGTAGCTTGCTACTGCTCCGGAACACTTAGGCTGGCCGGCATGTGTCCTTCGTTCCTGTGTCTGTCCCTTCGGGGAAATGTCACGCGATGAATACCGGAGTCCTGTTAGCCCGCTACAGCCCGGTTCACCGGAGTCCTGCTAGCCCAGTGCTACAGCCTGGATTCACTCGCTGATGACCGACACGTTCGATGCTGGGTCATGGATGCCTGTCCCTGTAAGTCTGTGCCACTTTGGGTTTACGACTAGTCATGTCAGCCCGGGCTCCTTATCATATGGATGCTAGCGACACTATCATATACGTGAGCCAAAAGGCGCAAACGGTCCCGGGCAAAGGTAAGGCGACACCCGTGGGGATACCGTGCGTGAGGCCGCAAAGTGATATGAGGTGCTACAGGCTAGATCGATGTGACATCGAGTCGGGGTCCTGACAGAGACGACGCGCGCGGGGAGGCGGCGGCGGCTGGGCCGGCCTGCTCGGCTGGGCCTTAGGCCCAGTCGGGCGGGGAAAGTTTTTTTAAATAATTACGCCAACAGAAAATAAATCCTATAAAATAAAATAAAAACCTAAGAATGCCAAAACAAATTTTCACCGTCTAAATAAAATATTTAGAACAGGATGAACATTTTCTTGGCCCTAAAATGAAATTTTGAAAACGTGCATATTTTTATAATGCAAATAAAATCCAAATAAACTCAAATAAAATATAACAAATGATTTTAACATTTTTCCTCCAATATTTCAATTGTTTTGGAGAAGTCATATTATCTCCTCTCGTTTATTTTTCTAAGAAATATTTGATACGAAATCAAATATGAAAAATCGGGAAATCCCCAACTCTCTCCGAGGGTCCTTGAGCTGCTTAGGATTTCGAGGACTTCAGAACGGAAATGCAATAAAATATGATATGCTTGGATGATCTATGTATTACATTCCAAATTGAAAATTTCGGATGTTACAGGGACATAATTCCGCCACGTGCTGACTTTGTCGGGGTGCCATTCGTGACCCGCCTGACAAGTACCATGGTTGATCGACATGATATGGTATGTTATACTTACAAATGCAAATTATCCGATGATATGCTGAGTGTAGAGTCCAATGATATGTTGTGTGGAATCTAGTCGATGATATTATTTAGTGTATAGTTCGATCACATGCTTATTAGTGTAGAATCTAAGGAATCATTAATAGTGTAGAAAATCAATATATACCTATTTGCAAGAGTATGTGCGAGCTATTTATTAATTGATATGTTTTTCTTATTCAGAAATTGGAAAAGAGCATATCTGTGAGTTATGGTATCGAGCCTGATGAAGAAGGCTCAGCTGGACTACGCCTTACCGCCAGGGGCTCCATCACAACCTGCACTTACCGCATGGACACGGATGGTCGCACACACTTAAACTCGGTTGGGTGGATTGGCAAGAATCTTCGTGTTGGATAGGCCATCCTAATTACTATCAGGAACACCCCCCGCCCAAGCTTGAGGATGATGATCATCTTTGATATCATCTAGAACTACATATGTGTGTGTGGCTATATCATCTAGAACTACACATGATGATCGTTGTCGATATCATCTAGAACTACATATGATGATCGTCGTCGATATCATCTAGAACTACATATGATGATCATCGTCAATATGACCTTGTACTGCTTGAGGATGCTTGTTGACTATACATGAAATTGTTATCTAGTACTCCCTTTGTTCCAAATTACTCGTCATGGTTTGAACTAAAACCACGACGAGTAATTTGGAACAGAGGGAGTACTACCTAGTACCTATAATGCTTTATGAAATTGATATCTAGTAGTACCTAGTATCTAGAAATTGTAGTTTATTGAAACCGAAACAGGGTACGAAGCGAGGGAAAATGATGAAAGATATAGCTGTAGCGAGGGTCTAGGAAATCGCTACAGCTAACTAATAGTATCACATTCCAGAAAAGCGCTGCTGATATAGTCAACAGTAGTAGCACGGATGCGGACCGCGCTACTACTAACAGTTAGCTGTAGCGGCGTAGTAGTAGCGCGGCTGCCCGCGCTGCTGCTAGCCTCAAAACCCACGCTACTACTAGGGTTTTCCCTAGTAGTGTGAATGTGCTTTTGATCTGAAACTTTTACAGATGATTTATATATAAATTCTCTATGTTGTCCTAATTTTTCAGAATTTTTAGAGTTGCAGAAGTATGGTCCTTGTTTAGACCATTATAGGCTATTCTGTTTTTCGACAGATTCTGTTTTCAATGCATAGTTTGCTTGTTTCCTTGATTCTATGGATTATATTGCTCAATATAAATTGTGGAAATGATAAGCTACAATAGGAATTGTGTGATAACAATTATGAATCTTGTCTTTGAGAGTACCAAAGTGAATGGTTTGCTCCTTATCATACTAACCTATCTCACGAAGTTCCGTTAAGTTTTGTGTGATTGAAGTTTTCATGTTTTGGGTGAGATATCGATACGAGGAGAATGAGGAGTGATAAGAACCTAAGCTTGGGGATGAACAAGGACCCCAAGGTACGTAATACTCAAGGAACATCCGAGCAACTAAGCTTGGGGATGCCCCGGAGGGCATCCCCTCTTTCGTCTCCAACATTATCGATAACCTCACTTGGAGCTATACTTTCATTCATCACATGATATGTGTTTTACTTGGAGCATCATTTTATTTTGTTAGGATTTTAGTGATGCTATTTAGAATAACGTTTTGCATCTTTTATTTTAATAAAATTGTCAAGTATAGCCTTTACCATGCTTATTTTGCAAGTATACATGTTGTTGTTTGAAAACAGAAAGTTGCATGCTAGTGCGTGATTTATTGAGAAAACTCAGAACGTGATAAAATGTTGAATTTTTTTTGCGCAATAAGCCATGATATATTTACCACAACATAGAAATTTTTAAGAATTTTTGGAGTTATAGAAGTATGGATCTTCTTGCATTCTTTACAGACTGTCCCGTTTAGACAGATTGCTGTTATGTTAGCATTGTTTGCATATGTTTGCTTGTTTAATTATTATATTTGAGGATAGGAGTATTAAATATGCAGAGGAATTTAGTATGCAATTTTAAATAATAATTTAATGATTTTCTATAGTCGAGAATGATTAGGTTATGGCATTGATTTATATACTAACTTATCTCACGAGTTCTTGTTAGGTTTTGTGTGGATGAATTTTTTAAGATTTAGGGAAACTATGATATGAAAGGAATTAAGGAGGCACAAAAGGTAAAGCTTGGGGATGCCCAAGGCATCCCAATATAATATTTTAAGAAGTCTCAAGCATCTAAGCTTGGGGATGTCGCGGTAGGCATCCCACCTTTCTTCGTCAACAATTATTGGTTAGCCTTGGTTGAGCCTAAGTTTTTGCTTCTTCACATGATGTGTGCTATTCTTGGAATGTCATTTTATTTTGTTTTGCTTGCTGTTTTAATAAAATACTTATATCTAAAAGTTTGTAAATGAGAAAGAGTTCTCAAATAGCTACCCATTTACTAAACTACACTCTTGATCTTCAGTTATATCTTTTTCTAGTAGTTTGTCGAATACTCTCATGCTTCCCTTTTTATTATTTCGAGAGTTGATAATAGTGATGAAAATTTGCACAAGCTATGAAATTGTTCCTAATATTATGAATATGCAAGAAGGATATAATAAAAACTTTCATGTAGATCATTGGATATGATAATTTGATTCTTTGTAATAGTTTTGAGATATGATGATAGTAATATGTGAGTCATGTTGGTGAGTAATTATGCTTTAGAAAGAATATTGGCGTTAAGGTTTGTGATTCCCTATGCAAGCACGAAAGTCAATAGTCATGCAATGAAGTTACATCCTAGTTGTGGTGCATTATTCGGTGTTAGTTATGTTTAATGCTCGTTTATGAGAATTTTTGTTTTCTGTTTGGTTGCTTCTCAACTATTTGCTAGCCTCTATTCGTACTAACTGAGAATACTACTTGTGCATCCAAATTCCTTAAACTAAGTTGTGCCATATGAGTCCACCATACGTACCTATATGCGGTATTTCCTTGTCGTTCCAAGTAAATTTGTATGTCCCCACTCTAATTTTCAAAATGGATTTCCTTTTTGTGTGCCCATACCGCTCATGAAGCAGCAGGGGGTGGTCAATATTTTCCGGGCTAGATATTTTATTCTCAAGGTGAGTGTTTATTCACTTGTCATTGCACGAGGGTGTGGCCGGTAATAGGGATGCCCAGTCCTGAAATAAAAAGAAATTTACTTTATGTCGTCAAATAATAAATTCCTTGGAAAGTGTTGGTACGGAAGGCACCCGTGGATACAGCTAGCCATGGATTGTGAAAGAATGGTGGAAAAGGGAATAAAGTTTATATTATGTTTGGGAACTGCCTATGATGTATCTAGCATGGAATGTATTGGGAATTCTCGGGCGTTTTCGTTGCCAGGAAAATCATGCCTCTCAAAACAACTTCATCTCTCAATTTAAGCTTTGAGTTCTGGCACCTCTACAAATCTCTGCTTCCCTCTGTGAAGGGACTATCTATTTACTTTATGCAATTTTAATTTTCATTAACTCTCCATCTTCTTTTATAAAGCACCAACTAGGGAACACTATTATCATACTTGTGCATTGGGCATGGCTAATATTCGAGTGTGTTTCATTAATGGATAAATGATTGAGCATAATGGGCTAGGGATAGCTTTCTTTAGCATGGATATTTTGAAAGACATGGTTGCTTGTTGATATGCTTGAGTATTGATGTTTTCATGTCAAATTATAGACTATTGCTTTGAATCATTCAAGTCCAAATGTCCATACTACAAAAGAAAATAGTGTATGATAAATATGATAGGTAGCATTCCACATCAAATATTCCATTTTCAATTGCTACTTTATCATGATGATTTTTATGAGAAAAAGTGGTTGTTATGATGCTAGGAAAAGTGATTGAAATTATCATTGATCAAACTTATGCACTATGGTAGCATTCACACTTCATATATTATTTATTTTATCATTTACCTACTCTAGGACGAGTAGGAATTAAGCTTGGGGATGCTAATACGTCTCCAATGTATCTATAATTTATGAAGTATTCATGCCATGTTTAAAACTATTTTATATGGTGTTAGTATGATTTGAATGGAACTTACCCGGAGTGACAGTGTTTTCAGCAAAACGACCGTGGTATTGTTTTTTGTGTAGAAATCGAAGTTCTCCAAATGCAGCGAAACTTTTTAATGATTTTTTTGGAAAAAGAGGCACTAGAAGCTTCGTGGGAGGGCCAGAAGAGCCCCGAGGTGGGCACAACAGCCCCCTCTGGCGCGCCCTGGTGTCTTGTGGGCCCCTCGTGGCCCATCTTCACGTGAAACCAATGCCAAAAAATCCTATAAATACAGAAACCCCCAGAAATTACTCTAGATCGAAAGTCCCGCCGCTGCACGCCTATGTATCCACGGAAAACCAATCTGGACCCTGTTCCGGCACCCTGCCGAAGGGTACAATCATCACCGGAGGCCATCTTCATCATCCCCGCGGCCAACATGATGAGGAGGGAGTAGTCCACCCTCCAGGATGAGGGTTTGTACTTGTAACATCCCAAAATTCTAAATTTTGGAATGTTCTAGTAATTAAGTAATAATGATTTCTTGTGTGATTTGTTGTGTGAAAGTGAGTGAAATTTGAAACTTTCTGAAAGTTAAATGAGAGGGAATAAAAGGACTTTCCCAAACCTTCATTTCTTGCATTTGGTTTCCGTGGAATCCCATTTTGAAATAATTCAACTCAGAAGCTTCGTGCCACTCAAGGATTTTCAAGAGGGAAGATAACATCACTTCTTCAAAATTGAAATAGAGTGGGAAGTAGGAGGCCACATTCAAAATGGCAATTGAGCCACTTTTGGTAATACTCCATATGGGTCTCAAAATCTTTTCCAAAAATAAATAAAGAGAGAAGGTAATCTGACTCCTTCAACTATTGGAAATAAAAATGGGAAATGAATATTGGAACCAATTCAAAATGGTTTGAAAAATATTTGAATCCAATTGGAATAACCATTTTGGATTTTATTGAATTTTCTTTATATGATTTTTTAAAAATTATTTTTCTCCTAAAATATAAATAAATGGAAAATAGGGTTAAATGATTCCATACAGTAGAAAAATGGAGAAAAATAAATTTGAAATCATTTTGGTATTTTAAAATTGATTTTATTGGGTTTTATTGCACCAGTAGCACTATTTGGTTTATTAGAATTTTTGTTGATTTTAGTTGACTCTAAGAAATAGTTCATATTGTAGGAATTGTCTGTCTGAAAATTTTGATATATAATATGCCTATGGAAATTTTGTTATTTTATTTTTCTCGTTCTGTTTTTCTTTTCTGTTTCTGTTTAAACAAAAAAAACGTATGTGCGGCCCATAACTAACTGTCGCCGACATGCGCAACACAGTTGACAAGCCGGCCCATATTTTTTCCTCTTTTTATTTTCATTAAGGTTTATGGTTTTTTTCAAAGGAAAAAAATATTAAAAAAAAACTTTGCGCGTGCCGCGGTCTACCGGCGAAGTCTTTTTTAGGCCCATGCGATTCCCTCCCTTTTTATTTGTTCGTCTACGTTTAGTCCCACATTGCCTAGCCTTTGACCCCAAAGCCTCTTTTCCACCTATAAATATATACCCATAGAGTCTCCAATAATCATCCACTGCAGGTAAAGTCAATATTTTGGTTTGACTAGCTTCACAAAAGAAAAATATATTTCTTCTCTCCGGCGGGAGTTTTGGAAGTTGTCCCCTCTCTCCGAAGTAGTCTTTCTCTATCTCATAAAGGTATCTTTCTTCGTATTTTTTATACTTCCATTGCTTATTATCTTTAGAGTAGTGTATGGTAGAATAATTAGATTTATAAATTAATCCCTGTATTTACATTTTAAGACTAGAATTCTTTTAGCCATAGCTCTTTTTCTTCCGTAAAATAGCTTGATCCAGATTTTTCAAATAGGCATAACTTTTTACTCGTTCATCCAAATTAGACGAACGAACGCCAATATTTTCGTCTTGGTTCCACCTATCTAGTGAATCTATCAAATAAACTTTTTGTAACTTTCAAATTTGTTCAGATTCATACTCAAATTTCTTTCGATCATATCTTTTTATCCGTACCTCCGTTTCTGATGAACCCAACTGCATCGGATTCGTATTGGAGTAATCTTTCCGTTCGCACAATTAGTGTCATCTTTCCAACATTTTGATCTTAGCCAGTTACTCTACAAGTCCACCAAAGAGTTGTCACACAACTTTCTAAGCAGATTCAATGCCATATTGTATTTTGTATCTTTTGCTTCGTTATTTTGAATCTACCAATTCTTTTCGTACGTATTCATATTGACTTCCTGTAGTATCATTAGTTTCAACTTTTGATCCTTTCAAATTTGAACTCGAAGCTTCACTTGATCATATCTTGCAAACTGTAGTGCTTTTAAATTTGATTCCTTTTTCAAATTGAATCCCTAGGCATATTCTAACATCTTGAGCCATCACCACACTTCTTCACCGAAATTAGGATCTGATCTTGCAAAATAATTTGATTTGGTTCTTTTGGAGTTTTTGCAATCTTCCTTTTCATTTTTGGGTCTTTGAGTGATTGCGTATGTGTGGATAAAATTGCTTACTTATGATAGATTGATCGGAGTGTGACAAGTAAAACTATCTAGAATTATGAGTGCGAAGAATCTTCATCAACAATACAAGGCAAGTTCACACTTTGATCATACTTTTCAATACCCAGTTTTTACTATGCATTAATTTCACCCTCAAAGATTGCATGAGTTGAATTGGGAATTGGGCATTGCTATGTAGTTCATGAGGTAGGAACCTATGATCCTTGACACACCCCGGGATTAATCATTATGTCATATATTGCTTAGCCATGATTGTAGACGGGGATTGGTATGTGAGATTCATGCAAGTTATGAGAGAAATAATAATTAAGGGAAAGTTTTAAGGTGGCAACATTAACACACATCTGGGTGGAATGGTTGGGGCACCCTGGAGAACCTAGTGGCATGCCCAGGAACCTGGAGAAACCAGTGCTTGCCCAAGTTAATCCCGGAGTACCCGTGTGATTACCCTATGAAATGCCACCTAAGCTCAAAGGGATCATATAATATTTCATGCCTAGAAACTTCTGTGTGCAGCCATAAGCCATTATGGGCTCTTGCATAGTTGAGTAAGTTGTGGGAAACCTTTCCATGATTGGCTAGCAGATGTAGGGGGACTGTAGGTGTACCAGCCTATCTATTGGCTAAGGGGACCTCTTCGGAAAGACTATGTCTCGATCATCCGCCTCTCAAAAAACAAGCAGTGCGAGGAATTCAATGGAGGAGATCAAGTCTTGTGGGGAAAAGTGCGCAAACCACTGAAGAGTGTACATACTAATCATGATTAGTCGTGTCCCCGGTTATGGACAACTTTGAGTATCTAGAAGTGAATTATTGGTTGATATCATCACTCTATTTAATTAATGTATTGGGTTATTAATAATTTGGAATTTTTGAGATTGAGTTGGAGGAACCTTCTCAGTATTGGCATAAACTTGGTAGTAAAAATAAAATTGATTCCTTTGTTGTAGGGAAAAATTAGCTTCATGCAAAAATTAAACTTAGAGCCTCCACCAGCCAAATATGCATATAGAGATAGATATTTTCATTATTATTCTATGGTGTGAAATTGCCAATACGTTCAACGTCCTGACCTACATGGCTACAACGTCTCATGTTGCAGGAATCTTACGACGAGTAGGTGGTACGTTAGGGTTACGATGTCTACACTCATCTTTGTCGTTGGTTTTGTTGGGACTCCACAATTTTTGTTGTTACTTCCTCTATATGGATTGAGGTAATAGTATTTACGTTACTTTTTACATGTGATTGCACTCTGTTATAAATCCTCGAGTACTATGTGTGTCAGCATACCAATCCAGGGATGACACTTAAGCACAGAAACTTGATCCATTTGGGTCGGGTCGCTGCAGTACCTATAGCTATGTGTTTAATCTCTCTCTCTCTCTCGTGTTCATGAGATGGCACGATCTTGATGTATCGCGGGCTTTGTTCATACAGTTGGATCATATGGTGTTTTCCCCTCTCTATCTTGTTGTGATGAATTGAGTTTTCCCTTTGAGATTTTGTTCTTATCGGATTGAATACTTTTATGGATTTCAGAACACTTGAGGTATGTCTTGCTATGAATACCCATGGTGACAATGGGGTGTCATATTGATTCACTGGGTATGTGTTTTGGCACTCTCGCGGATTCCCGAGGTGACATTGGTGTAATCTATGCATAGGGGTTGATGCATGTCTTCGTCCTTGTTTCTCCGGTAGAAATCTTGGGACACTCTTTGAAGTTCTTTGTGTCGGATTGAGTATTATAAATTTGAATTTTTTTGGAATTATTTTAGTATGAACTCTTGGATAGATTGATCGGGAAGGATAACTTGGTGTTATTTTACGACAACTCTTGGATAGATCGATCAAAAAGAATAGCTACAGACAATTTCTTATTATGTTCTCCGCTAGATAAGAACTTTGGAGTAATTCTTCATCGCATGTTGAGGGATGGTTATATGATCCAATTATGTTAGATCCGTTGAGAGACTGCACTAGCGGAAGTACGAACCCTAGGCGTCATTTTCAAGCATTGCAATACCGTTTGTGCTCACTTTTGTTGATTGCTACCTTGCGGTTCTTATTTATTCAGATTATAAAGGTATATTTCTACCATCCATATTACACTTTTATCACCATCTCTTCACCAAACTAGTGCACCTATACAATTTGCCATTGTATTGGGTGTGTTGGGTACACAAGAGATTTCTTGTATTTGGTTGCAACATTGTTTGAGAGAGACCATCTTCATCGCCTCCCACAGGTTGATAAACCTTAGGTCATCCACTTGAGAGAGATTTTCTACTGTCCTACAAAACTCTGCGCTTGGAGGCCAAACACGATTCTACAAGAACAAGTTGTGTAGTAGACATCAAGCTCTTTTCTAGCACCGTTGCCGGGGAGGTGAGTGCTTGAAGGTATATCTTTAGATCTTGCAAATGAATCTTTTAGTTTCTTATTTTATCACTAGTTTGGTTTATAAAAATAAAACTACAAAAAAATTGGAATTGAGGTGGTCCCATATTGTTTATCTTTATAATGACTTTCCTAAAAATGATGGATCAGAAAATTGTGCTCAATTGATAGAAGAAGAATTCAATAAAATGTTTGGCACAATATCCATAAAGGATGAGCATGATTGCAATGTTGCTAGTATGAATCATTTGAATATTCGTGATGCTAGTGATATGCAAAGCCATAAGCTTGGGGATGCTATGTTTGATGAAGATGATATTTTTTTCTTCCTCAAGTTTGGATGAGAAAAATTATTATGACGATAGCATACCTCCTATTTATGATGATTATTTTGATGAAAGTGGGTTTGGAGAGGTCATGGCTTTATTTAGTGATGAATCCACTACTTTGGAAGAGGTTTGAATTGACTATGATAAAAAAGATTATTGTGATGACATATATGTTATAGAGAATAATGATAACCATGAAACTTGTCATCATGATTTTAATGATCAAATTAATTATGCCAATAAAGTATCACAAGATAGTTATTTTGTTGAATTTGCTCCCACCATTATTGATGAGAAGAAATTTGCTTATGTGGAGAGTAATAAAAGTTCTATGCTTATGGATCATGAAAAGAATGATTTATGTGATAGCTATATTGTTGAATTCATTCATGATTCTGCTGAAAATTATTATGAGAAAACATCATATGCTTCTACATACCTAAATAATATCATGTTTCCACTCTATGTGTTGAAAGTTTTGATGTTATGCTTGTTTTTCTTCCTATGCTAGTTGATTCTTGCAACCATAAATTGTTTGCTTACAAAATCCCTATGCTTAGGAAGTGGGTTAGGCTTAAATGTGCTAGTCATATTGTCGGTGTCAAAACCGGTGGATCTCAGGTAGGGGGTCCCGAACTGTGCGTCTAGGCGGATGGTAACAGGAGACAAGGGACACGATGTTTTTACCCAGGTTCGGGCCCTCTCGATCGAGGTAAAACCCTACTCCTACTTGATTGATATTGATGATATGGGTAGCACAAGAGTAGATCTACCACGAGATCATGGAGGCTAAACCCTAGAAGCTAGCCTATGGTATGATTATTGTTCGTCCTATGGACTAAAACCTTCCAGTTTATATAGACAGCGGAGAGGGCTAGGGTTACACAGAGTCGGTTACAATGGTAGGAGATCTACATATCCGTATTGCCAAGCTTGCCTTCCACGCCAAAGAAAGTCCCATCCGGACACGGGACGAAGTCTTCAATCTTGTATCTTCATAGTCTTGGAGTCCGGCCAATGATGATAGTTCGGCTATCCGGACACCTCCTCGTCTAGGACTCCATCAGTAGCCCCTGAACCAGGCTTCAATGACGTCGAGTCCGGCGCGCATATTGTCTTCGGCATTGCAAGGGGGGTTCCTCCTCCGAATAATTCATAGAAGATTGTGAACACCAGGATAGTGTCCGACTCTGCAAAACAAATTCCACATACCACCGTAGAGAGAATAACATTTACACAACTTCAATCTGCTGACGTATTTTGTGGCATGACGTCACGCCACGGCCAAGCCTTTACTCGAATTGTTTTTATTGTTCCACCTCAGCGCGTTTAGCGAAGCGGTTTCCTTGGCACGTCTTATCAAAGCAGAGATCGTGTCCCCTTATTTCGGGATTCTCATCAATACGGACGTGGGTAACCCAACCGCGCCCGTTGCCACGCCCCCTCTATCAAAGGCGAGTTCCAAACGGTCACGGGGACGGCTCTTGGTATTCTACCCCTTTATAATGAGACCAAGGCCTGTTCCTTTTCTTCGATCCTTAATCGAATCCGCCCCTTGCCCCGAGTTCCAACACCCAAGGCTCCAGATTCGGGCGCTTTGGACCATCGAAAATGTCCGGCTCCGACCTACAGGGCCGGTGGATGCCCTCTTCTGTCACGAAAGAGGACGTGCTAAAGCTGAGAGAAGCCAGGTATCTAACCTGTGAGATTTCGCATAGGCTGCCCGCCCAAGGGAAAGTCATTTCCACCCCCGAGCCTGGCGAGAGCGTGGTGTTCGTGTCTCACTTCTGTCGGGATTTAGGCTTCCCGATGGACCCCTTCGTTAGAGGGATCATGTATTATTATGGGCTGGAATTCCATGACTTGGTTCCGGAGTCCATCCTCCACATCTCATTGTTCATTGTTGTCTGCGAAGCCTTCCTCCGCACTACCCCTTACTTCGGATTGTGGCTCAAGACCTTCAACGTGGAGCCGAAGATGATCGAGGGGCGACAGGTAGAGTGCGGAGGGGCAGTTATAAGCAAGAGGGCCGATGCTCCATGGCCCGAGGGCTCTTTTCAAGAGGAGCTTGGTTTGTGGCAACAAGAGTGGTTCTACCTCACCGCTCCCAAGGGCACCAGGCAAGTGGCGCCACCTGCCTTTCGCTCGGGCCCTCCACAACGGCTGGCGTTCTGCCCTGCAAGGACGTGCCACTACTGCAGGGCCGCATTCGAGACCTCCAAGAATGGGAGATCAATCTGGTTGTAGTGGCACAGGTCATGCTGATTCGGCGCCTTCTGCCCTGCAAACGTCGCCCCCTCCGCCTGTGGGAATTCAATCCGGAGGGACCGCGAGCTCTTCAACACTTCATGGGTGCGACACCCGTGGAGATGTATAAACTGTTCTTCGGATCACAGGAGATGTGTCCGGACTTGACCGAGGATGCTGGCCTAAGCTGCAATCGCTCGGATACTCAAGTAAGTAGTCCTGTGGTCCGGACATACCATCTGTTCATTTATCATAGATTTTCCCTTTAACCAGCTATCCCTTGAACAGGAGTGGATAGCGAAAGCAAAACTGATACGATGTCCGGCCCCCCTCCCAGAGACCACACTGGATCCCGTGTTAGTTAAGATGCTGGAGGTAGCGCCTTCAGAAGAGGGCGAAGGTGAAAACAGGAAAACTACCGCCTCCGCTAAAGAGGCTCTCAAGAAAGGGGGGATCGAGAATCCCTCCCTCCAGGGGGAGAAGAGGACCGCTTCCGAAGATCCGGAGGCCAAGGCCTCAAAGCGGGGGAAGAAATCTTCACCGGAGGGTCCTGCGCCAGGAGAGGCCCCGGCCGCACTATTTCCCCAAGGGAATCAGCCCTCCAGCGAGCCGTAAGTATAAAAGGGGGAGTTTTGTAATAAGGGACATCCCTGTTTTTATTTTCAAGGATAACCGAAGTTCTTACCTTGTAGTTCGGATCTCAGCCCTTCTCAGCAGAGCTCATCTTCGGGGGATCTTCGTCCGGAGATAATGGAGAGCGAGACGCCTCCATCTACCGCACCGTCAGGCGGGGCGGACGACCCCGAGGTGTCGTCGTGGAGGGTCTCCCCGAGTCCGGCGGGGCCGGAGAGTTCGACACCAACTGGTACGGCCGGAGGAGCTGAAGGATCTGCTCGAGAGGGCGTCTATCTCAGAAGATCACCGTACATTAATGAGTACGGTGATTGAAAGGATTTCATCCGCTGAGAGCGGGTTGCATGAGGCCGTCAGAAGTTTACTGACGGGGTTTGAGGTATGTAAAAATGATATACCTGTTGACAGTTTTGCACATAGAGTGCGCCCTGTATAGACAGTAGCCCCTGAGACTCGGTACGTTGTCAAGAGCGACGGCGTGCCGAGGATCATAATCTCAGGTATAAAATGTCGCCCTTCCTATTCAGGTGGCGGAACGTTCGGTGGCCAGCCGGACTGATAGAGTTGCCGAACTGAAGCGGCAACTTGACGTTGCGGATGCGGATATCGCGCTGGTCAATAAACGACTTGACGAGTCACAAGGTATGTGGCTTCTCCGCAGACACCTCTGTAAGGGGGCTTGATGCCCGCGCATTACAACATGTATGCTTGATGCAGATGGCACCGCTGCTGTGGAGGAGCTTCGGGCGAAGCTTTCCCGAGCCAAGGAGCAAGCCAGAACAAGTGATGCGGCTGCCTCGAAGGCGACCGAAGAGCTAAAAGCCGAAAAGGCTGCTCACTGCCGAAGCAGGGAGGAGATGGCCGAACTGGCCGTGAAGCTGAAGGATGCTACCGACCGCTATGATTTTCTCGAAAGACAACACCGAGCAGAGCAAGAGGACCTGAAGAAGGCCACTGCCGAAGCCAACGATGCCCGCTCCGCGATGAGGGCTATAAAGGAGGAGCTGTGTCAGGCCAGGGATATCGCGGCTGGAAAGCCCTTTCTGCTGCGTAGGAAGTTCACGGACCCAAAAGTATGCTCAGTTGGGTCAGTTGTGGGGTGCGGAGGATGCTTATCTGAATTTGGCGGCGAGTGCGGCGGACGCGGTCGTGCACTTCCGAAGCCAAAAGGATCACGAAACGGAAGAGCTTTTTTGGTCTCAATTCCATAATCCGGAGCGTCCACTTCCGTTAACCGATCGGTTGGCTGAGTGGGCTGAGCTGAACAGGTTGTCCGGACTTGCCATGAAGGATGTTGTGGCTCATCTGTGGCTGAAAAGGCCCGAGCCGAAGAGTTATTTTGGCTTGGTGCAGCAGTTCCTTGATGCGGTGCCGCATATCAAGGCGATGAAGCGGTCGGCATGCATAGATGGTGCATGGATGGCTCTCGCCCGTGTCAAAACATACTGGGCAGAAATGGAAGCCACCGACGTTGCATCCCAGGATTCTGACAGGAATCGATTACCCGCCGAGCACTATTTTAGGGAAGTCCTACAGCGCGCTCGTTTGATAGAGTCGCAGTGCTCGAAAAACGTTATGTTCAAATGACATGTATGATTTGTGAAACCATATTTATAATATAAGGGCTTTTTAGTGCGTTCAAGTATGGAAATACCTCCTGTGCGGCCGTTAACGTATATGTATATATAACCTGAAAGATGGCAGTCTTCGGCTTCAGCCCCCACGCACATGGTGCGGGGGTGTTTGCAAAAAAGCGCATTTTCACACTTAATCCAACGTCTTGGTCCTGTGAAGGAGGTGATAGCGTAGAAAACTAGGCAACCGGACTATAATGCTTTATCACTTTCACTTAGCCATAGGAGTTTGATGGTGGGGCTACTATATAGCCCCTAGGGGCACCGCGCTCTCCGAACTCGGGGCGCGTGTGTGCCTGACCAGGAAACGGTCCTTCGTCAAAGCGGAGGAATTCTAAACATTCCGGTAGTCGATCGAGTGGTTGACCAGTCTCTCGCTATATCATGACAGTCAGTTTTCGGCTTTCTCTACTGAGGTGCTCACCCAGCCGAACCGTGGCACAATCGCAGTAGTTCTCCTGGTGTCGCGTTAGTCGATAGAGAGGAACGTAAGGCAGCAAAACACAGGAGCCGGGCAAACCCAACTTTTGACCAAAGACATGATTCGGAGCTGATGCATATAAGGCCTAACTCGAGACGCCGAACACTCCCTAAGGTATTCTGTCTTTTTGATAACGGGCAGAACAATGCCCTAAGCCCCTAGTGTCCAGGTACGCGCGAAAACTTCTGACCCGGCCAATGCCAAAACGCCAGCCTCCTCCTCGGTTATGGTAAGAAACCGGGGGATGTGTATCAACAAGAGACAGTAAAAAAGGTTTACGCAGGGTCTTAATCTGAAAAGAATCCTTGTAACGGGTCCCTGCTGCACGTCTGCGCCTGTGTCTCCGTTGTGCTGTATCCTGGATGGGTGTAGCACGCTGTTCATCTGTAAAAAGAGAATAACTTAGTTTGGAAAAAGATCATGCAAAAAATGTATTTAAAACAGAGTATGATTTAAAAAATGAATAAAATTGAGCTTTATTGGCTCTCAATGTTCATGCGTGCATCCCCTTGTAAAGGGGTACGCGGCTAGTAAGCCCCTTATTTATTTATACCGGACTCGCCTAACCGTGTCCGGGGTCTGAATGACCTATTTTGGGGGCTTTGATCAGCAAAGCCGGATTAGTGTGTGGCTGTCAAGGCAGTCTCACGTTCTTCCGCGGTCGAGGAACACTCGAAGTTTCCCTTTAATGAGATGATACCGCGTGGACCGGGCATTTTAAGTGTAAGAGACACGTAATGCGGTATTGCGTTAAAGCGGGCGAAAGCTTCGCGTCCCAATAGTGCTTGATGGCTACTTTTAAATGGGGCGATATGGAAGATTAGCTTTTCGCAACGAAAGTTGTCGGATGAACCGAACACGACTTCTAGTAGTAAGGAGCCCATACAATTGGCATAAGGGCCTGGCGTCACTCATTTAAAGGAAGTGTTGCTATGGCGAATTTTGGTGGGGTCTATCCCCATTCTGCGAATTGTCCTGGTATAGCAGGTTTATATCGCTGCCGCCATCCATTAGGACTTGTGTAAATTGTAGTCCGTCGATTATAGGATCCAATATCAAAGCATTCCGTCCTGCATTTCGAATACTTCTAGAGTAATCCTGATGGTCGAAAGTAATTGGTTTTGACATCTAGTTTCGGGACTCCGCTGGGGTGGACCGTGAGGCGCGTACTTTAGTAGGCGCCGCCTTATTTTTCCTTGTTGTCACTTGAAGTGAATTCACTGGTTTTACCTCTTACGGGAAATTCTTTTGTTTTCCGGCGCTCTGCTTGTGGGGTTCGTCATCGTCCTCGCTTGGTGTGTCGAGCCCCTTGTGTTCGGCGTTAAGTCGGTCGGACTGCTTGAAGACCCAACAATCTCTGTGGGTATGGTTTGCAGGTTTCCTGGGTGTACTGTGGATTTGACATATCCTATCCAAGATTTTGTTTAGGTTGGATAGCTCGTCGCTGTTGTCCTTAAGAGGTAGTGTTTTGTTGTTCGGCCGAGAGCTTTTGAACCCGGCATTGACTGCCGTGCTCTTTGGGCCATTTTCCTTAGTCTGGCGCTGGTCTTTTCTGCGTTGTGGTTTCCCATTTCCATCCCTGACCTCAGATGTACTCGGGTTGCTGGTGCTGCATCTTGCCAGCCAGCTATCTTCTCCCGCGCAAAAGCGGTTCATGAGGCTTGTTAGTGCGGCCATTGTCCTTGGCTTTTCCTGGCCGAGGTGTCTGGCAAGCCATTCGTCTCGAACGTTATGTTTGAAGGCTGCTAAGGCTTCGGCGTCCGGACAGTTGACTATTTGGTTCTTTTTGGTGAGGAACCTGTTCTAGAATTTGCGGGCCGACTCTCCGGGCTGTTGAGTTATGTGACTTAAGTCGTCTGCATCCGGAGGGCGGACATAAGTTCCCTGAAAATTTGCCCGAAACGCATCCTCGAGCTCTTCCCAACTTCCAATGGTATTTTCTGGGAGGCTTTTGAGCCAATGCCGGGCTGGCCCTTTGAGCTTGAGCGGTAGGTATTTTATGGCATGGAGATCATCTCCTCTAGCCATATGTATGTGTAGGATGTAATCCTCAATCCAGACTCCGGGGTCTATTGTTCCGTCCTATGCCTCTATGTTTACGGGCTTGAATCCCGCTGGAAATTCATGATCCAGTACCTCATCGGTGAAACATAGGGGATGTGCGGCGCCCCTGTATTTAGGTGTGCCATTATTTTCGAAGACTCGACGTGTAGTTTTGCTCCCTGGAGCCTTCCTTCTTGGCTCGTAGATGGACCTGACCGGGCCATCCTTTTTGTGAGGATCCTTATGTGGATCGTGTGCCAGCTTGTGTGCGGTGCCGCTTGCCGCTCTTTGTTTGTCATGTGGTCGTCTATCTGACCGGGCAGCCCCTTTGTTTTTTGATTGTGGGGGCTCCATGGCCTCTTCGTCAAATTCGGGCAATAGTTTGCGCTTCGGGTAGCTCTTTTCTTGGTGACTATCACCGTATTTGTCTGCGGTCTTGAGTACTTTGCTCCATCTCATTCTGAGTACGTCTTCCGCTGTTTTGAGCTTCCGCTTCTGCCTCTTCAGACTTCTTGCAGTGGCGACGAGCCTTTTGTGGAGGTTCTTATGCTCCGATGATGTGTCCGGCGTGAGGTCATCCGGACTGTTGCTTTCGCCGGGGATAGGTTGCTTGTCCAATTCATCCTATTCGGACAGTTGCTTAGTGGCATGTTCGTCGTCGATTGGTTCGCCCTGCTCTACGGCTGGGTCTGTGTGGGAGTTGTTGTTATCGAGGCGGGACTTCGGGCGGCGCTTGCGTCGCCGTTTTGGCTATTTTTCGGGGGAATTTTCCTTCGCAGTGTCTCATTGTTCCTCGTTATCGCTTCCTTTTGGTGTATCCACCATGTATACATCGTGAGTTGAGGTGGCTTTCCAGTGCCCTGTGGGCGCTGGTTCTTGGTCGTCTCCGGCATCATCGTCCATACCGTCGATATCTTCGGAGTCGAGATCTAGCATGTCGGTTAAATCATCGACAGTGGCTACGAAGTGGGTGGTGGGTGGGCTTTGAATTTCTTCTTCGTCCGCATCCCAACCATTCTGGCCATAATCCGGCCAAATCTCTCCTGATAGAGAGAGGCACTTTAGCGCATTCAGGATGTCACCGAAAGGCGAGTGCTGACGGATGTCCGCAGCGGTGAACTCCATGATCGGCACCCAATCGGATCTGATTGGCAGAAGCGCGGAAGGTTCGGGGTCCGGAGAAGAATCCGGCACCTCGGAGTCACAATAGTCAGGGTCGGTATTCGGCTCCATCGCCGTAGCATCCCCCGAGGTGGTGTCTAGCCACCCATCCTCGATCAGCACAGTCGGTTCGAGTTAAGGGTCGAAGCGGACTCTCGTGCGGCCTCCTGGGCACTATCCGGCAGCAGAGCTAAATCATGCCCATCGGGACAGTCCGGCGCGCTCGGCTGTGGCTCGAATCCGTCGAAGATAAAGTCTCCGTGGACGTCGGCCGTATAGTTCAAACGTCCAAATCTGACCTGATGGCCAGGGGCGTAGCTTTCAATCTGCTCCAGATGGCCAAGAGAATTGGCCCGCAGTGCAAACCCGCCGGATATGAAGATCTGTCCGGGGAGAAAAGTCTCACCCTGGACCGCGTCGTTGTTGATGATCGAAGCAGCCATCGGGCCTATGGGCGACGACACGGAGGAACTCTCAATGAAAGCACCAATGTCGGTGTCAAAACCGGCGGATCTAGGGTAGGGGCTCCCGAACTGTGCGTCTAGGCGGATGGTAACAGGAGACAAGGGACACGATGTTTTTACCCAGGTTCGGGCCCTCTCGATGGAGGTAAAACCCTACTCCTGCTTGATTGATATTGATGATATGGGTAGTACAAGAGTAGATCTACCACGAGATCAAGGAGGCTAAACCCTAGAAGCTAGCCTATGGTATGATTGTTGTTCGTCCTATGGACTAAAACCCTCCGGTTTATATAGACACCGGAGAGGGCTAGGGTTACACAGAGTCGGTTACAATGGTAGGAGATCTACATATCCGTATTGCCAAGCTTGCCTTCCACGCCAAGGGAAGTCCCATCCGGACACGGGACAAAGTCTTCAATCTTGTATCTTTATAGTCTTGGAGTCCGGCCAATAATGATAGTTCAGCTATCCGGACACCCCCTAGTCCAGGACTCCCTCACATATGCTTCAAGATGCTCTCCTTGTGTTTCAATTCTTATCTTTTATGTGAGCATCATTGAAATCATCATGCCTAGCTAAAAGGCATTAAAGAAAAATACTTGTTGTGAGACAACCCAACACTTACAACTACTGTTTTTGTGTGTCCACATGATTAAGCTACTCTAGTAGTCATTTTTTATAGCTTCTGTTTCAATAACGTGCCAAGTAAAGCCTTTGGGATAGTGTGGATGATAATTAACTAGATTCTATGCAAAAACATAAACTTTTGCGCACAGTCCAGGAATTTTCAAAATTCACTAGAATGTGCTTTTGATCTGAAATTTTTAAAGATAATTGATATATAAATTCTCTATGTTGTACTAATTTTTTAGAGTTTTTATAGTTGTGGAAGTATGGTCCTTGTTCAGATCATTACATGTTGTTCTGTTTTTGACAGATTCTATTTTCAATGCATAGTTTGCTTGTTTCCTAGTTTCTATGGCTTATATTGCTCATTATAAATTTCTGGAAATGATAAGGTACTGTAGGAATTGTGTTATAGAAATTATGAATCTTGTCTTTGACAGCACCAAAGTGAATGGTTTGCTCCTTATCATACCAACCTATCTCACAAAGTTTCATTAAGTTTTGTGTGATCAAAATTTTCAAGTATTGGGTGAGATATTGATGACCCACAAGTATAGGGGATCTATTGTAGTCCTTTCAATATGTAAGAGTGTCGAACCCAACGAGGAGCAGAAGGAAATGACAAGCGGTTTTCAGCAAGGTATTCTCTGCAAGCACTGAAATTATCGGTAACAAATAATTTTGTGATAAGATAATTCATAACGGGTAACAAGTAACAAAAGTCAACAAGGTGCAGCAAGGTGGCCAAATCTTTTTTGTATCAAAGGACAAGCCTGGACGAACTCTTATATAAAGCAAAGTACTCCTGAGGACACATGGGAATTATCGCCAAGCTAGTTTTCATCATGATCATATGATTCGCGTTCGTTAATTTGATAATTTGATATGTCGGTGGATCGGTGCTTGGGTGTTGTCCTTACTTCGACAAGCCTCCCACTCATGATTAACTCCTCTTGCAAGCATCCCAACTACGAAAGAAGAATTAAGGTAAACCTAACCATATCATGAAACTCATGGATCCAAATCAGCCACTTACGAAGCAACGCATAAACTAGGCTTTAAGCTTCTATCACTCAGCAACCCATCATCTACTTATTATTTCCAAATGCCTTCCCCTAGGCCCAAATCATGGTCAAGTTACATGTAGTTGATGTTCACATAACACCACTAGAGGAGAGACAACATACATCTCATCAAAATATCGAACAAATACCAAATTCACATGATTACTTATAACAAGACTTCCCCCATGTCCCCAGGAACAAACATAACTACTCACAAAGCATATTCATGTTCATAATCAGAGGGGTATTAATAAGCATTAAGGATCTGAACATATGATCTTCCACCGAATAAACCAACTAGCATCAGCTACAAGGAGTAATCAACACTACTAGCAACCCACAGGTACCAATCTGAGGTTTTGATACAAAGATCGGATACAAGAGATGAACTAGGGTTTGAGAGGAGATGGTGCTGGTGAATATGTCGATGGAGATTGACCCCCTCTCGACGAGATGATTGATGGTGATGACGATGGCGACGATTTCCCCCTCCCGGGGGGATTTTCCCCGGTAGAACAGCTCCACCGGAGCCCTAGATTGGTCCTGCCCAGGTTCCACCTTGAGACGGCGGCTCTTTGTCCCGAAAGATTCTCTATGATATTTTCCAGGGCAAAAGACACCATAGAGCAGAAGATGGACGCCGGGGGTCTGTCAGGGGGCCCACGAGGCAGGGTGTGCACCCAGGGGGGTAGGGCGCGCCTGCCACCCTCGTGGTTGACTGGTGGCCCCACTCTGGTGCTTTCTCCGCCCAATAGTTTTAATATATTCCAAAACCGATCTCCGTGAAGTTTCAGGACTTTTGGAGTTGTGCAGAATAGGTTTCTAATATTTGCTCCTTTTCCAGTCCAGAATTCCAGCTGCCGGCATTCTCCCTCTTCATGTAAACCTTATAAAATAAGAGAGAAAAGGCATAATTATTGTGATATAATGTGTAATAACAGCCCATAATGCAATAAATATTGATATAAAAGCATGATGCAAAATGGACATATCAACTCCCCCAAGATTAGACCTCGCTTGTCCTCAATTGAAAGCCGATATCAAAAAATATGTCCACATGTTTCTAGATAGAGGTGTCGATAAAATAAAATACGGACATGAGGGCATCCCGATCATCTTTAGAACAACAACATATGTTGTCATCTGATTTCTTATGCAATAGTAACAATCTATTCACAACGTGAAGTATGAATCAAAAACTTCATTGAAAACTAACAAACTATGATCTCAGTCACTGAAGCAATTGCAATCTATCATAAAATCGGAAATAGTCAATATTAGAGCTTTTCGGCAAGTCCACATACTCAACTATCATTTAGTATTTCGCCATTGTTAACACTCACGTGATACTTATGGTTACAAAGTTTCAATCCGACACAGAGAAAGATAGGGGCTTATAGTTTCGCCTCACAACGTTTTACCTCAAGGGTAATGTCAACAATAATACCTTATGAAAACCTACATCCAAGTGGATATATATATATATATATATATATATATATATATATATATATATATATATATATATCAGGATCTTCCCAAAACATAGTGCTTGCCAAAGGATAAAAGTGTAAAAAGGAAAGGTGAAGATCACTATGACTCTTGTATTAGGGTAGACGGTAAAAATAAAAGATACGCCCTTCACAGAGGGAAGCCGAGGTTGTCATGCGCTTTTATGGTTGGATGCACAGAATCTTAATGCAAAAGAACGTCACTTTATATTGCCACTTGTGATAGGGACCTTTATTATGCAGTCCGTCCCTTTTATTTCTTCCATATCACAAGCTTGTATAAAGCTTATTTTCTTCACACTAGTATATCATACATATTTAGAAAGCAATTTTTGTTGCTTGCACCGATGACAACTTACTTGAAGGATCTTACTCAATCCATAGGTAGGTATGGTGGACTCTCATGGCAAAACTGGGTTTACAGATGTTTGGAAGCACAAGTAGTATCTCTACTTGGTACAAATAATTTGGCCAACATGAGGGGGAAAGGCAAGTTCAACATGTTGGATGATCCAAGACAATATAACTTATTCGGGTATAAGAAAACATAACCCATTACGTTGTATTCCTTGTCCAACATCAACTTTTTAGCATGTCATATTTTAATGAGTGCTCACAAACATAAAAGATGTCCAAGATAGTATATTTATATGTGAAACCTCTCTTTCTTCATTACCTCCTATTAATTGCAACGATGACCAAAACTATGCTTGTCAACTCTCAACAACTTTTATTCATCATACTCTTTATATGTGAAGTCATTACTCTCCATAAGATCAATATGATCTTTCATTTCTTTTTATTCTTTATTTAATTCCCTCAGGATCATAGCAGGATAGCAAAGCCCTCAACTTGAAACTACTCTTTATTATATATAACTCACAAAGATAGAGATCAAAACAAAACTCAAAGCTAGATCATACTAAAACTTTATTCTACTAGATCAAGATATAACCAAAATGATCAAACTAAGAAAAACAATAAAAGTAGAGGGTGATGGTGAGACAATACCGGGCCACCTCCCCCAAGCTTGGCAGTTGCCAAGGGGAGTGCCCATACCCATGTATTTATGTCTCTTTCTTCGGAGGTGGTGATGATGGAGTTGTTGATGATGTAGGCTTCTTCCTTAGCTTGCGCTTGAGGATAGAATTCTGCTCCCTTAGGTCATCAATCTCCCACTCAAGACTTAGTATCTTTTTACATAATTCCTGTTTATTTTCCTGCAAGAGACGAAAACAGATAAAATCGGACTTAGGTTTCTTTGCTTTATCAGGGAGACTTGACTTTTTGAACTCCACGTGCATGTCCCCAGGTTGAGGTAGTGGGACTTCATCTTCATCTGAGCTTGTCTCCTCCTTTCCCTTAGGATCATAGTCTTATTCTCCCTCCATGGTCCAACCACAATGCTCCAAGTCCCCGTAGACTTTGGGGTCTGAAAGGTAACCAGTCACATAGCTTTCTACCTCCGAATCCTAGGATGACATATTGCTCTAAATCTGTTGCAGAAACAACTCAAAACAAAAACAGAGGATTTGGTCGTGGTACAATGGTCACAACCTTTGGGAGATTATATAATGAATTTTTACTGACCAGAAAAAGTACTGTTCAAGAAAATGGTGTCCGTAGGGCACACGAGGTGGCCACGAGACAGGGGGGCGCGTCCTCCACCCTCGTGGATGCCTCGTGTCTCTTTTGGACTGCTTTTAATTTTCCTAATTTTTTAAATGTTCGAAAATGGAAAGAAATTGCTATTTGAATAGTTTTGGAGTCGGTTTACTTACGGTACCACATACCTATTCCTTTTCGGAGTCTGGAACGTTCTGGAAAGTGTCCCTAATATACTCCTCCAATGTTACGGTGTTAATAACATTGGTGTCAACATTTATGGGATTACCTGAGATATAATGTTTTATTCTTTGAACATTTACCACCTTCGGATTTGTGCCTTCGGTGTTGTTGATTTTGATGGCACCAGAACGATAGACCTCCAAGATAATGTAAGGGCCTTCCTATTTATAGAGAAGTTTTCTTGCAAAAAATCTTAAAAGAGAGTTGTATAGCAAAACATAATCACCTACATTAAACTCGCGCTTTTGTATCCTTTTGTCATGCAATCTTTTCACTTTTTATTCAAACAACTTGGCATTCTCATAGGCTTGGGTTCTCCATTCATCGAGCGAGCTAATGTCTAATAACCTCTTTGTCGGTGTCAAAACCGGCGGATCTCGGGTAGGGGGTCCCGAACTGCGCGTCTAGGCGGATGGTAACAGGAGACAAGGGACACGATGTTTTTACCCAGGATCCGGCCCTCTCGGTGGAGGTAAAACCCTACTCCTGCTTGATTAATATTGATGGTATGGGTATTACAAGAGTTGATCTACCACGAGATTGGAGAGGCTAAACCGTAGAAGCTAGCCTATGGTATGATTGTTGTTCGTCCTACGGACTAAAACTCTCCGGTTTATATAGACACCGGAGAGGGCTAGGGTTACACAGAGTCAGTTACAATCGGAGATCTTCATATGGTATCACCAAGCTTGCCTTCCACGCCAAGGAAAGTCCCTATCCGGACACGGGACGGAGTCTTCAATCTTGTATTTTCATAATCCGGGAGTCCGGCCAAAGGTCATAGTCCGGTCATCCGGACACCCCCTAATCCAGGACTCCCTCAGTAGCCCCTGAACCAGGCTTCAATGACGACAAGTCCGGCATGCAAGTTGTCTTCGGCATTGCAAGGCGGGTTCATCCTGCGAATACTTCATAGAAGATGTTGAACACCAGGATAGTGTCCGGCTCTGCAAAACAATTTCCACATGCCACCATAGAGAGAATAATATTTGCACCAATCTAATCTGCTGACGAATTCCGTAGCGTGACCTCACGCCACGGCCAGGTTTTTATTCATTTTACTGCTCCACCTCAACGCGTTTAGCGAGGCGGTTTCCTTGGAACGTCTTGTCAAAGCAGAGATCGTGTCCCCTTATTCCGGGATTCTCATCAATACGGGTGTAGGTAACCCAACCGCGGCAATAACCGTGGCGCTTGGGAGATATGCGAGTTTTATTAGGCCGGTGGGGGCTCGTAGTTTTGGCCGCCCATATAAGGGGATAAGGATCTACCCTTTCCATTTACGCCTTCTTCCTTCCTTGCTTATTCGTCCTTGCGCACTCGAGCTCCAGCGCCCAAGCCCTCACATCTCACTTCGACCTACTCCCACCATGTCTGGAGCGGGAGCCAAGTGGATGGCCTCCTCCATCACGGAGGGGCACATCAAAAGGTTGCGGAAAGCCAGATACCTGCACAACGACATTGTGCACCGACTTCTAGACGAGGGGCAGCTCATCCCACCCCTAGGCCCCATGAGATGGTTGTATTTCTTTCCCATTTCCTCCGCGGTCTGGGCTTTCCTCTTCACCCGTTCGTCCGGGGGCTCATGTTCTACTACGGCCTGGGCTTCCACGATCTGGCCCCAAACTTCATCCTCAACATCTCGGCATTTATCGTCGTGTGCGAGGCGTTCCTCCACATCGAGCCCCACTTTGGCCTATGGCTGAAGAATTTCAGCATCAAGCCGAAGGTCGTGGGCGGATGCCAAGCAGAGTGCGGAGGCGCCATGGTGGGCAAGATGCCCAACGTTACATGGCTCGAGGGCGCCTTCGTAGAGACCATCAAAGGGTGGCAATCGGGGTGGTTCTACATCACGGAGCCGCGTGACCCTGAATGGGCAGCGGCTCCCGAATTCCAATATGGTATTCCCACGCGGCTCACATCTTGGAAAGAGACGGGCCTGTCGTGGGGCAATCCGGCAGAGGTGACCGGACTTCAAACCTGCATCAAGGACCTGATCGGCAGGAAGGTTAAACTTGTCACCGTGGTCCAGGTCATGCTCTTCCACCGGATTCTCCCGTGTCAACGACGGGCCTTCAATTTGTGGGAGTTCGACCCGGCCCAGCACCAGACTCTGTCCCGGCTTTTTGACACAAAGCATGAGGATGCCTGGAAGGTGCTATTCAAGAGCTCCAAGGTCCCCCCTCTCGTCATCGAGGATCGCAGATTCTGCGCCAAGTTCCATGCCAGCCGGTGAGCTTACTTTTCCCATTTCGGGATATTTTGTTTTCCATAGATTAACTCTATGCGGGATCTAAACTCCCTTACCTTTGAGAGGACTGGCTGAAGAAGTTCGGGCAGGTCAACTGTCCGGCTCCTCTGCCCGAAGACCCAGCGGATGCTCGTCTTACCAAGCTACTGGTTCCGGCACCCCACGTGGTGCCGGAGAAGATGGCCAAGAAGAAGAACACGGGGATTCGAAAGAGCTCCCAGCGCCTGGTGGTGTCGGATTCTTCGCCTGACAGCCCCGAAGCCCCCTCCGTCTCTGAAGACGAGGAGGAAGAAGAAGAAGAAGAAGAAGCCCTCCCCCCTCCAATGGGGGAAGGGAAGAAAAGGAAGGCTGCCCCAACTGGGGAGGCCGAGGGGGCCAAGAAGGGGAAGACCCTTCTGCCGGACTATGCCTCCGATGCCGAAGACGGCGGGGAGGAATGTCCATCCAGGGTCAAGCCCCTGGTGAAATCGTAAGTGTCCGGCTACCCGAATGACTCATGGCGCCCCTCTATTATTCAATAGCTTCTGATGCCGAATTTTAATTATGCAGTCCACCCAGAGTTCATCTCAGCGATTCGTCGAGCGGCTCTCTGAATTCGTCGGATGTGAATAGCGCTTCACTCCCGACGGCTTCCTCCCCGCTCCCTGCGGACGACGCCGAGGCGGAGTCCCAAAAGGGACCGAACCAGGACGAGGTGATCCTGGAGGCGCCCCAAGGAGACCTCCCGGACTCCAGGCCCAAAGGGGGCAAAGCCCCGGAGGGATCTAAGTCCGGGCCCGGGCCGGACACTGCTCCGGAACCATCAACGGTTCCAAAGTCCGACAGGCGGCGCCTTCATAAGAAGGGCAAGCCTACGCCGCCGGCGAACTCCGTCCATCCGGAGGCATCGGACAATTTACTGGAGGCGCTTAACGACGCCTCCATCGACGAGGAACACCGCACTATTATGAGTGCGGTGATTCAAAAGGTTCAGTCCGCCAAAAGAGGGCTGACAGGGGCCTGTACAAGTCTATTAACAGGCTTTGAGGTATGTGTTCAAAACATATAAAAATGTTACCGCATAGACAGTAGCCCCTGATGCTCGGTTCGGCGTTCGGAAAAGAAAAGCCGAGCTGAGGATCTAAAAAGATATATGCAGGAGTCTAATAAAAATATGTCGATATGGGAATGCAGGCTGCGCTGCTGACCTCTTCTGCACTGACTGCAGAGGTCAATGCATTGAAGGGAAGCCTCGAGCGGTCCGAGAGCAAGCTCGGCCGTGCCAGGAAGCAGCTCGAGGACAACGAGGGTATGTAATACCGTATGTAAATGTATATAGAGATACTTGGTTGCAAATAATGGAAGGACCAACTTAAATGTTGCAGGGGCCACGGCCGAGGTGGCGACCCTGAAGGAGGCGGTCTCCAAGGCCGAAAACAGTGCGGCCCTGGAGCGCGCCGAGTGAGATTAGCAGGAGGCGCGGGTGTTGGAAGTGCGGCAAGAGCTCCAGGATCTCGTGGAAAAACACGAGAGTTTGGAGCGTGACTCGAAGACTCGAGAGTCCGACCTCGCCTTGGCTATTGAGAGTGCCAAAACCGCGAAGGCCGAAGCCCAGAAGGCCCTCCAGGAGATCAAGGCGATGAAGAAGATAGCGGCGGGTAAGGCATTCTTTATGCAAAGCAAGAATATAAAAGTAAATTATCTGTTACTTACCCGGATCCGGAGCTCTCCAGGAGCGTTCACCGATCTGCCCTGTAGTGTATCTGATGTTGCCGCGTTCTATCGAGCCGAGGAGGGGAGCTCGACGGAAAAGGTGTTCTGGTCTCAGTATGCCGAGGCCGAACATCCGGTGCCCCTGAGCGACCAGCTGAAGCAGCTGGTCGAGCTCCACAAGGAGTCTGAATAGGCCATGAAGGGCCTCATAGTTTGGCTGTGGCCCTGGAGAGGCCATGCCTGGGAGCTACTTCGGTCTGGTGCGGCGGCTGGTGGACGCGTGTCCGTGGATGGAAGTCATCAAGCGCTTCGTCTGTATTGAAGGTGCCCGTCGGGCCTTTGCCCGTGCTAAAGTGCACCGGGGCAAGCTGGACGCGGAGAAGCTTTTGACGGACGCGCCACCGCCGGGCAAGGAGTATCGTACGCCCGAGATGTATTATAAGGGCGTCCTGAAGGGTGCCCGCCTTATAGCGGAAGAGTGCTCCAAAGATGTAATTTTTGAGTAGACTCGCATTTGTTATCCTGGACGCTAAAAACTTTGTACATATGCGCTAAGCAACGCTTGTTAATTTAAAATATTACCTTCTGTGTGGATCTTTATCAAATCTGGGAGATGCAAGTCGTCGGCTTCGACCCCCATGCCAGGAGTGCTGGGGTGTTCGGGATAAACCTGAGCACTCTTGTTCCCATTCTTGGGTCCATCTAGGGAGGTGCTCAGCACAACGAACCAGGCCGTCGGACTTATAATGCTTTATCACTCTCACTTAGCCATAGAATTCTATAATTTTAAATTTCGGCGAAGCCCCTAGTATTCGGAAGACCGAGTTTGGGGCACTATCCACGCCTAGGCCGGATAAGTCCGGTTCCTCGCTCTAAGCGGCATAAGTCTTTAAGGACTCGAAAAACCTCGCGAACAGCGACCGGTCTCTCGCACTATCATGACGGTCAGTTTTAGCTTTCTCTACTGAGGTGTTAACCCATCTCAACTGGGGCACAATCGCAGTAGTGCTCCCAGCGCTACCTTAGCCAACATTGTGGAACGTAAGGTACCAAAACATGGGAGCCGGGCAAACCCAACTATTGACCAAAGACATGATTCGGAGCCGATGCATATAGTGCTATAAGTTCGGGGTGCCGCACTCATAAGAGTGTTCGGTCTTCTCACACCATGTTATGGGGTGTTTGAGCCCCTGTTGTATTGTCCGTACCAAAGTGTACGGTTGCATAATGTCATGACTGAACATATATATAAAAAGGAATACAATAATAGATAGAAGCTATGTATTGTTTATTATGAAAAAATTGTTGCTATGAAAGCAGAACGATACAAATAGTACGATAAGCAAGGGGTTGGATTATTTGACATGCCCCCCTCCAGGGGCAAGCTACGGGATTTTAAGTAAAATAGGTAGTAAGCTCATTATAGAGACCACCTGGACATTTGATGCGGCTTGTCCTCACCCTGGCTGTTGCATCGTGTGTTCGGCGAGTGTATTGCCAGACAGGCCTTCTGAGTAGTGGGGTCCTGAAAGTACATATATATATATATATATATATATATATATATATATATATATAAAGGAAAACGGCCGAATAGGGAGCCCCTTAGTGCGGTTGAGCCGCATTCTGGGCATGCCGTAGTTGTGCCCCTCCCCTTATGCCCATGGTATTTTTAAAGTGTAATTATGTACGCGTGGTACCGATATCACCGTCTAGCGAGGGCTGGGGTTGGGGCCGCACTGCTATGCTTGCTTGGAACGTGCCAGCCGGCTTTGTTGGAGGTTGCTTCGGGCGCGCTTGACGTTTTCCGGACGTTTAACACCCGGATTGGGGACATGCCTTGAGAGGCTGCTCTGTACTTCCGCCGCCAGGGCCGCTATGTGCTCCTCCGTTCGGAGAGAGCGTTCAGTGTTTCCATTTACCGTGATGACTCCGCGAGGACCTGGCATCTTGAGCTTGAGATATGCATAGTGCGGCACCGCATTGAATTTTGCAAATGCAGTTCGTCCGAGCAGGGCGTGATAGCCACTACGGAATGGGACTATGTCGAAGATTAACTCTTCGCTTCAAAAATTCTCCGGGGAACCGAAGACCACTTCGAGTGTAACCGAGCCCGTACAATTGGCTTCTACACCTGGTATGATGCCTTTAAAGGTTGCCTTTGTGGGTTTAATCCGTGAGGGATCTATACCCATTTTTCGCACTGTATCCTGATAAAGCAGGTTTAGGCTGCTGCCGCCGTCCATGAGGACTCTAGTGAGGTAAAATCCATCAATGATTGGGTCTAGGACCAATGCGGCGAATCCGCCGTGACGGATGCTAGTGGGGTGGTCCCGTTGATCAAAGGTGATCGGGCAGGAGGACCATGGGTTGAACTTTGGGGCGACTGGCTCTAACGCGTAGACGTCCTTGAGAGCATGCTTCCGCTCCCTTTTGGGGATGTGGGTTGCGTATATCATGTTCACCATCCGCACTTGCGGGAGGAAGCCCTTCTGTCCTCTGTTGTTCGGCGGCCGGGGCCCCTCCTCGTCATCGCTACATAGCCCCTTGTCTCTGGTTTTGGCACTTAACTTGCCTGCCTTCTTGAACACCCAACAGTCCCTGTTGGTGTGGTTGGCTGGTTGTTCAGGGGTGCCGTGTATCTGGCACGAGCGGTCGAGTATCCGGTCTTAGTTGGATGGGCCCGGAGGGTTTCTTTTGAATGGCTTCTTCCGCTGACCGGGTTTAGAGCCCCTGAATCCGGCATTGACTGCCGTATCCTCAGTATTGTCGCCGTTAATGCGGCGCTTGTGCTTGTTGCGACATGACCTGCCATTGTTGTCCTTGATATCCGAATTACCAGGGAACTTGGTTATGTTATTGCTACGAGCTAGCCAGCTGTCTTCGCCCGCACAGAAGCGGGTCATGAGTGTCGTGAGGGCTGCCATAGATTTCGGCTTTTCCTGTCCTAGGTGCCGGGCAAGCCATTCGTCTCGGATGTTGTGCCTGAAGGCAGCAAGGGCCTCGGCGTCCGGACAGTCGACTATTTGATTTTTCTTGGTTAGGAACCGTGTCCAGAATTGCCTGGCCGATTCCTCTGGCTGCTGGATTATGTGGCTTAGGTCATCGGTGTCTGGTGGTCGCACGTAAGTGCCCTGGAAGTTGTCAAGGAATGCGGATTCCAGGTCCTCCCAGCAACTAATTGACTCTGCTGGCAGGCTGTTAAGCCAATGTCGAGCTGGTCCTTTAAGCTTGAGTGGGAGGTATTTGATGGCGTGTAGATCATCACCACGGGCCATGTGGATATGAAGGAGGTAATCCTCGACCCATACCGCGGGATCAGTTGTGCTGTCATATGATTCAATGTTTACGGGCTTGAAACCCTCAGGGATTTGATGATCCACTACTTCATCTGTGAAGCATAGTGGGTGTGCGGCGCCCCTGTACTGGGCTATATCGCGGCGCAGCTCAGATGAGCTTGGTTTGTTGTATTCGGTCTGGCCGTATTTATCATATTCACTGTGACTGTTATCATCACGTGATGTGGGGCGCCCACGCGATCCGTAGATCGATCTTGTTTGCCTTGCCTTGTCCTCCAGTATTTCTCGCAGGTCTGTTGCGTCTCCCCATACTCTGTTATGTCTTGAGCGGTGCTGGGGTGCAGCCTGGGTTGAGGGCCCGAAGGTATCTCTGTCGCGGCCACGGGGTGGCCGATCGGGTGCGTCGTATGCTGGTAATGTAGGTCTAGTTGCTTCCTCCTCAAGTTGGGGTAGCAGCCTGCCCTTTGGGTAGCTCTTGGAGGGGCGCTCGAGTTTATACTCTTCGGCCGCCAGGACTTCGGTCCATCTGCCAGCTAGCAAGTCTTGGTCAGCTCTAAGCTGCTGCTGTTTTTATTTGAGGCTGCGTGCCTTGTCCATAAGCCTGCGTTTGAAATGCTCTTGTTCGACGGGATCCTCTGGCACGACGAGTTCATCGTCGTCGAGGCTTGCCTCGTCTTCGGAGGGAGGCATATAGTTGTCGTCCTCGACCTCTCTGTCGGACGCTCTCTCATGAGGGCTGGCTCCTTCGTCCTACTGCACTGAATCCGGCTGCAGGGGGTTATCTTCGGCACTGTCCGACGTGTTGTTATCTCCGGTGCCGGATTCGCCGTTCTTGCTTTGGCGGGATTTAGAGAGGCGCCGCTGACGTCGGCGCTTGGGTTGCTTCTTGGAGGGGTCATCCACCGTTTTTTCCTCGCCATCCCCTGCTTTGGGGGTGTCCACCATGTATATGTCATATGACGAGGTGGCTTTCTAGTTCCCTATAGGTGCTGGTTCTTGGTCGTCTCCTTCACCGGCGTCCATACCGTCGATGTCTTCGGAGTCAAAGTCGAGCATGTCGGTTAGATCGTCGACAGTGGCTATAAAGTGGGTGGTGGGTGGGTTTCGAATTTCTTCGTCGTCCGTATCCCAACCCTGCTGACCATAATCCGGCCAGGGCTCTCCTGACAAAGAGAGAGACTTTAGGGAGTTCAGGATATCGACAAAGGGCGAGTGCTGAAAGACGTCCGCGGCGGTGAACTCCATGATCGGGGCCCAATTGGGTTCGATCGGAAGGGGTGCGGAAGATTCGGAGTCCGGAACGGAGTCCGGCACCTTGGAGTCACGGGCCTTGCAAAGGACTAGGTTGGTATTCGGCTCTATCACTGTAGAGATTGCGGCTCCTGGGGCGGCGTCTAATTGTCCGTCCCTGGTTAGCGCGGTCGGCTCTGAACTAATGGTCGGAGCGGACTCCTGAGCGGCACTTTGGGCGCTGTCCGGCGGCAGAGCTAGGTCATGCCCATCGAGACAGTGCGGCGCACTCGGTCGTGGCTCGAATCCGTCGAAGATCAAGTCCCCGCGAATGTCGGCCGTGTAGTTAAAGCTTCCAAAACTGACCTGATGGGCAGGGGCGTAGCTTTCGATCTGCTCTAGGTGGCCAAACGAGTTGGCCCGCAGTGCAAAGTCGCCGAATACGAAGATCTGTCCGGGGAGAAAAGTCTCGCCCTGGACCGCGTCGTGGTTGATGATCGAAGAAGCCATCGGGCCTAAAGGCGATGACACAGAGGAACTCTCAATGAAAGCACCAATGTCGGTGTCAAAACCGGCGGATCTCGGGTAGGGGGTCCCGAACTGCGCGTCTAGGCGGATGGTAACAAGAGACAAGGGACACGATGTTTTTACCCAGGTTCGGGCCCTCTCGGTGGAGGTAAAACCCTACTCCTGCTTGATTAATATTGATGGTATGGGTATTACAAGAGTTGATCTACCATGAGATCAGAGAGGCTAAACCCTAGAAGCTAGCCTATGGTATGATTGTTGTTCGTCCTACAGACTAAAACTCTCCGGTTTATATAGACATCGGAGAGGGCTAGGGTTACACAGAGTCGGTTACAATCGGAGGACATCTTCATATCATATCGCTAAGCTTGCCTTCCTCGCCAAGGAAAGTCCCTATCCAGACACGGGACGGAGTCTTCAATCTTGTATCTTCATAGTCCGGGAGTCCGGCCAAAGGTCATAGTCCGGTCATCCAGACACCCCCTAACCCAGGACTCCCTCACTCTTCTCACCAGCAAGTTCGTAATCATAATTGAGCTCTTTAATAGCCAAATATGCCTTATGTTCTAGTTCAAGAGGTAAGTGACATGCTTTTCCATAAAGCATTTTATACGGAGACATACCATAGGATTTTTTATAAGCATTCTATAAGCCCATAATGCATCATCAAGTTTCTTGGACCAATTCTTTCTAGATCTATTAAAAGTCTTTTGCAAAATCAATTTAATCTCTCTATTACTCAATTCTACTTGACCACTAGACTGAGGATGATATGGATATGCAATTCCATGATTAACACCATACTTAGCAAGCATTTTACGAAAAGCACCATGAATAAAATGTGAACCACCATCAGTCATTAAATATCTAGGGACTCCAAACCTCGGAAAAATAACTTCTTTAAGCATCTTGATAGAAGTGTTATGATCAGCACTACTAGTTGGAATAGGTTCTACCCACTTAGTAACATAATCAACAACAACTAAAATATGTGTATACCCATTGGAGGAAGGAAAGGGTCCCATATAATCAAAGCCCCAAACATCAAATGGTTCAAAAACAAGTGAATAGTTCATTGGCATTTCCTGACGTCTACTAATATTACCAATTATTTGGCATTCATGACAAGACAAGACAAACTTATGAGCATCTTTGAAAAGAGTAGGCCAATACAAACCAGATTGCAATACCTTACGAGCGTGGTGTCCTCCATATGCCTTGGAGTGACACTTGCGTAGGATCTGTTCCTCTTCATGCTCAGGTACAAAACGTCTAATAACACCATCTACTCCTTCTTTATAAAGGTGTGCATCATCCCAAAAGTAATGTCTTAAATCATAGAATTTTTTTCTTTTGTTGGTATGTATGTAGGGAACGTAGTAATTTAAAAAAAAAATCTACGCACACGCAAGATCATGGTGATGCATAGCAACTAGCGGGGAGAGTGAGTCCACGTACCCTCGTAGACCGAAAGCAAAAGCGTTAGCACAACGCGGCTGATGTAGTCGTATGCCTTCACGACCCGACCGATCCAAGTACCGAACGTACGACACCTCCGAGTTCAGCACACGTTCAGCTCGATGACGTCCGCGAACTCCGATCCAGCAGAGCTTCACAGGAGAGTTCCGTCAGGACGACGGCATGATGATGGTGATGAGGTTGCTAGAGACGCAGGGCTTCGCCTAAGCACCGCTACGACATGACCGAGGTGGAATATGGTGGAGGGGGGCACCGCACACGGCTGGGAGAGATCAATAGATCAACTTGTGTGTTCATGTGGTGCCCCCTCCCCCGTATATAAAGGAGTGGAGGAGGGGGAGGGCCGGCCCTCAACTATGGCGCGCCCTGGGGAATCCTACTCCCACCGTGTCGGTGTACTAGAGTAGGGGTACCCTAGTATCCCGAACTTGTGCACGGGCAGTCGCAGCACCCCGCGGCAAGGCTTGCCGGGTGACGGCCAAGGTCCTCAGTGGTTCCTTTGGAGCCATTCAAGAACAAAGTGTTTAAGCCAAGGAGACAAGACCCCGGCAAGAGGAGCTTGCCGGGAAGGCCAACCAAGGCATTTCAAGGAACTTGCCGCGACGCACCACGCGTCTCGGCAAGGCTCGGTGAGCGACAAGCCTCCGGACGCGACAGGACAACGACCGCGGCAAGGCACTTGCCGCGGCAAGCTACCACTCTGTACCCGCGCTCCAGCACATCCACCAACGTGTCGCCCTGGGACCTTTCCAGGTGCGTGTGGCAAGAGGCTGCGCAGCCAGCGGTGCGAGGTGGCAAGCGACACTGACAAGATAGCCATCGTGCAAGCGGTGGCGTCCCTGACTGTCACGCCCAATATGCGACCCTATCCAAAAGGAACTCGAAGGTCCCACCAAGGATAGACCCGCATACATCAACATTACATAATAGATGGGGATCCATACATAAGGCATACAATGCCACATGAATACAACAATACAACATACAAGAACAACATCCGACTACGGATGAATCATAAACAGAAACTCAAACAATATCCACCCTGCTAGCCCAGGCTGTCGACCTGGAACCTATCCCCTGATCGAAGAAGAAGCAGAAGAAGAACTCCAAAACAAGCAAGCATCGCTCTCGCGTCAGGATCATCGCATAACCTGCACCTGCAACTGTTGTTGTAGTAATCTATGAGCCACGAGGACTCAGCAATCCCATTACCATGGGTATCAAGACTAGCAAAGCTTAAATGGGAAAGGAAGGGGTAAAGTGGTGAGGTTGCAGCAGCGACTAAGCGTATATCGTGGCTAACAAACGCAAATGAGAGCGAGAAGAGAAGCAAAGGAACGGTCGTCAACTAGTAATGATCAAGAGGTGATCCTGAACTCCTACTTACGTCAAACATAACACAGAAACCGTGTTCACTTCCCGGACTCCGCCGAGAAGAGACCATCACGGCTACACACGCGGTTGATGCGTTTTAATTCGGATCAGGTGTCAAGTTGTCTACAACCGGACATTAACAAATTCCCATCTGCCACATAACCGCGGGCACGGCTCTCGAAAGTTTATACCCTGCAGGGGTGTCCCGACTTAGCCCATGACAAGCTCTGGCGATCAACGAAGGAATAGACCTTCTCCCAGGAAGACCCGATCAGTCTCAGAATCCCGGTTTACAAGACATTTCGACAATGGTAAAACAAGACCAGCAAAGCCACCCGATGCGCCGACAATCCCGATAGGAGCTGCACATATCTCGTTCTGAGGGCAACACCGGATAAGTCAAGCTACAAGTAAAACCAAACTTCGAGTTTCCCTGAGGTGGCCCTGCAGGTTGCTCGTTTCGGACCAACACTTAGACAAGCACTGGCCCGGGGGGGCTAAAATAAAGATGACCCTTGGGTTAATTACTCCCAAGGGAAAGGTAGGTGGTGGTGAGGCAAATGGTAAAACCAAGGTTGGGCCTTGCTGGACAAGTTTTATTCAAAGCGAACTGTCAGGGGGGTCCCATAAATCACCCGACCGCGTTAGGAACGCAAAATCCGGGAACATAACACCGGTATGACGGAAACTAGGGCGGCAAGAGTGGAACAAAACACCAGGCATAAGGCCGAGCCTTCCACCCTTTACCAAGTATATAGATGCATTAATAATATAAGAGATATTGTGATATCCCAACATAACCCTGTCCACCATGGAGAAAATCTTCAACTTCACCTGCAACTAGCAACGCTATAAGAGGGGCTGAGCAAAAGCGGTAATATAGCCAAGCAACGGTTTGCTAGGAATGGTGTCAAAGGCTAGAGGTTCATGGCAATTTGGGAGGCTTGAAGAGCAAATGATAGGTAATGCAGCATAGCGATGGAACGAAGCAACTAGCATAGCAATGATAGTAGTGAGATCCAGGGTAGCGGTCATCTTGCCTGAAATCCCGCAAGGAAGAAGAACGAGTCCATGAAGAAGATGAAGCCACGAAGACGAACCAAGCGTAGACGAACGAATCCGCACGATCGCAACGAAACGGCAACTATCGAGAAGAAGCATACAACATAGGTAAACACACCACACATGAACAAGACATGATGCACAACAAGCATGGTGCATGACAAGGCTACATGAAGCTACTCATGGCAAGAGATGATGCAAACAAGAACAACACATCAAAGCAAGTTTAAATGAGGCCAGAAACAACATATAACAATTCCGGGAAGTCCTCATATGCATATTTCGAAATTGGTCTAGAATTGAATAAACCTTATGTTCAAGTTGTTAAACAGCAAGTTAAGATGCACCAAGATGATCTACATGACATTCTAGTCAAGTTACATATAAAGTTCATTAGATTTGGAGCTACGGCCTAGAAGATATGAGCAAAACAAGTTAAACATGGCATTGATGCAAAATGCACCCAAACATCAAGCAAACACCTCAAAACAAGGATGCAACATGATAATATGAAGCTACATGCAAAATCAAGCAAGTTTCACATAGAGCGCACTCAAAACGGAGCAACGGTGCAACACACACACTATACAAGTCAAAGCAACAATCTGTCCATAACAGCAACTAGGCATATTGCAAGCATCAAAACAATATGCTACAGCATCCCAACATAATAACAAAAGGCATGGGAATGAAGTACAGGTAAAGCATAACAAAACATGAACACTAAGCTATCTCCAGAAACAACTAGAACATGCTCAAAAGGACATGGGAAGATTGCAAATTATAACAGTTTCAGACTTTAGCAGAAATAACATCAGGTTGCAATGTTTAGAGCTATCAAATATCATGCTACAGGAACTTAACATGGCAAACAAAGGCATGGCATGAATCTACTAATATCATAGATCAAAAGTCCCTTACTGACCATGAGCCAAAAAGGCATAGAAAATATGATGGCACCCATGTAAACATGGCAAATTATATTACAGATTTAAACATGGCAGGAACAACAATAAGTAGGCATGTTCGTGAGCTTGAACCACTCACCACAGAGCAATACATGGCATGGCAAGGCAACCAAAAGTAAGAAGACATGTTTGTGAAGCTATACATGGCAAGAACAAGGTCATAGGGTGCATGGATCACTAGGAAAACACATGGGAACAAGTGAACTTAATGTTAACAGGTTGACAACAACATTATCAAGCAACTTTGGAGCAAGATATGAACAATCTACAGCAAGCTATAAATGCAACCAAGGGCATCAATGAATATAGCATGACATGTAGATCAAAACATGTTTATAGGACATCTCCAGATTATGCATAGAATGATTAGTAGAAGCATGTTAACATAGCAACAAAATATTACAGAATCTGTCAGGAAAACAGCAACAGCAACTACCCTACTTAGCAAGCTTGATACACTCAGCACACAACTCACAAAAATACATGGTTGGTACCACTGGAAAGATGGCATGGCATAGATCAACATACATGTAGACATCAACCTCATAGGATGCACACATCAATCATGGCAAAAATGACAAATGAGCAAGTTATAACAGTTTCAGCAGATTAACATCAACATGCACTCTTCCAACAACATTTCGGGCATCAAGATGAGCTCAAAGGAAATGATGCAATGGAATGAAATGAAGTACTCGTTGAGGCGAACAATTTGACATATTATACGCATGAAACGGAGCTACGGATGCAGAGATGTGACATGTCAAACATAGCATGATTATGTAGAAAAATACGGGACTTGGT
>NC_041385.1:198792324-198794834 GCF_002162155.2 Triticum dicoccoides
CGGAGTCGCAGCGGGCGGTGAGCGGCTGGGCCGCGGGGCTGGGTGCGGCGGCGCGCGGGGGCGCGGGGCGGCGCCCGAGGCGGCCGGCGGCGGAGGCGCTCGGCGGGGCGGCGGCCGGAGGTGGCGAGCGGGAGCGGGAGGCGCGGGCGGACGGGCGCCGCGCGGGCCTGGGCCGGCTGCGCCTGGGCCCGGCGGGCCGCGGCGGCGGACGGCGGCGGGAGGCCATGCGGCAGCTTCGGATTGGGCGCGGGACGGCGGTTGGACGTGTCCGGCCATCGACGGACATGTCCGGCTGCGCGGAGGGGGAGTTGCTAGGGTTTCATCTGCGAAAAATGGAAGGGGAGGGCATATTTATAGGTAGAGGGAGCTAGGAGAGTCCAAATGAGGAGCGGTTTTCGGCCACGCGATCGTGATCGAACGACCGAGAGCATGGAGGGGAGTTAGATGGGTTTTGGGCCACTTTGGAGGGGGTGTTGGGATGCAACAAAAGAGGGCTTTACGGTTACCCGGTTAACCGTTGGAGTATCAAACGGGCTCCAAATGACACGAAACTTGACAGACGGTCTACCGGTGCTATACCAAGGCCGCTTGGCAAACCTCGGGCCATTCCGAGAATGTTTAACACCCGCACACGAAAAGAGGCAAAAGGGGAACGCCGGAGGACATAGGAGTGCCGGATTGCAAAACGGACAACGGGGAAAATGCTCGGATGCATGAGACGAACACGAATGCAAAATGAAATGCACATGATGACATGATATGAAATGCATATGATGACATGATAAAATGCAACACGCAAGCAAATGACATGGCAACGACGGCGAATAACTGGCGGACACCTGGCGCATCGAATCCGGGGCGTTACAACACTCCTCCACTAACAAGAGATCTCGTCCCGAGATCTTAGGACCGAGATGGAAGGGAAAAAGGAATGAGGTGAAACAAGAACTCAAGAGAAGAAGCAAGGAATCGAGAGCACTCGAGAAGAAGAGAGAAACGACGAGAATGACGAGAACCGAAAACTCACAAAATCAGATAGACTATGACATCATTCGTTCTAACTGGAGTGGTTAGAATGAGAAAAGAAACGGATAAGACTGAAAGGATTTAGGGAGCACTTCGGCTGAAACATGGAAGAATAGAACACGAGCTTGAGAGGATGGAATGATACTTGATGAACTCTTGAAGAATGAATTAAATCATGAAGAACCACCATGAAGAACTCCAGTAACAAAAGGATGATGAGATAGAATGAAGGATGAAAGAATAAGATGAGCCTTGAGATGATTCTGATGAATGTACCGACGAGATGGCCGAGGAAATTGAACTCCGGAAAAGAAAAGATGAAAACACTTGGAACTAGAATTTATTCATCAAGAACAAACTCTGATGGAAGGGATTACTCACTTGGATGAAATAAGAATAAGATTTATTGTATGCTTATCCTTCATCAAATTAAATTGTTGACAAGCAATGGATTTTGCATATTACTTATTCTTCTTGGAAAAGGATTGAGAAGTGACATAACACAAACTTCAGAAAGTCTTCATGAACCACCGGTAGGATTGAAAGAACGAATGAATTAAAATGATAATCAAGGAAAATTATCTTGAGCGAACCACCGTAAGAATACAAAATGACTGATGAAAGAGAATGAATCACCGGGAAGAATTAGAAGAACCGATATTTTCGAGGGGATTTAGATGCAAAAGAACAAAGAGATCATGAGCTGATTAAAGAATGCTTGAACGAAGCACCGGGATAAATAGGGAACGCTAACAGGAATGATGGCCTCCGGTGAAAAGAAATGGGAAAACAACTCCTGAAGTCCCCGGATGGATAAGAAAGAATAACTGACAAATGGAATAATTCGAGAGGCTAACAAGAAGCTAGAACCACGAATCTTCGAGAGAACGAACAAGATTTAGAGGAAAAACTCTTCTTCAAACTTCAAATGATGACGAGAAACACCACCAAAAATTACTGAAATACTCCGGGAGAATGAAAAGCGAAGAGGTTGAGCCAACAATGAAATGATTTGAAATCGATCTTGGAAAAGGCATGTGACTGATGGAATCCATTCTTACGTCACACTTGAAAAGAATTGAGAATAACTCCGGGGAATTAGAAGAGTCAGGTAAGATCCTGGGAAAAGACCTGTGGGTTAGGGCCCACTGAAAAGATAACACCGTTGGAAAGGGATGTTGAATAGACAGATGATGCACCGGAACAATTGAAATATTTGAATGAGGTGACAACCTCGAATTAATTCGAACACAGACGAATCTCTTGAGGTGTCATGAGCATTCCGGAAGGATAAACTGACGAAAGGCGAACGAGCAAGGAAAAATGCTTGATCGAAGGAAAAGAATGTAATCACCCGAAAAAAAACTTGAATTGAATCCATCGGAAAAGAAAAGGGATGAAGGATGACGAACGAGACGAGAAATCACCGGTTGGAATAATTGATGAAGACTGAAGAGGCTCCACGCGAATGGAATAGATGGCCG
>NC_041385.1:198795105-198806670 GCF_002162155.2 Triticum dicoccoides
AAAAAGGGTGGGAGGGCGGGAAAAACAAAGACAACTTGGAAGGGGGAACCTATGAATATCTTGAAGAGAAAACACCAGTTGAAATCATTGAGGAAAGAGAGCAAAGACTTCGCACGAGTTGGAAGGATACTCGATTACGGACTCCGGTTCCAAGGAGAAAAAGGGTGGGTGGGTGGGAAAAGAAGACAACTGAGGATTGAACTTGGCAAAGAAGAAGAGGCTCGAGTCAACTTGACGAGAAATGCACCGGATAAAAAGAGCTGAGGAACAACTACCGGAAAAACCAACTGCGTGAACCTAAAGAAAAATTTGAAAGGGAAGAGAAGTAGTTCAAAACACCTATGTCAAGATTCCTTACCAGAGCGACGAAGGGGCTGAGGAGTAAAAAGAATTCCTACTCTCCGATATAACTAGACTCCGAAAAACAGTTTTCTTCTAGGCTCAACAACGGCCAAACTACACGATCGATCAAGGGGGGCTCCTAAGGTCGGAGGCTCTGATACCAACTTGTCACGCCCAATATGCGACCCTATCCAAAAGGAACTCGAAGGTCCCACCAAGGATAGACCCGCATATTGGAACACTTTTGCAAGGTGGATATCATTACATCAACATTACATAATAGATGGGGATACATACATAAGGCATACAATGCCACATGAATACAACAATACAACATACAAGAACAACATCCGACTACGGATGAATCATAAACAGAAACTCAAACAATATCCACCCTGCTAGCCCAGGCTGCCGACCTGGAACCTATCCCCTGATCGAAGAAGAAGCAGAAGAAGAACTCCAAAACAAGCAAGCATCGCTCTCTCATCAGGATCATCGCATAACCTGCACCTGCAACTGTTGTTGCAGTAATTTGTGAGCCACGAGGACTCAGCAATCCCATTACCATGGGTATCAAGACTAGCAAAGCTTAAATGGGAAAGGAAGGGGTAAAGTGGTGAGGTTGCAGCAGCGACTAAGCATATATGGTGGCTAAAAAACGCAAATGAGAGCGAGAAGAGAATTAAAGGAACGGTCGTCAACTAGTAATGATCAAGAGGTGATCCTGAACTCCTACTTACGTCAAACATAACACAGAAACCGTGTTCACTTCCCGGACTCCGCCGAGAAGAGACTGCCTCTGCGCCGTATACCATAAAAAATGGTGTGAATCCGGTAGTACGGTTAGGCGTTGTCCGCCGCCCCCAGAGTACGGAGTCGAGCTCCTCAACCCAGTGCGTGTCAGATTTAGTAAGTGACCACACTAGTCTGGGTTTAATGCCGCTCATTATTAGACCATTTGCTCGTTCCACTTGACCGTTGGTTTGAGGGTGATAGACTGAAGCGTAGTCGAGCTTGATGCCCATATTCTTGCACCATGACTTAACCTTGTCGGTTGTGAAGTTCGTGCCGTTGTCTGTGATGATGCTGTGGGGGACTCCGTAACGGTGTACTACCCCAGATATAAAGTCTATCACTGGTCCGGACTCTGCCGTTTTGACCGGTTTGGCCTCTATCCATTTGGTGAATTTATCCACCATGACCAATAGGTATCTTTGCTTGTGGGTTCCCCCTTTAAGGGGTCCAACCATATCAAGCCCCCAGACCGCGAATGGCCAGGTAATGGGTATGGTTTTGAGGGCGGTGGGCGGCATATGGCTCTGATTAGCGAACAGCTGACAACCAACGCATCTCTGGACTAAGTCCTGGGCATCTGCCCGGGCCGTCGGCCAATAAAATCCTGTACGGAATGCCTTTCCTACAAGGGCCCGGGCTGCTGCGTGGTGTCCGCCTAGTCCGGCATGAATTTCAGCCAGGAGGTTTCGCCCTTCCTCTTCGGAGATACACCTTTGAAGGACTCCGGTTGTACTTTTCTTATAAAGTTCTCCCTCATGGACCTTGTAGGCTTTCGATCACCGGACTATGCAGCGGGCCTCATTTTGGTCTTCGGGGAGTTCCTGCCTAAGCAAGTAGGCTAGGAATGGTTCTGTCCACGGGGCGATTACTGCCATTATGACGTGGGCTGAAGGTGTTATGTCATCGGCTGGATCGCCGATTGGCGCGGTTTTTTCCGGTTTGTCACTTCTGGACTCCTCTTCCCATAGTACGGATGGCTTGAAGAGCCGTTCCAGGAAGATATTTGGAGGGACAGCATCACGTTTCGCACCGATGCGTGCCAGTACGTCGGCCGCTTGGTTATTATCTCGGGCTATGTGGTGGAATTCGAGTCCTTCAAACCGAGCTGACATTTTTAGGACAGCGTTGTGATATGCTGCCATTTTCGGATCCTTGGCGTAGAAGTCTCCATTTATTTGGGATATTGCAAGGTTTGAATCCTCGCGCACCTCTAGGCGTTGAATGCCCATGGAGACTGCCATCTGGAGACCATGTAACATGGCCTCGTATTCGGCTGCGTTGTTGGAGTCTGTGTACATTATTTGAAGTACGTACTGGACTGTGTCCCCGGTTGGGGACGTCAATACGACGCCAGCCCCCAGTCCGGCCAACATTTTAGAGCCGTCGAAATGCATAACCCAATTGGAGTATGCACCGTACTCTTTAGGGAGTTCGGCTTCGGTCCATTCAGCGATGAAGTCAGCCAGAACTTGTGACTTTATAGCTCGCCGAGGTTTGTAAGTTATATCGAATGGTAAGAGCTCAATGGCCCATTTTGCAATCCTTCCCGTTGCGTCGCGGTTATTTATAATGTCATTAAGTGGTACTTCAGAGGCCACTGTTATCGAACACTCTTGAAAGTAGTGCCAGAGCTTCCGGGATGCCATGAACACCGCATATGCTATCTTCTGATAGTGCGGGTAACGGGACTTGCAGGGGGTTAATACAGTGGATACATAATACACTGGTCTTTGAAGATGGAATTTGTGCCCTTGTGTCTCTTGTTCGACGACGAGGACCGCGCTTACAACTTGATGCGTTGCTGCGATGTATAACAACATTGGTTCGCCCAGAATAGGCGCAGCCAGGATCGGATTTGTTGCCAATATGGCCTTTATTTCTTTGAGTCCGGCAGTGGCAGCATCCATCCACTCGAAGTGTTGGGTGCGCCTGAGGAGGCGATAGAGGGGCAACGCCTTTTCTCCTAGACGGGAGATAAAGCGGCTTAGGGCTGCCACGCATCCTGTTAATTTTAGTATTTGCTTGAGGTCTTTTGGAATGTCCAACTGTGACAGAGCTCGGATTTTAGCCGGGTTTGCTTCGATTCCTCTACCGGACACGATGAAGCCCAGCAGCTTTCCGGCTGGTACGCCGAAAACGCATTTTTATGGATTCAGCTTGATGTCATATGCTCTGAGGTTGTCGAACGTGTTTTGTTTTGACGACTACGTCGTCTACGTATGCCTCGACTGTCTTGCCGATTTGGGTAGCCAGACATGCTTGAATCATGCGCTGATATGTTGCGCCGGCGTTTTTAAGTCCGAAGGGCATCGTGTTGAAGCAGAATGGTCCGTAAGGGGTGATGAATGCCGTGGTGGCTTGGTTTGCTTCCGCCATCTTGATTTGATGGTAGCCAGAGTATGCGTCGAGGAAGCACAATGAATCGTGTCCTGCGTTAGCATCGATAATTTGGTTGATGCGGGGGAGAGGGAAGGGATCCTTTGGGCAAGCCTTATTGAGGTCTTTAAAATCGACACAAAGGCGCCAAGATTTGTCCTTCTTTGGTACCATTACCAGATTTGCTAGCCAATCCGGGTGTTTGATATCTCTGATCAATCCGGCTTCCAATAGTTTGGCTAGCTCTTCTCCCGTTGCCTGTCTTTTGGGTTCAGAAAATCGCCGAAGAGCCTGTTTGACTGGCTTGAATCCTTTTAGGATGTTTAGGCTGTGTTCTGCCAATCTGCGTGGGATTCCGGGCATATCCGAAGGATGCCAGGCGAAAATGTCTCAATTTTCCTGAAGGAATTCGCGCAGTGCGGCGTCTACTTCGGGGTTCAATTGTGCCCCAATGGAGGCCGTCTTTGTTGGGTCCGTTGGATGGACCTGGAATTTTGTTATTTCATCTGCTGGTTTGAAGGAGGTGGACTTGGATCTTTTATCGAGTATCACATCGTCCCTGTTCACCGTAGAGCGCAGCGCGGTGAGTTCTTCTGCTGCTAAGGCTTCGGATAGAGCCTCAAGGGCTAGTGCGGCTGTCTTGTTTTCGGCGCGGAGTGCTATGTCCGGATCACTAACGATAGTGATTACTCCGCTGGGCCCAGGCATTTTGAGCTTCATGTACCCGTAATGAGGTACTGCTTGAAAAATTGTGAATGCCTCTCATCCTAATATAGCATGATATCCGCTGCTAAACGGGGCCACTTGGAATGTGACTTCTTCGGATCTGTAATTGTCCGGCGAGCCAAACACCACATCGAGTGTGATTGTCCCGGTGCAGCGCGCTTCCCGGCTAGGGATTATTCCTCTAAAGGTTGTGCTGCTTCGCTCGATACGGCTCCAATCGATTTCCACTTTCCGCAGAGTTTCCTCGTAAATGAGGTTTAATCCGCTGCCGCCATCCATGAGGACTTTTGTCAGTCGAAAGCCGTCCACTATGGGACTAAGCACCAATGTGGCTGGCGCTCTGGCTGTTCGGAATTTGGGCTCGTCGCTGGCGTTGAAGGTGATAGCTGTGTCACTCCATGGATTTGCTATTGCTACTTGGTAGACTTCGGCGAATCCGCGGATTGTTCGCTTTCGCATATTGTTTGATGCGAAAGTCTCAAAGACTGTTGATACCGTACCGGTATTGTTGGAGTGGTTTTGCGGGGCTAGAAGCTCCTCGCCACTTTTGGCCACCTGCCGTAAGATCCAACATGCTCGAAGGCTATGTGTTGGGACTGCTCCCTCTGTATTATGCAGCTTACAGGGTCCATTGAGCCATCCCCCCAGTACGGTTCCATTTCCCTTATTGGGTTTTTGTTTTTTCGCTTTTGTATCTGGGGCCTGAGTGTAAGGAACCCTTTTGCTGCGGACTGGGTTTGGGGCCGGATTATCAAAAAATTGATTTTCGGTTTTCCGGAAGCTCTCCACCGCGCAGTACTTCCGTACTATGGACGCCAGATCGGTGAAGCATGTAATTTTGCGATGATCAATGGCGTTTAATATTCCCTTGTCCGTGCAATTATTGCGGAAGATTGAGATTGCGTTTTCTTCTCGGCAGTCCTTTATCCTGTCCATAACCAGGAGGAATCTGGCCCAGTAGTGGTGTACTGTTTCAGCGGGCTCTTGCCGTATTAGAGTTAGATCGCATATGTCTGGGCGGGTGGGTGGAGTAAAGTCCGGATCCCTGCCCATCTTAGGGCTCGAAGGCCGAGGAGTTTCCAAATTTGGAAGCTTGGGTTGCTGGACGCGATCCAGCGAGTCCGGAGCGATGCATGGTTTTAAGTTCAATGCTCGACCGAAGTCCGTCCCTCCGCGGGAATCCGGCATGGAGGGTTCGGGATTCCAGACATGAATAGTTTTCAATACAGGCGGAGATTTGCTGTATTGCTCCTATACCACTGTGATGTGGTGGGTGGCCTGGGGAGAGTTAATCTCTCTCAGATCGGTTTTAAGCCCAATCTGGTTGTAGTCCGTAGTGACTCCCAGGGCCGCGATGCGATCCAAGAGCTCGTTAACAGATGAGAGCTCTATTGGATCCAACTGTTCGACAGCTTTCGAGCTGACGCGAAGATTGCTTCTAACGACTTGAGAGGTCATTGTCGAAGCGGCGGCCGGATAGGCGGTTATAAGAAAACCACCTAGCCGGATAGTTTGACCGGCGGCCAAGGCCCCTTCGGCGAAAACACCGTCTTTAAAGACGGGTGGAGGCATCCTCCCTATCGGCGACGACACAGAGGAACTCTCAATGAAAGCACCAATGTCGGTGTCAAAACCAGCGGATCTCGGGTAGGGGGTCCCGAACTGTGCGTCTAGGCGGATGGTAACAGGAGACGAGGGACACGATGTTTTACCCAGGTTCGGGCCCTCTCGATGGAGGTAAAACCCTACGTCCTGCTTGATTAATATTGATGATATGGGTAGTACAAGAGTGGATCTACCACGAGATCAAGGAGGCTAAACACTAAAGCTAGCCTATGGTATGATTGATGTAATGTATGTTGTCCTACGGACTAAAGCCCTCCGGTTTATATAGACATCGGGGGATGCTAGGGTTACACAGAGTCGGTTACAATGGTAGGAGATCTACATATCCGTATCGCCAAGCTTGCCTTCCACGCCAAGGAAAGTCCCATCCGGACACGGGACGGAGTCTTCAGTCTTGTATCTTCGTAGTCTTGGAGTCCGGCGGACGATGATAGTCCGGCTGCCCGGACACCCCCTAGTCCAGGACACCCTCAATTACCGAGTGGCTATGCAAATTGGAGGCGGAAACGATGAGATAGCAATGAAACATCTTCCTCTTATGTTGGAAGTGTCGACCGGAGCGTGGTTGACTCATTTGGCTCGAGGCAGTATACACAGTTGGGAAGAGTTGTCTCGGGCGTTCGTAAGAACCTTTGAGGGCACGTGCAAGCGGCCAGCGGGGTTGCCCGAGTTGCAGCATTGTGTGCAGAAGACGAATGAGACTTTGAGGGAATTCATTCAGAGGTGGACCACTTTGCATCACACCGTTGAGAACGTATCAAAGTATCATGCAGTGTGCGCTTTCAAGGAAGGCGTCAAGTATAGAGAGTTGGTTCTGAAATTCGGTTGGACTGGGGATATGACTCTGATCCGGATGATGGAGATAGCCACCCGGTACGCTAACGGGGAAGAAGAGGATCGACTCCGTAGCGGGAAGAGTAAGCCAGTCGGTCAAAAGGCCGGTGGAGGTGGCTCCAGTCGGAAACAGAAGCGTAAAGCCGAGCCAGCGGCACCCGGTGAGATTGCGGCAGTGGCTCAAGGAATGTTTAAGGGAAAACCAAAGGGCCCCTGGCCCCTAACAAGGTAAAGGATCAAGCAGGAAATGATGTGCTCGATTTGTTGTGTCACATCCACACGAAAAAAGATGACGAAGGTAATTTGATTTACCCAAAGCACACCGCTCGACAATGTCGACTCCTGATCCAATAGTTCAGAGAGAAACAGCCCAATGAGAAGGAGAAAGAGTCGGACATAGATGAGGAGGAAGAACAAGATGATGGTTACCCCAATGTCAATTCCACTCTCATGATTTTTGTTGATGTTGAGAGCAAGAGTGGGTTGAAGGTTATCAACAGAGAGGTGAATATGGTTGCTCCGGCGACGACGACCACGTACCTGAAATGGTCCCAGACAGCCATCACATTCAACTAGTCAGACCATCCTGCTCGCGTAGTCACCCCCGGGAGGCAAGCGCGGGTGGTCGACCCAGTGGTCGGTGGCACTCGACTGACTAAAGTGCTGATGGATGGTGGTAGCGGTCTGAATATCCTATATGCTGAAACCTTGAAGGGGATGGGCATCCGATGTCCAGGCTTAGCGAGAGCAATATGAGCTTTCACGACGTTATCCCCGGAAAGAAAGCCGAGTCACTCGGCCAGATCACTCTCGACGTGGTTTTCGTTGATTCCAAGCATTACCGTAAAGAAAAGTTGACATTTGAAGTCACGGATTTCCTGAGTGCTTATCATGCCATCCTAGGGAGGCCGGCATACGCATGTTTCATGGCTCGACCGTGTTATGTGTACCTCATGCTGAAGATGCCTGGCCCCAAAGGTGTGATCACAGTCACTGGCAATCGGCAGAAAGCAGAAGAATGTTTCCAGAAAGGTTCCAAAATCGCCGATGCACAGATGGCGGCTATTGAATTCCAAGAGTATCAAAAGAGCGCAGATCCGTGTGATTTGCTCAGAGCCAAGAAGCCTACTATAGATTCTGCATTTCAGTCGATCAGTGAGACGAAGCCGATTCATATTCACCTGACTGGTCCCAACGCTGCGCCGACTCATATATCAACAACACTCGACAGCAAATAGGAAGAAGCGCTCATCCGGTTCCTCCGTGAGAACTGGGACATTTTCGCATGGAAACCCTCTGACATGCCAGGTGTACCCAGAGAACTGTCTGAGCACCGTTTGCGTGTCGACCCCAAGGAAAAACCCATCAAAGAGCACCTCCGGTGGTCCGCTGTGTAGAAGAGAAAAGCAACCGGCAAAGAATTGGCTCGACTGTTGGCAGCAGAGTTCATCCGTGAAATCTACCACTCCGAGTGGCTTGCCAATGTCGTCATTGTTCGCAAGAAGGACGATTCACTTCGTATGTGCATTGATTTCAAGCATATCAATCGGGCCTGCCCGAAAGATCACTTCCCTCTCCCCCGTATCGATCAGATTGTTGACTCGACTGTGGGGTGTGAGCGCTTGTATTTTCTAGATGCATATTCCGGGTATCATCAGATCCGACTGTATGGCCCTGATGAAATAAAAACAGCCTTCATCACCCCATTCGCGTGCTTTTGCTATGTCACCATGCCATTCGGTCTTAAAAACGCTGGAGCCACGTTCATGAGAATGATCCAGAAGTGCCTGCTCACCCAAATTAGTCGGAATGTCGAGGCGTACATTGATGACATCGTGGTCAAGTCTCGCAAAGGTTCCGACCTATTGACTGACCTCACAGAAACCTTTGCCAACCTAAGAAGGTACGATATCAAGCTTATCCGTCAAAGTGCACATTTGGAGTTCTAGGAGGAAAGTTGCTCGGTTTTCTCGTTTCCGAACGAGGGATCAACGCCAATCCAGAAAAAGTTGATACCATTCTCCGAATGAAACGCGCCGTGCGAGTGCATGACGTTCAGAAGCTGACTGGTTGTTTGGCCGCCTTGAGTCGATTCATTTCTCATCTCGGTGAAAAGGCCTTGCCTCTTTACCGACTGATGAAGAAATCTGATAAGTTCGAGTGGACTGAAGAAGCTGATGCAGCGTTTGCAGAGCTCAAAGCCCTGCTTTCCACCCAGCCAGTGCTCGCTGCGCCAATCAGCAAAGAGCCTTTACTGCTTTACATTGCAGCCACTGGACAAGTTGTCAGTACAGTACTCACGGTCGAGCGAGAAGAGGAAGGAAAAGCTTACAAGGTTCAACGCCCAGTTTATTATCTCTCTGAAGTTTTGATTCCATCCAAGCAACGATATCCTCATTATCAGAAGCTTGTCTATGGAACATACATGACCGTGAAGAAGGTTGCAGATTACTTCTTTGATCACTCTATTATGGTCGTCAGCGATGCACCGTTGTCTGAGATTCTGAATAACAGAGATGCAACTGGTCGAGTAGCAAAATGGGCGATTGAACTCCTTCCACTGGACATCAAGTTTGAGGCAAAGAAAGCATCCCAAGCAATCGCAGATTTCCTTGCCGAGTGGATTGAGCAGCAACTACTGACTCAAGTTCACTCGGAACATTGGACTATGTTCTTCGATGGCTGCAAGATGCTGAATGGGTCAGGTGCTGGAGTAGTATTGGTGTCCCCCATGGAGACAAGCTTAACTATGTTCTCCAAATTCATTTTGATTCCTCCAATAACGAGGCGGAATATGAAGCACTTTTATACGGGTTGCGTATGGCCATTTCACTCGGCGTCCGTCACCTCATGGTATATGGCGACTCAGATTTAGTGGTTAATTAGGTGATGAAGGAATGGGATGTCAGAAGCCCAGCCATGACTGGCTACTGCAATGCTGTTAGAAAGCCGGAAAAGAAGTTTGAAGGGTTGGAGCTTCACCATGTACCTCGATTGAAAAATCAAGTTGCAGATGAGTTGGCGAAGATAGGTTCAAAGATAGAGGCTATTCCCCGCAATATATTCCTGGAACATATTCATTCACCTTCGGCTCAGGAGGATCCCTTCACTAAAGAGCCGCCACAGCCCAAGAGTACCACGGATCCGACCGAAGTTGAAATCCCAGCCGTGGTCGATTTGATCATGGAGGTTTTGGTCATTACTCCCGACTGGACAGTGCCATACCTTGCATACATTCTTAGGAAAGAACTTCCAAAGGATGAAGAAGAGGCTCGACAGATCGTCCGGCGATCTAAGGCCTTTACTGTGATAAAGGGGCAATTATTCATAGAAAGTGCAACTAGAGTCCGCCAGAAGTGCATCACGCCAGAGGAAGGTCGAGTGATCCTCAATGATATCCACTCGGGAACCTGTGGTCACCACCCATCCTCTCGGACCATCGTGGCCAAAGCATATCGAGCCGGATTTTATTGGCCGCGGGCCAACGAGATGGCTAAGGAAATAGTGGACAAGTGTGAAGGCTGTCAGTTTTACTCCAACATGTCTCATAAACCTGCGTCAGCTCTGAAAACAATTCCACTCGTCTGACCTTTCGCCGTCTGGGGGCTGGACATGGTTGGACCCCTGAGGACGGGCAGGAGTGGATTTACTCATGTGTTTGTAGCAGTCGACAAGTTCACCAAATGGATCGAAGCTAAGCCAATCAAAAGCCTTGAAGCAAGCACAACTATGAGTTTCGTCACGGAAAACGGCTCGAACTTCGATTCTGAAGAATTCAAATCCTTTTGTGCCTCCCAAGGCACGAGAGTCGACTACGCTTCGGTCGCTCATCCTCAGTTGAATGGGCAGGCCGAGCGGGCAAATGGATTGATTCTCAAAGGATTGAAACCTTGGTTGATGCGTGACCTGAAACATGCAGTAGGCGCTTGGGGGTTGAGGACAACCCCTAACCGGTCGACTGGAAGGACTCCATTCTTCTTGGTCTACGGAGTTGAAGCCGTGCTCTCCAGTGATTTTCTCCACAATGCACCTGGAGTCGAGCTCTTCTCAGAAGAAGAAGTAGAGCAGGCTCGGCAAGATGCAGTCGACCTCCTAGAAGAAGAAAGAGATATGGCTTTGATCCGGTCGACCATTTGTCAGCAAGACTTGCGTCGATTTCATGCTAGAAATGTGAGGGGTCGAGCATTTCAAGAAGGAGACTTAGTTCTTCGAGTGGACCAGCAGAGACCTCACAAGCTCGCTCCTGCTTGGGAAGGCCCTTTCGTCGTCACCAAGGTGCTCCACAACAGAGCATACCGTCTCTTCAACATCGAACATAATAAAGATGAGCCACGCGCCTGGAATGCGGATTTTCTCCGCCCTTTTTACTCTTAAATATCTAGACTGATGAGATGTAATAAGAAATACCTCTTAGTTTGACTATCAAAATACATAATTTAGTTTCTTCCGAATGATTGTTGTTTATTTTGTACTTATCGTCTTAGCTGCGAATCTGTTTCGCCTGAGATGAAGTGATAAAAAATCCTACCGAGTGGTGAGTCCGTCTCCCACTCCGGGCCTTAGCTGCAGCCCAGTGCTCGCCTAAGTGCTAAAAATCTTACCAAGTGGTGAGTTCGCCTCCTACTCAAAGGCTTAGCTGCAGCCCAGTGCTTGCCTAAGTGATAAAAATCCTACCGAGTGGTGAGTCCGCCTCCCGCTCGGGGGCTTAGCTGCAGCCCAGTGCTCGCCTAAGTTTGTGAATCCTACCGAGTGGTGAGTCCGCCTCACGCTCGGGGGCCTAGATGCAGTCTAGTACTCGCCTAAGTTTGTAAAATCCTACTGAGTGGTGAGTCCGCTTCTCGCTCGGGGGCTTAGCTGCAGTCCAGT
>NC_041385.1:198807159-198869332 GCF_002162155.2 Triticum dicoccoides
TACTCGCCTAAGTTTGTAAAATCCTACCGAGTGGCGAGTGATCCTCGCACTCGGGGGCTTAGCTGCAGTCCAGTACTCGCCTAAGTTTGTAAAATCCTTCCGAGTGGCGAGCGATCCTCCCATTCGGGGGCTTAGCTGCAGCCCAGTGCTCGCCTAAGTTTGTAAAATCCTACCGAGTGGTGAGCTATCCTCCCACTGGGAGGCTTAGCTGCAGCCCAGTGCTCGCCTAAGTTTGAAAAATCCTACCGAGTGGAGAGCGATCCTCCCACTCGGAGGCTTAGCTGCAGCCCAGTGCTCGCCTAAGTTTGTAAAATCCTATCGAGTGGTGAGCAATCCTCCCACTGAGGGGCTTAGCTGCAGCCCAGTGCTCGCCTAGGTTTGAAAAATCTTATCGAGTGACGGGTGATCCTCCCGCTTGGAGGCTTCAATGTAGTCCAACACTCGCCTAGGTTAAGACCATTGCTGAGTGCCTTGCTGATGAGCTGATCAATGCTACTCAACGATCGCCCAATCGGTTGACAAGAACGTCAAGACCACTGCTGAGTGCCTTGCTGATGAGCTAATCAATGTTACTCAAGGACCACCCAATCGGTTGACAGGAATGTCAAGACCATTGCTGAGTGCCGTGCTGATGAGTTGATCAATGCTACTCAAGGATCGCCCAATCGGTTGACAAGAACGTCAAGACCATTGCTGAGTGCCTTGCCGATGAGCTGATCAATGCTACTCAACGACCACCCAATCGGTTGACAGGAACGTCAAGACCATTGTTGAGTGCCTTGCTGAGGAGCTGATCAATGCTACTCAAGGATCACGCAATCGGTTGACAGGAACGTCAAGACCATTGCTGAGTGCCTTGCTGATGAACTAATCAATGCTACTCAAGGATCACCCAATTGGTTGACAGGGATGTCAAGACCATTGCTGAGTGCCTTGCTGATGAACTGATCAATGCTGTTCGAAGACCGTCCCTTCGGTCGACTGGGTATTCTTCTTCAGCACCTGCATCAGACGATGACAAACAGATCCAAGGGAAGAACAAATTTCACTCGAAGACAAACCCAACATATTCAAAGATAAATCCAGAGTTTCCTAACCGCAGATTAAAAGTACTCGGGCACCAGACCCGAAGGAGTTTTAATGGTTACAAAATCACTCGGCATTCCGAGGCAAATAAAGGTGAGACATAATGTTTTTCAGTCACTCGGCGGGAGAAGGGCAGGCCGGATCACAGAAGCTATCAGGGTCGATGTTGTCGGCGATGCGAGTGGCTGCCTCGAGGAAGGTGTCCATGAAATCCTTGAAAGAGTGCTTCTTAGTGTTCACCACTTTGAGGGCTGCCAGCTTGTCCTCCTTAGCCTCCTTGCAGTGCACTCTGACCAAAGACAAGGCGACATCGGCACCACAGCGGGCTGAAGATTTCTTCCACTCTTGCACTCAGCCTGGAATCTGATTTAGTCGAGTCATCAGGGACTCGAGGTCTTGAGACAGCTCCTTCCGAGGCCAGAGTTCAACATCCACTTGAGCCATCACCGCCTTGAGCCGAGCAAGATGAGCAACCGCACCATCTAAGCGTGACTCCAATCGAAGTAGATTCATTGCAGTGTCATCTTTCACAGGACAGTTGATGGGGTCGAGACCCGTCTCAACCCACGCAGTTTCAGCCTCAAAGTCCTGACACAGTTCTGTCACATTGCAAAAAGTGATGAGTCGACGGCATGACAACAAAGTTTAGTCGGCAACAAATTAATTGCAATCGACTGATCATACCTTCAAGCTTCAGAACAAGTTTGGCGGCCAGTTGCTCCAGATAGGACTCTAGCTTGTCTGTCTTGGTCTTGAGGCCGCCGACTTCAGTGGTCAGATTCTCCTTGTCCTTCTTTAGATGCTCGCCTTCTCGATTAGCGTTCGAGATGGCAGTCTTCAACTTCGCGTTCTCCTCCTCCAATTTGCTGACCGAAGCCAGCTTCTGGTCCACAAGATTCGTCTTCTCGCGTGCTTCCTTCTGAGCAGCTGCCAGATCCAGATCTTTCTGCTCCAAAGCCTCCTTCATCCTCTCTAAAGAAACAACACTCTTCAGACGAGACTGAAGTTGGCAATTTTCACTTCGCACATCTACTTGTGTGAAATCACTCGGTTCAAAGAGACTCAAAGAAAAACTAGTGTGAAGTGTGAAGATACAAAGCAGGCAAAATGGTCGAGTGATTACCTCCCATGATGGCCGTTTCTTCTTGAGTAGTCTTCGGATTCTTCTTTGCAAGTTCGAGGTCAAGTTCAACGCTCATTTGCTTCTTCTTTAATTCGGTGAGCCGACCTCCAAGATAACAAGACCTCTGCAGCCAGAAAGACAGACATGTCAGTCGACAGATATAAGCAAGAGTTGCCCAGCGTGCCCCCACTGGATCAGATCAATACTCAGCGAGAGTTTCCCAGCATGAGTTCAAAAAAGAAAGAAAGAGATACATCATTAGACCTCAGTCGACTACCAGCAGGCGACCGTGGTGTCGGGGACTACACCCAGTGGGTGCACTCGGCATGCCCCCACTGATTAGTCTAGTGCAGAATTGAAGATTTCCTGAGTTCTAAATGAAGGAACACCTAGTAGGTGATCAGATATAAAGCAACACTCAAAAGTTCAGTCGGAATTTTGCTGACCTGAACATTGGTCTGAAGGGCAGTGCTGGTGTTGTAAGCTACCTGACTAGCTTCATGCATCACTTTCACCTGCTCCATGACAAGATTCACCTGGCAAAGAGCTTCCCTAGTGGCGCCTGGCGAGTCGTCTGGTGTTTGATATGTAGCAAAGAGGGATGGCTCTAGAATGGTCGAAGTAGTTACTGGGTTGGACAAGTGGAGCTACACCGGTGCAGCTGGTGTCTATGCAGTCGACCCCGACGGACGATCAGTCGTCAGCGGGTTAGCGAATGTGATGTTCGTCCGAACCCTGCCCTTCGGAATGCTCGACTATCGCCTCAGGCGCCGGTGTCGACTGAGGGACTTGGACTTCAAGCTTCCTCCTGCTTGAGCCTCCACTCTTCTTCCTCCTCTCCTGTAGAGGCACTTCTTCTTCTTCGTCATCAGGAAGCACAACGATCTCTTGCGGAGCTACATAAAGAGAGAAGTATCAAATTTTCAGTCGATTGACCACCCACAAGACTAAACAGAACTTGGTTGAACGAACTTACCAGCTTGTGAGGTGGACTCTTCGTCTCCTGGTGCCTTTTCAATGTCCATGTCAGTGGAAGTAGAGGTGTGACTGGAAGGACACATGAATTGGTCGGTCAGATCAAGAAAATCTTCAGTCGACCTATGAAAATACAAGCGAGATACTCACCCTGAGGCAATGGGGACGTCCATCTTGATTCGCAGCAATGTCTTCCGGGCCTTGGGAGGAGCAACTTTAGGCTGCTTGGCCACCTTCTCTGTCGGCTCCGGAGTCGACGTCCGAGTTCGCTTCTAAGTATTGGCACTCGGACCCACACTTTTCCCGCGCCTGCCAGCCAGATCTTGCTGCTGTTTGGATCGACGTTCGGAGCACGGCGGCGAGTCGACTTCTTCCTCCTCGTCCGACTCCTCGCTCTCCTCATCCTCATCTTCTCCTGGAGACTCCCACTCACCACTCTCCTCCGCACTGTCCTCCCCCTCCTGGTCCTGCTCCAAGGCTTGTTCACCGTTGGGCCCCGAATGCATCTCAGTGAATACCTGCAAAACAAATCGGTCGAACGAGAGTAAGTCGACATCAAGTACAGTCAGAGCATGAGCGGGAAGCAGTCGGAACAAAAAGTATACCTTGTCAGGTGGGTTTCCGCCACTGAAGGGGACCACTCTCCTAGATCCTCTAGGGTTGTCCTGGTTGCCTATGATGGCCCTCAACCACAAAGCTACTTTTTCAGACGACACTTCTTCTGGATGGACCCGAGCAGTGTCATCCGGTCCAGAATATAGCCACATCGGGTGATTGCAGGCTTGGAGAGGTTGAATGCATCGACTGAGGAACACTTCCAACAAGTCCATGCCAGTGAAACCATCATTGATGAGCTGGACCACTCTATCCACCAACATCCTCGTCTCCATGGTCTCATTAGCATTACTTTCAGTGGGGCAGGAGTCTGAACGTGGTCAAATGAGAAGGGAGGAAGACCAGTCGACTGACCCGGATCTGCGATGTCCTGGCAGTAGAACCAGGTCGACTGCCAACCTCTAACAGATTCAGGGAGAGTCATGGCGGGAAAGGCACTCCTATTCCTCTTTTGGATACCTAAACCCCCACACATTTGGATGACGTGGGTTTTTGAGTCACTCGACTTCACCTTTTTTACCGAGTGGGAACGAATGGTGAAGATGTGTTTGAAAAGACCCCAGTGCGGTCGACACCCTAAGAAGTTCTCGCACATCGATACAAATGCAGCTAAATATGTGATGGTGTTGGGAGAAAAGTGGTGTAGCTGAGCGCCAAAGAAGTTCAAGAGTTCCTGAAAGAAAGCATGCGGAGGGAGCGAGAAACCCCGGTCGACGTGGGTGGTGAGCAAAACGCACTCACACGATTGAGGTTGCAGCTCTATCTCCCCCTTCGGCAGCCTCGCCGCTCCCTTGGCGATCAATCCGGACTCCTCCAGTTCAGCTAGATCCTCCTGCCGGAACGAAGACCGGATCCAATCGCCCTGGATCCAGCCTGGTGGCAGCCCCGCACGCGACAACGACCCGCAAGTCAGCTTCTTGACTTTCGCCACCCCCGTCGCTTTCTTAGCGTGCTCTAGCGCCACCGTCTTGTCCTTCACCATGGCTGGAGAGCAGCGGCGTCGAGAGCGGAGGATCTAGGCACGGTAGAGAAGCAGATGAGAAAGAAGAAGGAATAGGCGTGCACAGTACCAGCGCCTCAGACCCGTCGCCATATAAAGGGCCATCACCGAGGGACTGACGCGTGGGACCAGGCAATCCCGTCAAATCCCAGAACAGTTGCGCACATCGTATGTGGCGAAAAAGGCGACACGGTAATCAAGGCATTGCTACTTATATGGCCCGCTCGTTTCGGCGCTCTCCACCCTGCGCGCTTCCCCGAAATTTCGTATCCTGCGAAATCCGAGATACACTGCCGACAATCGCGCCCGAGATCCCGCACCCCAGCACAGCACTCGACACATGAGGTCACCAGTTCAATCGACAGCTCACTGAATGGATCAAGGCAACAGAATCGACACCGGCGTTCAGTCTCGCAGAAGTGTAAGTGCATCTAGTGCCCCTTAGTTATTTTGGTGTATTGAAGACTTATAGGTTAAGGGGCTGATGCGTTTGTGAGTGTACACAGGTCTATAAGTCTATGAGGAGTTTGATATCTACAGAGAAAGTCGACCCCTAAAAATGAAGTTCTTCAACTGAAGACTTTGGATCTCTAAAGACTTTCTGAAGACTTTGAAAGTGAAGAAATTGGTGTGACCTTGAAGACTTGGTATTCATTTGAGGAACATGAAGCGTGAAGACTTTTGTTTTCATAGTTTCGTTTTCTCTTTCTTGAGTCATAGGAAACACCGTACTGTTAAAGGGGGTCGAGGAAATACTAAGGAAAAATTTCCATGTGATGCTCAACTCAAAATCCTACACCTACCAATCCCTTCGAGTGAAGCCATTGGAAATCTCATACAGTTCAGTCATATTCTTAAGTGACAGAGATGAAGTTCTTCTGGTCTCTGAGGAATTTGTTCTGACTGAGGAGTTAGGAATTCACTAGTGTGAATTGCCTACACAGTGAGGAACATGATAGCCCTCAGGCTTTTGATAATCAAAATTCCGACCGTTGCTGTGCTATGCGCCAGCGGTTCCAAAATATCTACCCACCTAACGGTCATATCAGACAAGGGCATTTATGTCTTATCATGTCGGGCTGCTCCCTAGGCTATAAATAGCCGCCCCCTTCAAGCACTAGCTGATTGGCTGCTCTGAGAGAAACTGACACTTGTCAATTGAGAGCATCCCATCCTCCCAGGACTTTGAGCCAAAATCATCAAGTGAGGAAAACCCAAAACCCAACAGCTACAAACCCAAAGTGATTGAGCATCACTGAAGAGATTGATCCTGCGTGGATCCGACGCTTGTTTCCTTTGAAGACTGTGCTTCTTCCAGACGGTTAGGCGTCAAGGTCTAGAGCATCCAAGAGGAATTGTGGATCGTTGAGTGACCGAGTTTGTGAAGGTTCGGAAGTCACCTCAAGACTTACCACGAGTGATTGGGCGAGGTCTGTGTGACCTTAGCTCAAGGAGAATACGGTGAGGATTGTGTGTCCGTGACTGGGTGTCCTCGAGTTTAAATACTCAGCCGCTCCAACCAGATGTACAACTGAGACAGCAGTTAGAACTGGTCTACCAAATCATTGTCTTCACCAAGCTAACTGGTTCTATTTCCTCAACTCTTTCATTTCTTCATATCTGTTGTTGTGTGCCTGTTCATATCTGTTTGAAGACATTGACTGAAGACTTTCTCAATTTCCTCAATTCTATTTCTTCAGTCTGACCGTCTTCTTCCTTGTGTTATCCTATCTTTATGCTTTCTGTACTCTGTGCTTGTCTTCATTTCATCATGATGACTTTCCTTGTGCTCTCTTATGTTTACTTCTGAGTACTTATTCCACTGCAAGTAGTTCTTCATTTAGGAATTTCCTCACCAGAAAATTCCTCAGTGAAGACTTCATAAAAATGGGCTATTCACCCCCCTCTAGTCGATATAACGCACTTTCAATTGGTATCAAAGCAAGGTACTCCCTTGTTCTGTGTGATTTTGGTTTAACCGCCTAGAGTTTTAGTTATGTCGACTGTAGGATTGAGGAATGTATGCTGCCCCATCTTTGACGGTCATGAGTATCCCCGTTGGAAGGCCATGATGAAGAAGCAACTCATGGCTATGGACAGCGAACTGTGGACCGTCACTAAGATTGGTCTTACCGATCTATGCAAGATGGTGGAGGCTGATGACATTCGCAAGTACACTCTACTGAACCTCACGGCGAAGGATGTCATCTGCTCCTGTCTGTCCTGAAATCAGTTCAGGAACATCATGCACCTCAATCACGCGAAGCTAATCTGGGACCGGCTTTCTGAGGTCTATGAAGGTCATCATACTCGTCATGATCCTTGGTTTGAGGATTACAAGGATTCTCTCAAAGAGATGACTTTCACACCTGAATCGTCATCCTCTTCACTGTGCCTCATGGAAGAGGGTGGCAAGGTAACTGAATGCTACCTTTCCGAATCTAGTGGTGATGAATCAGGTGATGAATTTGGCCCCAGCTATGTCAAACTTGCTTCACTTGCCACTAAATAACAAAGAGATTTGGAAAAAGTTCAATACATGCTTAATAAGAGCGATGATATGTTGGGTGAAGAAATAGATCAGTCAAAAGCGTTGGCTGAGAGTCTTCAGAGACTTCAGTCCAAGTTTGACGCTCTTCAAGGTCATCATAACACTCTCTTATCTGATCACGAGAAGCTTTCTTATGAATCTCTTCAAAGAAAGCAAGATCTTGAAAAGATAAGAGTGGATTATGAAGATCTTCACAAGGAGCGCGATTCATTACTTGCTCAACAAATTAGCGCTACCCAGGAAGAATTTGTTCCTCCATGTCTGAAGTGCATTGAACGTGAACTGCTAATTCTTCACCTGAATGTTCAAATGCTTATAGTGCTACAAATTCTTCATATGTCTCTGCTGTCACTAATTCCTCATCTAAGGACAATGCAAGTATCACTAATGATGCAGGGCTGAAGGAATTGTACATAACAGGCATGTACAAAAGCCTCAAAGGGCATCAGACTCTTTGTGATGTGCTCAAAAAGCAAATCCTCAACAGAAACCCTAGGAAAGAGGGTATTGCCTTTGAGAGGAAAATCAATGCTTATGGAACATATTGGAAGCCTGAGCAGTACCCCAAAACCTCATGGGTTGCTACAAAGGGACCTCCAGTTGATCCATCCAACTTATCTGGCTTCACATGTGAATCTCCTCATTCTTCTGATGAGTCATTTGACTCTAACTATAAACTGTTCAAAAATCAGAATGGTGAAGTATTTGCTAGATATGTTGGGACTAACTGTAGGAACGGTTCTCCTATGAAGAAAATCAGGGTTCCCAAAAGTTGCCTTGAAAGTCTTCAGGTGAATGTCCTCATGACACCACCTATGAAGAAAAGGAACTCCAGATCAAATTCTTCATATTAACCAAATTCTTCATATGGATCCAAGTCCTCAGGTGGATCAAATTCCTCAAAAGGATCAAAGTCCCCATATGATCATCATCATGCTAATTCTTCTGTTTCGCATGGTAGAGCTAAGGGCTATGAATATGTGCATTATTCTTCAAATCATTATGTTCATAAGTCCTTGAAGAATTTCTCTGCTTATTCATATGCTTACCCTAACCCTCTTATGTGAAATGAAGTGGACTGGCGTCCACGCCACCTTTATCATATGGTGCTCGCAGAGTGATGAATTCTTTGCCACCCCTCCAGATGTGGGTGGTGAAGAAAAGGAACTAATCTCATGCCGAGTCAGGTCTCCACTCATGCTCAAAACGACTAAAGAATTTGCTGGAGACCTGAACAATGCCTAATAGGACGCAGGCTAATCATGATGAAATGAACTTTCATTTCACATGTCCTCATAACTGTTTATCTGTTCTAATTGCTCGAAGAAATTGATCTGATGATATTGATATCATATTCTTCACTGATGAAGTATATGAGTTTGTAAGCTGCACTAATTCATCAGCAGGATGATCAACCCAAAGCAAATGAGTGGATCCTCAATAGTGGATGTACAAATCACATGACTGGTGACAAGAATCTATTGATGGATGCTCCCTTATCACCGTCACATCTGAAGCATATCATCTTCACTGACAAAGGCAAAAGTCAGGTATTGGGTCTAGGTAAGGTTGCGATCTCTAAGACATACACATGGACAAAGTCATGCTTGTCGAGTCCTTAGGATACAACCTCATGTCTGTCTCAATGCTTTGTGATCTTGATATGTTGTTGTCTTTGGAAAGTATCGTTGTGTTGTGATCTTGGAAGCTGACAATTCCAAAGTCTTCGAAGGCTTTAGGAGAGGAGACTTGTACATTGTTGATTTCTCTATAGGACCGCAACCGGCCGTGTGCTTACTTGCAAAAGCTTCAGAAGGCTGGCTATGGCATCGACGACTTGGTCATGCTGGCATGAGGAATCTGCACACGCTCGCGAAGAAGAAGCATGTCATTGGCATTGATAATGTCAAATTCCTCAAGGATCACTTATGCGGAGCCTGTGAAGCTGGGAAGATGACAAAGGCCAAGCATCCAGTGAAGACTATCATGACTACCACTTGGCCATTTGAATTTCTTCACATGGATCTCTTTGGTCCTAATCATTATTCTGCCGTGACAAATGATGCATCTCTATATGGTTTTGTTATTGTTGATGACTCCTCTCGTTACACATGGGTACACATTGTCACTTACAAACATGAGGTGCAGGAAGTCTTCAAATGATTTTCCTCGAGGGCGTCAACCAACTTTGGTGTGAAGATCAAGCGCATCAGGAGTGACAACAGAACTGAGTTCAAGAATTCCGGTCTTGATGATTATCTTGATGAACTTGGTATTACTCATGAGTTATCTGCTCCTTATACTCCTCAACAGAATGGCGTCGTGGAGCGCAAGAACAGAACCCTCGCTGAAATGGCTCGCACTATGCTTGATGAATACAAGACACCTCGTCGGTTCTGGATTGATGCAATTGATACCGCTTGCCACATCATCAACAAAGTATATCTTCACAAATTCTTCAAGAAGACTGCCTATGAACTCCTCACTGACAAGAAACCCAATATAAGTTACTTCAAAGTCTTCGGTGCTAAATGTTGGATTAGAGATCCTCATCACAATTCTAAGTTTGCACCGAAAGCACATGAGGGTTTCATGCTTGGTTACGGAAAGGACTCGCACACCTACAGAGTCTTCAACAATGTTCTTCACAACGTTGTTGAGACTGTAGATGTGCGGTTCGATGAAACTAATGGCTCGCAAAGAGAGCACCTACCTTCTGTGATAAATGAACCAGCACCTGAGGATTCTATCAAGTTCAAAGCCACTGAGGAAGTCATTCCTACTGAAGAATCTGCTGAAGAATTCATTCCAGAATGTGATGAACGTCGAGCTGGCGCACCTGAAGAAAATGGTGCTGAAGAAAATGCTCCTGAAGAAAATGCGGATCAAATTCCTCGAAGACAACCCGCTCATCCTCGTACTGCAAATGAAGTGCAAATCGAGAAGATCATCGATGACATTGAAGCACCAGGTCCTCTCACACGCTCAAAAGCTTCACATTTATCTCACTTTTGTGGGCACTTTGTGTTTGTCTCTATCACAGAGCCCACTAAGGTAGATGAAGCATTTCTGGAGCCTGAGTGAATTCAAGCTATGCAAGAAGAATTACATCAATTCGAGCTCAACAACGTCTGGGAACTGGTCAAACGTCCAGATCCTCGCAAGCACAACATTATTGGCACAAAGTGGATCTACCGCAACAAGCAAGATGAAAATGGCCTTGTGGTGAGGAATAAGGCACGACTTGTAGCTCAAGGCTACACACAGGTTGAAGGAATTGACTTTGATGAAACTTTTGCACCTGTTGCTAGACTTGAGGCTATTCGCATATTACTTGCCCATGCTAACCATCATGATATTATCTTACAACAAATTGATGTGAAAAGTGCATTCCTCAATGGTAAGCTTGAGGAAGAAGTATATGTTGCTCAACCCCCAAGTTTTGAAGATCCAAAGAATCCCGACAAAGTCTTCAAGCTCAACAAGGCCCTGTATGGCCTCGAGCAAGCCCCTCGGGCGTGGTATGATACCTTGAAGGAATTCTTCATGAAGAAAGGCTTCAAACCCGGTTCACTCGACCCAACTCTTTTCTCTAAGTCTTATGATGGTGAATTATTTGTGTGCCAAATATATGTTGATGATATCATTTTTGGCTGTACTGACCAACGATATAGTGATGAATTTGCTGATATGATGAGTGAAGAATATCAAATGCCTATGATGGGAGAGTTGAAATTCTTTTTAGGTCTTCAAATTAGTCAACAGCGCAATGGAATATTCATATCTCAGGAGAAATACCTCAAGGATGTATTGAGGAAATTTGGCATGCAAGATTGCAAAGGGGTCAAAATTCCAATGCCCACAAATGGCCATCTATGCACTGATGAAAATGGTAAAGACTTCGATCAAAAGGTATACCGCTCCATGATTGGCTCTTTATTTTACCTATGTGCATCTAGGCCGGATATTATGCTTAGTGTTTGCATGTGTGCCCGATTTCAAGCTACACCAAAGGAATCACACCATAAGGCTGTGAAGCATATTCTTCGATACTTAGCTCACACACCAACACTTAGATTATGGTATCCCAAGGGCTCCACTTTTGATCTCATTGGATATTCAAACTCTGACTATGCTGGCGATCGTGTGGACCACAAGTCAACATCTGGTACATGTCATTTCCTCGGACGATCTTTGGTCTGTTGGTCCTCGAAGAAACAGAACTGCGTATCTCTCTCCACTGCAGAAGCTGAGTACATTGCTGCTGGATCATGCTGTGCTCAACTACTATGGATGAAGCAAACTCTCGAGGACTATGGCGTCAACGTGAAGAATGTGCCTCTCTACTATGACAATGAGAGTGCCATCAAGATTGCTCATAACCCAGTTCAGCACTCGAAGACCAAGCACATTCAAATTCGTCATCACTTTCTTCGTGATCATGTGTTGAAGGGAGACATATCCATCAACCACGTCAGCACTGAAGATCAATTGGCTGATATCTTCACAAAGCTCTTGGATGAGAAGAGATTTCGCAAGTTGCGGTGTGAGCTAAATATCCTAGAATCTTCGAATGTTCTCTGAAATGGACACACCTCCTAACACTTATGCTGACTTGATGACTTAGAATCGCAACACACGAAGTAACGTTTTTCTTCAATCAATGAAGACAAACCCTCTAAGTTTAAAGAAATTAATGAAGAAATTGATTCTCAGAGCCCTACGACAATTGTACGTGGTGTCTGAAATCAGCTTTCTTATACGGTGGGTTACTGTCACGCCCAATATGCGACCCTATCCAAAAGGAACTCGAAGGTCCCACTAAGGATAGACCCGCATATTGAAACGCTTTTGCAAGGTGGATATCATTACATCAACATTACATAATAGTGGGGATACATCCAATACATACAATGTCACATGAATACAACAATACAACATACAAGAACAACATCCGACTACGGATGAATCATAAACAGAAACTCACACAATATCCACCCTGCTAGCCCAGGCTGCCGACCTGGAACCTATCCCCTGATCGAAGAAGAAGCAGAAGAAGAACTCCAAATAAGCAAACATCGCTCTTGCGTCATGATCATCGCATAATCTGTACCTGCAACTGTTGTTGTAGTAATCTGTGAGCCACGAGGACTCAGCAATCCCATTACCATGGGTATCAAGACTAGCAAAGCTTAATGGGAAAGGAAGGGGTAAAGTGGTGAGGTTGCAGCAGCGACTAAGCAAGTATGGTGGCTAACATACGCAAACAAGAGCGAGAAGAGAAGCAAAGGAATGGTCGTGAAGCTAGCAATGATCAAGAGGTGATCCTGAACACCTACTTACGTCAAACATAACCCAGAAACCGTGTTCACTTCCCGGACTCCGCCGAGAAGAGACCATCACGGCTACACACGCGGTTGATGCATTTTAATTCGGATCTGGTGTCAAGTTATCTACAACCGGACATTAACAAATTCCCATCTGCCACATAACCGCGGGCACGGCTCTCGAAAGTTTGAACCCTGCAGGGGTGTCCCAACTTAGCCCATGACAAGCTCTCGCGATCAACGAAGGAATAGACCTTCTCCCAGGAAGACCCGATCAGTCTCGGAATCCCGGTTTAAAAGACATTTCGACAATGGTAAAACAAGACCAGCAAAGCCGCCCGATGCGCCGACAATCCCGATAGGAGCTGCACATATCTCGTTCTCAGGGCAACACCGGATGAGCACTCCGTACAACTAAAACCAGACCTCAAGTTTCCCTGAGGGGGCGCTGCAAAGGACTCTAGTTTGGACCAGCACTTAGACAAGCACTGGCCCGGGGGGGCTAAAATAAAGATGACCCTCGGGTTGGCCGACCCAAGGGAAGGGTATAGGTGGTGGTGAGGCAAATGGTAAAACCAAGGTTGGGCCTTGCTGGACAAGTTTTATTCAAAGCGAATTGTCAGGGGGGTCCCATAAATCACCCGACCGCGTTAGGAACGCAAAATCCGGGAACATAACACCGGTATGACGGAAACTAGGGCGGTAAGAGTGTAACAAAACACCATGCATAAGGCCGAGCCTTCCACCCTTTACCAGGTATATAGATGCATTAATAATATAAGAGATATTGTGATATCCCAACATAAATCCTGTCCACCATGGAGAAATCTTCAACTTCACCTGCAACTAGCAACGCTATAAGAGGGGCTGAGCAAAGCGGTAACACAGCCAAACAACGGTTTGCATAGGAAAGGTGTCAAAGGTTAGAGGTTCATGGCAATATGGGATGGCTTGATAAACAGGTAATAGGTAGCGCAGCATAGCGATAGAACAAAGCAACTAGCATAGCAATGATAGTAGTGAGATCCAGGGTAGCGGTCATCTTGCCTGAAATCCCGCAAGGAAGAAGAACGAGTCCATGAAGAAGACGAACGGATGAAGCCGGACCAACCGTAGACGAACGAATCCTCACGATCGCAACGAAACAGGAACTAACCAGAAGAAGCACACAACATAGGTAAACACACTACACATGAACAAGGCATGATGCACAACAAGCATGATGCATGACCAAGCTACATGAAGCTACTCATGGCAAGAGATGATGCAAACAAGAACAACACATCAAGGCAAGTTTAAATGAGGCCGGAAACAACATATAACAATTCCGGTAAGTCCTCGTATGCAAATTTCGAAATTGGTCCAGATCTGAATAAACATTATGTTCAAGTTGTTAAACAGCAAGTTAAGATGCACCAAGATGATCTACATGAGATTCTAGTCAAGTTACATATAAAGTTCATTAGATTCGGAGCTACGGGCTAGAAGATATGAGCAAAACAAGTTAGACATGGCATTGATGCAACATGCATACAAACATCAAGCGAACACCTCAAAACAAGGATGCAACATGGTGATATGAAGCTACATGCAAAATCAAGTAAGTTTCATATAGAGCACACTCAAAACGGAGCAACGGGGCAACACATACTCTATACAAGTCATAACAACAATCTGTCCATAACAGCAACTAGGCATCTTGCAAGCATCAAAACAACAAGTTACATCATCCCAACATAATAACAAAAGGCATGGGCATGAAGTACAGGTAAAGCATAACAAGACATGAACATTGAGCTATCTCCAGAAACAACTAGAACATGCTCCAAAACACATGGTAAGATTGCAAATTATAACAGTTTTAGACTTTAGCAGAAATAACATCAGGTTGCAATGTTTAGAGCTATCAAACAACACGTTACAACAACTTATCATGGCAAACAAAGGCATGGAATGAACCTACTAATTGCATAGATCAAAAGTCCCTTACTGACCATGAGCCAAAAAGGATCAGAAAATATGATGGCACCCATGTAAACATGGCAAGTTATATTACAGATTCAAACATGGCAGGAACAATAATAAGTAGGCATGTTGGTGAGCTCGAACCACTCACCACAGAGCAATACATGGCATGGCAAGGCAACCAACAGTAAGAATACATGTTTGTGAAGCTATACATGGCAAGATCAAGGTAATAGGGTGCATGGATCACTAGCAAACAAACATGGAAACATGGAACTTAATGTTAACAGGGTGATAGCAACATTATCAAGCAACTTTGGAACAAGATATGAACAATCTAAAGCAAGCTATAAATGCAACCAGGGGCGTGGATGGATAGGGCATAACATGTAGATCAAAACATATTTATAGAACATCTCCAGATTATGCACACAAAGACTTGTAGGAGCAGGTTTACATAGCAACAAAATATAACAGAATCTGCCAGGAAAACAGCAATAGCAACTACCCTCCTTAACAAGCTTGATACACTCAACACACAACTCACAAAAATACATGGATGGCACCCCTGGAAAGATGGCATGGCATAGATCAACATACATGTAGACATCAACCTCATAGGATGCACACATCAATCATGGCAAAAATGACAATTGAGCAAGTTATAATAGTTTCAGCAGATTAACATCAACATGCACTCTTCCAACAGCATTTCGGGCATCAAGATTAGCTCAAATGAAAATGATGCAATGGAATGAAATGAGGTACTCGTCGAGACGAAGAGTTTTACATATTACACGCACGAAACGGAGCAGTATGCACAGAGATACAACAGGTCAAACATGGCATGATTATGCAAAATAAACCGGGGACTTAGCAGAATTTCACCTCGCAAAAAAAAAAACTAGCAGGTCGGGGAAGATCCATTCCTCGTACAGGACGCCTCCGGTGGAAGTCAACGGCGATGAGGAAGGGGCGTGGGACTCCGACGAGGCTCGGGATGGCCGGGAATGGGTAGATCGGGCCATGGGCAACCGGATCCGGGCAAGAGCAACGGCGGACGGAGCTCGGGGCGGCGCTGTTGCGGGTGGAGCTTGGGGCGCCCATCCATGGCGTCCTGGCACAGGAGAGAGAGAGAGAGATTGTGAGGGAGAGCCTCGGAGGAGAAGCAGGGGCACGGGGAGGAGGTCCCGCGATGGGGCTGGCCTGGCCTCGCCGGAGTTGGTCGCCGGCAGGGCGTCTCGCTGGCGGGAGCTCGGGCGGAGGCGGAGGCGGAGGTCGGGGACGAGGCCATGGCAACGGAGCGGAGCGGGAGGCGCGGCACGGATCCGGGCCTGGCGTGGCGGCGAATGGGCCCAAGCGGGCTCCGGATGGGCCCGGGCGGGCCGCGGTGCTGGTGCGGCGAAGTGGGCGCAGGCGCGGGGCGACGTGGAGGACGCCGGTTGGCTGCGGCGGCAGGGAAGGTGACGTGGCGGCGCGTGATTCGCCGGGTGAGGTGGAAGCTGGACGTGTCCGGCCGGAGTTGGACATGTCCGGTGGTGGCGGGGGAAATTCTTAGGGTTTCATCTGCGATTTGGACGGGGGAGGCACATAGTTATAGGTAGAGGGAGCTAGGAGAGTCCAAATGAGGAGCGGTTTTCGGCCACGCGATCATGATCGAACGACCGAGAGCATGGAGGGGAGTTTGGTGGGTTTTGGGCCACTTTTGGAAGGGGTGTTGGGATGCAACTCAAAGAGGGCTTTACGGTTACCCGGTTAACCGTTGGAGCCTCAAACGACCTCCAAATGGCACGAAACTTGACAGGCGGTCTACCGGTGCTATACCAAGGCCGCTTGGCAAACCTCGGGCCATTCCGAGAAAGTTTAATACCCGCTCACAACAGAAGAAAAAAGGGGAATGCCGGATGACATAGGAGTGCCGTATTGCAAAACGGACAACGGGGAAAATGCTCGGATGCATGAAACGAACACGTATGCAAAATGAAATGCACATGATGACATGATAAAATGCAACACGCAAGCAAATGACATGGCAAAGACGGCGAATAACTGGCAGACACCTGGCACATCGAATCCGGGGCGTTACAACACTCCTCGACTAACAAGAGATCTTGTCTCGAGATCTTAGGACCGAGGCGGAAGGGAAAAGGGATGAGGTGAAACGAGAACTCAAGAGAAGAAGCAAAGAATCGAGAGCACTCGAGAAGAAGAGAGGAACAACGAGAATGACGAGAATCGAAAACTCACGGAATTAGATAGACTATGAAACGACTCGTTCTAACCGAAGTGGTTAGAATGAGAAAAGAAACGGATAAGGCTGAAAGGATTTAGGCAGCACTCCGGCTGAAAAAGGAAGGATTAGAACAAGAACTAGAGAGGATGGGATGACACTTGATGAACTCTTGAAGAATGAATTAAATCATTAAGGACTCCGATGACAAAGGATGATGAGATAGAATGAAGGATGAAAGAATAAGATGAGCCTTGAGATGATTCCGATGGATGTACCGACGAGATGGCCGAGGAAATTTTGAACTCCGGAAAAGAAAAGATGAAAACGCTTGGAACTAGAATTTATTCATCAAGAACAAACTCCGAAGGAAGGGATTACTCACTTGGATGAAAATAAGAAAAGATTTATTGTATGCTTATCCTTCATCAAATTAAATTGATGACAAGCAATGGATTCTTGCATACTACTTATTCTTCTTGAAAAGAATTGAGAAGTGGCATATCGCAAACTTGAGAAGGTCTTCATGAACCACCGGTAGGATTGAAAAGAACGAGTGGATTAAATGATAATCAAAGAAAAAGGTATCTTGAACGAACCACCGTAAGAATTCATAAATTGAATGATGAAAGAGAATGAATCACCGGGAAGAATTAGAAGACAAATATGCTTGAGGGGATTTAGATGCAAAAGAACGAAGAGATCGCGAACTGATTGAAGAACACTTGAACGAAGCACCTGGATAAATAGAGAACGATAACTGGAATGATGGCCTCCGGTGAAAAGAAACAGAAAACAACTCCTGACATACTCCGGATGGGTAAGCAAAGGAATATCTGGCAAATGGAATAATATGAGAGGATAACAAGAAGCTAGAACCACGAAACTTCGAGAGAACAGGCAAGATTCACGAGAAATCTTCCTCGGTCTTCAAATGATGACGAGAAACACCACCAAAATTACTGAGGCACTCCGGGGGAACGAATAGCGAAGAGGTTGAGCCAACAATGAAATGATTTGAAAGAGATCTTGGAAAAGCATGTGACTAATGAAATTCATTCTTACGTCACACTTGAAAAGAATTTGAGAATAACTCCGGGGAATTAGAAGAGTCAGGTAAGATCCTGGGAAAAGACCTGTGGGTTAGGGCCCACTAAAGAGAAAAACACTGTTGAAAGGATTGTTGAACAGATAGATGAAGCACCGGAACAATGAAATATTTGAATGAGGTGACCTCCTCGAATTAATTCAAACACAGACGAATCTCCTGAGATGTCTTGAACACTCCGGAAGGATAAACTGGCGAGAGGCGAACGAGCGAGGAAAACACTTGAGCCGAGGAAAAGAATATAATCACTACCGAAAAACTTGAATTGAATCCACCGGAAAAGAAAAATAGATGAAGAATGTCGAACGAGACGAGAATTCACCGGTTGATATAATTAAGGGAAGACCGAAGAGACTCCGTACGAATGAAAAAGATGGTCGACAGAGACTCAAACTCCCGGAAGAAGAGGGTGGGAGGGCGGGAAAACAAAGGCAACTTGGAAGGGGAAACCGATGAATACCTTGAAGAGAGAACACCGGTTGAAATCATTGAGGAACAAAAGCAAAGACTTCGCACGAGTAGGATGGATACTAGATTACGGACTCTGGTTCCGAGAAGAAGAAGGGAGGGCGGGTGGAAAAAAAACAACTGAGGATTGAACACAAAGATGAAGAAACTCGAGTCAACTTGACGAGGAATGCACCGGATAAAAGAGCTGAGGAACAACGATCGGAAAACCAAACTGCGTGAACCTAAAGAAAAAATTTGAATGGGAAGAGGAGTAGTTCAAAACACCTACATCAAGATTCCTCACCAGAGCGACGAAGGGGCAGAGAAGTAAAAAGAATTCCTACTCTTCGATATAACTAGACTCTTTAAACAGTTTTCTTCTAGACTCAACAACGGCCAAACTACACGATCAATCAAGGGGGGCTCCTAGGGTCGGTCGAGGCTCTGATACCAACTTGTCACGCCCAATATGCGACCCTATCCAAAAGGAACTCGAAGGTCCCACTAAGAATAGACCCGCATATTGAAACGCTTTTGCAAGGTGGATATCATTACATCAACATTACATAATAGTGGGGATACATCCAATACATACAATGTCACATGAATACAACAATACAACATACAAGAACAACATCCGACTACGGATGAACCATAAACAAAAACTCAAACAATATCCACCCTGCTAGCCCAGGCTGCCAACCTAGAACCTATGCCCTGATCGAAGAAGAAGCAGAAGAAGAACTCCAAATAAGCAAACATCGCTCTCGCGTCATGATCATCGCATAATCTGTACCTGCAACTGTTGTTGTAGTAATCCGTGAGCCACGAGGACTCAGCAATCCCATTACCATGGGTATCAAGACTAGCAAAGCTTAATGGGAAAGGAAGGGGTAAAGTGGTGAGGTTGCAGCAGCGACTAAGCAAGTATGGTGGCTAACATACGCAAACAAGAGCGAGAAGAGAAGCAAAGGAACGGTCGTGAAGCTAGCAATGATCAAGAGGTGATCCTGAACACCTACTTACGTCAAACATAACCCAGAAACCGTGTTCACTTCGCGGACTCCGCCGAGAAGAGACCATCACGGCTACACACGCGGTTGATGCATTTTAATTCAGATCTGGTGTCAAGTTATCTACAATCGGACATTAACAAATTCCCATCTGCCACATAACCGCGGGCACGGCTCTCGAAAGTTTAAACCCTGCAGGGGTGTCCCAACTTAGCCCATGACAAGCTCTCGCGATCAACGAAGGAATAGACCTTCTCCCAAGAAGACCCGATCAGTCTCGGAATCCCGGTTTACAAGACATTTCGACAATGGTAAAACAAGACCAGCAAAGCCGCCTGATGCACCGACAATCCCGATAGGAGCTGCACACGTCTCGTTCTCAGGGCAACACCGGATGAGCACTCCGTACAACTAAAACCAGACCTCAAGTTTCCCTGAGGGGGCGCTGCAAAGGACTCTAGTTCGGACCAGCACTTAGACAAGCACTGGCCCGGGGGGGGGGGGGCTAAAATAAAGATGACCCTCGGGTTGGCCGACCCAAGGGAAGGGTATAGGTGGTGGTGAGGCAAATGGTAAAACCAAGGTTGGGCCTTGCTGGACAAGTTTTATTCAAAGCGAACTGTCAGGGAGGTCCCATAAATCACCCGACCGCGTTAGGAACGCAAAATCCGGGAACATAACACCGGTATGACGGAAACTAGGGCGGCAAGAGTGGAACAAAACACCAGGCATAAGGCCGAGCCTTCCACCCTTTACCAGGTATATAGATGCATTAATAATATAAGAGATATTGTGATATCCCAACATAAATCCTGTCCACCATGGAGAAATCTTCAACTTCATCTGCAACTAGCAACGCCATAAGAGGGGCTGAGCAAAGCGGTAACACAGCCAAACAACGGTTTGCATAGGGAAGGTGTCAAAGGTTAGAGGTTCATGGCAATATGGGATGGCTTGATAAATAGGTAATAGGTAGTGCAGCATAGCGATAGAACGAAGCAACTAGCATAGCAATGATAGTAGTGAGATCCAGAGTAGCGGTCATCTTGCCTGAAATCCCGCAAGGAAGAAGAACGAGTCCATGAAGAAGACGAACGGATGAAGCCGAACCAACCGTAGACGAACGAATCCTCACGATCGCAGCGAAACAGGAACTAACAAGAAGAAGCACACAACATAGGTAAACACACCACACATGAACAAGGCATGATGCACAACAAGCATGATGCATGACCAAGCTACATGAAGCTACTCATGGCAAGAGATGATGCAAACAAGAACAACACATCAAGGCAAGTTTAAATGAGGCCGGAAACAACATATAACAATTCCGGTAAGTCCTCATATGCAAATTTCGAAATTAGTCCAGATCTGAATAAACATTATGTTCAAGTTGTTAAACAGCAAGTTAAGATGCACCAAGATGATCTATATGAGATTCTAGTCAAGTTACATATAAAGTTCATTAGATTCGGAGCTACGGGCTAGAAGATATGAGCAAAACAAGTTAGACATGGCATTGATGCAAAATACATACAAACATCAAGCAAACACCTCAAAACAAGGATGCAACATGGTGATATGAAGCTACATGCAAAATCAAGCAAGTTTCATATAGAGCACACTCAAAACGGAGCAACGGGGCAACACATACTCTATACAAGTCATAACAACAATCTGTCCATAACAGCAACTAGGCATCTTGCAAGCATCAAAACAACAAGCTACAGCATCCCAACATAATAACAAAAGGCATGGGCATGAAGTACAGGTAAAGCATAACAAGACATGAACACTGAGCTATCTGTAGAAACAACTAGAACATGCTCCAAAACAGATGGTAAGTTTGCAAATTATAACAGTTTTAGACTTTAGCAGAAATAACATCAGGTTGCAATGTTTAGAGCTATCAAACAACATGTTACAGCAACTTATCATGGCAAATAAAGGCATGGCATGAGCCTACAAATTGCATAGATCAAAAGTCCCTTACTGACCATGAGCCAAAAAAGATCAGAAAATATGATGGCACCCATGTAAACATGGCAAGTTATATTACAGATTCAAACATGGCAGGAACAATAATAAGTAGGCATGTTGGTGAGCTGGAACCACTTACCACAGAGCAATACATGGCATGGCAAGGCAACCAACAGTAAGAATACATGTTTGTGAAGCTATAAATGGCAAGATCAAGGTCATAGGGTGCATGGATCACTAGCAAACAATCATGGAAACATGGAACTTAATGTTAACAGGCTGATAGCAACATTATCAAGCAACTTTGGAACAAGATATGAACAATCTACAGCAAGCTATAAATGCAACCAGGGGCGTGGATGGATAGGGCATAACATGTAGATCAAAACATATTTATAGAACATCTCCAGATTATGCACACAAAGACTTGTAGGAGCAGGTTTACATAGCAACAAAATATAACAGAATCTGCCAGGAAAACAGCAACAGCAACTACCCTCCTTAACAAGCTTGATACACTCAACACACAACTCACAAAAATACATGGATGGCATCCCTGGAAAGATGGCACGGCATAGATCAACATACATGTAGACATCAACCTCATAGGATGCACACATCAATCATGGCAAAAATGACAAATGAGCAAGTTATAACAGTTTCAGCAGATTAACATCAACATGCACTCTTCCAACAGCATTTCGGGCATCAAGATGAGCTCAAATGAAAATGATGCAATGGAATGAAATGAAGTACTCGTCGAGGCAAACAATTTGACATATTACACGCACGAAACGGAGCAGTATGCACAGAGATACGATAGGTCAAACATGGCATGATTATGCAAAATAAACCGGGGACTTTGTAGAATTTCACCTCGCGAAAAAAAATAGCAGGTCGGGGAAGATCCATTCCTCGTACAGGACGCCTCCGGTGGAAGTCAACGGCGACGAGGAAGGGGCATGGGACTCCGACGAGGCTCGGGATGGCCGGGAATGGGTAGATTGGGCCATGGGCAACCGGATCCGAGCAAGAGCAGCGGCGGACGGAGCTCGGGGCGGCGCTATTGCGGGTGGATCTTGGGGCGCCCATCCATGGCGTCCTGGCACAGGAGAGAGAGAGAAAGATCGTGAGGGAGAGCCTCAGAGGAGAAGCAGGGGCACGGGGAGGAGGTCCCGCGATGGGGCTGGCCTGGCCTCGCCGGAGTTGGTCGCCGGCAGGGCGTCTCGCCGGCTGGAGCTCGGGCGGAGGCGGAGGTCGGGGACGAGGCCATGGCAACGGAGCGGAGCGGGAGGCGCGGCACGGATCCGGGCCTCGCACGGCGGTGGATGGGCCCGGGCGGGCTCCGGATGGGCCCGGGCAGGCCGCGGCGCTGGTGCGGCGAAGTGGGCGCAGGCGCGGGGCAACGTGTAGGACGCCGGTTGGCTACGGCGGCAGGGAAGGTGACGTGGCGGCGCGTGATTCGCCGGGTGAGGTGGAAGCTGGACGTGTCCGGCCGGAGTTGGACATGTCCGGTGGCGGCGGGGGAAATTCTTAGGGTTTCATGTGCGATTTGGACGGGGGAGGCACACATTTATAGGTAGAGGGAGCTAGGAGAGTCCAAATGAGGAGCGGTTTTCGGCCACGCGATCGTGATCGAAAGACCGAGAGCATGGAGGGCAGTTTGGTGGGTTTTGGGCCACTTTGGAAGGGGTGTTGGGCTGCAACTCAAAGAGGGCTTTACGGTTACCCGGTTAACCGTTGGAGCATCAAACGACCTCCAAATGGCATGAAACTTGACAGGTGGTCTACCGGTGCTACACCAAGGCCGCTTGGCAAACCTCGGGCCATTCCGAGAAAGTTTAATACCCGCTCACAACAGAAGACAAAAGGGGAACGCCGGATGACATAGGAGTGTCGGATTGCAAAACGGACAACGGGGAAAATGCTCGGATGCATGAAATGAACACGTATGTAAAATGAAATGCAGATGATGACATGATAAAATGCAACACGCAAGCAAATGACATGGCAAAGGCGGCGAATAACTGGCAGACACCTGGCGCATCGAATCCGGGGCGTTACAGTTACGCCACCAACCAAAAGTTGAAAATCTTCAATTTGAGTTTTCCTCGTTTTTGAAATTCCTCAGTTTTTAAAATTCTTCAAATTTGCATTATCTTCACTCTTTCCGGTGTTGTTCTTCATTCGAATATATATATATGAGTTTTATGTCCTCTACAACATTCACTTATTGTTATTTCTTCAAGTTGATTTCTTCTGCTAAGTGAATGTGATCGGACCCTTCCCCCTCTATGTTATACTCAATCCAGTCTATTCACAAATTCCTCATATGCGTTCTATTTGAAACTCGTTCAAAATCTTCACTGTGTCATTGACAGCTGAAGAAATTGCAAACAGAACTTTTAACTTATCTTATCTGAATTTTCGGTCTTGCCGCTCAAACTGTTCCGCTTCTCACGACAAATACTTATCTATTCACCCACGATCCTACATGATCGCCACCTCTCAGTACGTGGATGACACATGTCAATCAAAGGAGAAGGGGCCAGGGGCATGTTCGTCCGATTTCCTCGGTTGAACAGTTTTTCACTCCCTCTATAAATACCCATGTCTCTTCCTCACTTCACTTTCACCTTGCTCGTGCTCTCTCTCCCGCTCGAGCTTCCCAAAACCCTAGCGCCGCCGCTACTTCATCGTCGCTGGTGAGCAAGAGCTTCACTGCCTCGACCTTGTCGCCGTCGTACTCGCGCCGGTTGCGGATTTCTTCACTCCGCCGCCGTCGTAGCCGTCTTCCTCTGCCAAGTTAGGGCGTGGAAGATCTGAACTGATGAACTTCACATCTACACTTCCCAGTTCGTCGTGTTCTTCACTTCGGGTAATTAAAAGTTACTTTTATTGCTCGCTTTGATTCTCGAGCTTTCTTCAAAATCTTCAAAGGTGTTTATTTTTTAGATCTTCACACATATGAACACCTCACACGTCATATGCTCTTGATTTGTTTCTCTAAGCAATGATTTTCTTCAAGATTCCTCAATTGTGTGGATTCTCAATCTATACAACTCTGTAACCTAAGACAAAGAAGGCTTACTGAAATTCCTCAAGACTCATCTGGTCAAATTCCTCAAAACCTATTCTTTCTGAAAAACCTTCTGAGAACGCATATGACCTCTCCAAATTCCATGCAACTATACTCTATTCACAGGTACAAATGTCCACTGCTGAATCACTAGGTTCTCATCAACTTAACTTATTTGCAGCGTTCCTCGAAGAAAAGTTGCATACCTCTTCAGAAACTTCAGTTGTTCATATTCCTCAGCTGAAGAAAATGGGTGACAAAAGGCCACAGAAGGGAGGAAAGAGGCCTGAGGTAAATACAGGGTTTGAAATTCCTCAGAACATCTATGCTAGGTACTGCACACCCCCTGAGGAAGACAGAAATCAGCGCAAGGTGCACATTCAGAAGATAGAGAGGAGATGGGCAGGTGAATGGAAGGAGTACAGGTATGTAACTCCCAAGTACATGAAGAAATTCGCACTCAACCCTCCATGCCCAAGACCTCCATTGGCACCAGGCCAGTTGGCAGATCCCACTAGCCTCAAGCACGGTGAGGATTATCCTGATGAATGGGCAAAGGACCGGGCCAAATTGGCAAAGCAAGAAAAGGAAGCAGTGAAGAAATTCAACGCAAACTCTGCTGCTGCTGCTGCCTCCACTGAAGCCTCTGCTAGTCAGCCTAAGAAGGCAATGCACAAGAAGCCTGCGCACAAGTCCAGTGCTTCACCTTCAATGCCCTCACGGCCAAGCTCCTCTGCTATGCCAACAAGGCCAGATTCTTCAAGGCCCTCACGTCAAATTCCTCAGACTGCTCCTTCAAAGTCCTTAGCTCCTCCGTCAAAGTCTTCAGCTGCTCTGACAAAATCCTCGGCACCTGTGCATCTCGCCACGTGCCAAAGGACTCAAGGCTTCTCTATTGCCTTAGGAGCATCTACAAGATCCTCAGCTGCTCAAACTTCCTCAGCTGGTCCCTCACTGCTGAAGAAAAAGGCCACTGCTGGACGAGGCACTCGCCCAAGTCCTCACAAGAATCAAGTCGCTTTCCAAGTTCCCTCTGATGATGATGACGCGGATGATGAAGAACTTGCCGAAATCATCAGAAACAGGCAAGCCACGGCCGCTAGAGCCAAAGGCAGCAATGTGCCGCTGATGCTGGATCCAAAGTTGATCCTCGACTACATTGACTTGTGGCACAAGGATCGTAACACGCCTTTGCCGGAGATGAACCTCACTCCTGGTCAAAGTCATGTTCTCACTGCCTTCATTGAGGAGGAAAAATGGAAATTTGAACAAGGCAGAAGTTTGAAGAAAGCGCAGTACAAGAAACAACGCTGAGTGATGAATTTGATTGCTACTATGCTGATTGGAAGGGCGCCAAAGTGTGTTTCGTCAATCTGACGAAGAAATTCACTTCAAGTGCTGCTCCACCTGTGCATGTTGAAGTTACTCAGGCTGAGGCATCTGCTTAGCTTACTGAAGAAAATGCCAGCACCGCTGATGACAATTAGGCTGCTAAAGAAAATGAGAGTGCCAGGGCTGATGACTCCATTCCAGCCACTGAAGAAATTGCCAGGGCATCCACTAGTGTTGCGCCTGAAGAAAGTGAACAAGTCAGGGCAACTGCATTAGTTGCGCATGATGAAAATGAACCAAAGTACTCTACACCTCCTGTGCCTACACCAACTCCAATCCTTCCATCTGCATCACATGCGAAGAAGACCAAGGCTGCAGAACGTGCAGCTGTGAAGAAAAGGAAGGCATCAACTTCTTCAAATTCTTCAGCTCCGAAGAAGATGAAGACTCTGATCAGTTCAATTAAGAATCTAGTTGATGCCGCTCCAGTCTCATCAATGCCATCAAAGGACCTTGTTCCATTTGGTGAAGATTATGTGATTCCTGATAAATCTGATGATGAAACTCCTTCTGCTGCTTCGTCAGAGCAGTTGGACGAAGAAATTGAAGTGGATAAGATCCCTTCAACCCCAGTCATTTCCTCACCTATGCCTCACTTTACTGCTGAAGAGGCAGGTGTTGAAGAAATAGAAGATGAGGATGTGGACATTGGCTATACCACTCTGTGCTCAATGATGAATTTTGGGACAGGCAACATCCAAATTCTCCAATGTTCACTCCACTCCAAGCTATTCCTTAGTCCCCTGCCGCCACTGAAGTGCAAATGGGATCTGAAGAACCTCATGCAACCCCAAGTGTTCATGAAGAAATTCCAGCCACTAGTGCTGAAGAAATTGTCAATGAAGAATTGATGACCCAGGCTGAAGCTGCTGAAGAGCCTAAAATTCCTCAGCCTAAGGAACCTGAGATTGTGATTCCTGAAGTGGTGCTGCAATTGACTGACACTTCTCAGCCCAAGCCAAAGGATCCCTTCTCCAAGAAGCAAAAATTCAAGGCTGATGATTTCTTCGGCGAGCACGTGTTCTTCACTGAATTCAACCCCTATGACAATGCTCGTCTTACAAGAAGCGTTTCTGGACTGCCAGCCAGGCAAACTTCTATTCCTTAGTGCTTTACAACAAGGAAAAAGTCTTCGATCATGAGCATATTCCTCATGTGGACATGGAATCCATGCCTTGCTTCTCTCAAGTCCTCAGCATGATTCATGACGCTGGCTTGCTCAATTTCTGCTCTGACATCGTTGATTGGAATGAAGAGCTTATTCTTCAGTTCTACGCAACTTTGCATATCACAGGCGATGTTGCTGACGTCAACTCGTGGGTGTTGGACTGGATGACTGAAAACACTCATTACAAGGCACCAGCCTCTGAATTGCTTCGTGCCCTACCAATCAGTCCTCCACCTGACGGTTCTCGTTGTCTGTATGATGAGCCCGAACTCACTGATCACTATATGCAAGTGCCCATAAGCCGCTGAAGCCAAGACAAGCTCCAAGGACCAAATTCCTCGTGAAGGAATTGCTCTATGTGCCAAGAACAATCTACCGCATTCTGACGAAGACCATGAGTCCTATCAAAGGCCATGACTCATCCGATGAATAAATTATCGGAATGATGAAGAATATGCTTTTCAACATCAGGCATGGCATCCCCATAAATTATCATGATTTCTTCATGAGGACTCTGGCGAATGTTGCACTTTTACCATTTGAGCTGAAGCCTTACGCGTTGTGGATCATGAGATTCCTCAGAGCAAGGTCTTCACTCAACTACAAGGCTGATTTTCAGAATCACCTCAGCTACTTGCCCCCTATTGAAGTCCTCAAGCGGACCATTTCCTCATCTGATGAGAAGGGCAAGTCACCAGCCGTTATCGATGAAGGCATTCGTCCATTGGATGGTCAGTTCCGCAAAGCTGCATCTTACTCGACCAATGATGACTCTGCCACTCATGATACTGCTACCAATGCTACCAAGACAAGTCCTCAAGCTACTTCCCCTCATGTGCTGACTGACCATGAAGGTGGATCGCAACCAGAAGGTGGATCGCAACCACAAGTGGGTTAAGCGTCAGTTTGGTTCTATTCTTCACAACATGACTTCTACACATAATGCAGCGAAGAAAAACCACTACTACATCCATGAAGTGTTTGATCACACCTGGGCTATTCTATCACATCTATATGGTGAAGAAGATTTGAAGAAAATGGGCTTCAAGGAAGACTTTGGCTGGTCTGCTCCTCCTCCGAAGAGATTCAAGAGGGTCAAGGTTCCTTCTATGGTGGCTAGCTCATATTCTTCATCACGCGCCATGGACGAGCATGAAGACTTGGACGACACTGCAGCAGGCCCTACGTCGACTCAAGACCCTGACAACGCTGGCGCTCCTCCATCAACATGATATTCTTCAGGGACGTTAGTCCTCAGTTTCAACCCTTTTGGTCATTCGATGACAAAGGGGAGAAATTTGAGTTAGTCTTCTAGCGGGTCTATCTTATATGGGCGTTTTTTTGCTAAGTTACAACTCTCGTTCTTCTGATGACTTTGCTGGATCGAGTTGTAATCTTAAACTCTATGGTGACCTGATACTTTTGATGTGTTCTTCTGCATGCTTATTCCTCATTAATGTTAAATGCTCGGATGCTGAATTACATCAGTCACCATATTTCATCATGCATTTTAAATTCTTCATATTATATATCAAATGCGTGTATGAATTGCAAGATATAGGGGGAGATCTCCATGATTATACTCTTCAAGTGTGCATTGCTTCAAAAGAAAATTCCTCACTTTGCACATCTTCAGGGGGAGTTCTTCTATATCTTGCAATCAAATTCCTCAATATCAGTCATTACACTTCACATGTTTATCCCCGTTGAAAACTTAACCTATATTGTCATCAGTCACCAAAAAGGGGGAGATTGTAAGTGCATCTAGTACACCTTAGTGATTTTGGTATATTGAAGACTTATAGGTTAAGGGACTGATGCGTTTCTGAGTGTACAGAGGTCTATAAGTCTATGAGGAGTTTGATATCTATAGAGAAAGTCAACCCCTAAAAATGATGTTCTTCAACTGAAGACTTTGGTCTCTGAAGACTTTCTGAAGACTTTGAAAGTGAAGAAATTGGTGTGACCTTGAAGACTTGGTATTCATTTGAGGAACATGAAGCATGAAGACTTTTGTTTTCGTAGTTTCATTTTCTCTTTCTTGAGTCATAGGAAACACCGTACTGTTAAAGGGGGTCGAGGAAATACTAAGGAAAAATTTCCATGCGATGCTCAACTCAAAATCCTACACCTACCAGTCCCTTCGAGTGAAGCCATTGGAAATCTCATATAGTTCAGTAATATTCTTCAGTGACAGAGACGAAGTTCTTCTGGGCTCTGAGGAATTTGTTCTGACTGAGGAGTTAGGAATTCACCAGTGTGAATTGCCTAAAAAAGTGAGGAACATGATAGCCTTGAGGATTTTGATAGTCAAAATTCCGACCATTGCTATGCTATGCGCCAGCGGTTCCAAAATATCTACCCACCTAACAATCATATCAGACAAGGGCATTTATGTCTTATCATGTCGGGCTGATCCCTAGGCTATAAATAGCCGCACCCTTCAAACACTAGCTGGTTGGCTGCTCCGAGAGAAACTAACACTTGTCAATTGAGAGCATCCCATCCTCCGAGGACTTTGAGTGAAAATCATCAAGTGTGGAAAACCCAACACCTACAAACCCAAAGTGATTGAGCATCACTGAAGAGATTGATCCTGCGTGGATCCGGCGCTTGTTTCCTTTGAAGACTGTGCTTCTTCCAGATAGTTAGGCATCAAGGTCTAGAGCATCCAAGAGGAATTGTGGATCGCCGAGTGACCGAGTTTGTGAAGGTTCGGAAGTCACCTGAAGACTTTCCAGGAGTGATTGGGCGAGTTCTGTGTGACCTTAGCTCAAGGAGAATACGGTGAGGACTGTGTGTCCGTGACTGGGTGTCCTCGAGTTTAAATACTCAGCTGCTCCAACCAGATGTACAACTGAGACAGCAGTTAGAACTGGTCTACCAAATCATTGTCTTCACCAAGCTAACTGGTTCTATTTCCTCAACTCTTTCATTTCTTCATATCTGTTGTTGTGTGCCTGTTCATATCTGTTTGAAGACATTGACTGAAGACTTTCTCAATTTCCTCAATTCTATTTCTTGAGTCTGACCGTCTTCTTCCTTGTGTTATCCTGTGTTTACGCTTTCTGTACTCTGTGCTTGTCTTCATTTCATCATGATGACTCTGCTTGTGCTCTGTTATGTTTACTTCTGAGTACTTATTCTGCTGCAAGTAGTTCTTCATTTAGGAATTTCCTCACCAGCAAATTCCTCAGTGAAGAATTCATAAAAATCGCCTATTCACCCCCTCTCTAGTTGATATAACGCACTTTCAAGAAGATACTCGTGAAGACATGAAGCTCGGAGCGGATTCAACTTCAACCTACTTTTCACTCATACCTTAATCCATTCAGGGGCTACTGATGAGGATACAGACCTAGGGTAGGGTCATAGGCCTGACCTATACGTCCTACCCAAGGTCACTACCAAGAAGGCAAGAAGGTCAAGAGACTCCATGAGACCCCCAGTCAAAGGTGTCGAGTGCAATCCACTCGACATCATGTCACTCGGGAGTCTCCCTACCTACTGTCGCTCGACTAACAAGAGAATCACTCGACCACCCGAAGACCAGGAGTCAGTCACTGTACAACGGACACACATTCACTCCATAGTCTTTAAGGCCATTAATAGCACTTAAGGCTGGCGTTACCAGTAACGCCAGCACTTTATGTACATTTACACCCTTGTAATGGAGGGCGGGAGAGGTCCCGGCGAACTCTATATAAGCCACCCTCCTCCTCTGGCACAAGGGTTCACACCCTCTGTAATATCACACGCATAATCCAATCGACCGCCTCCGGGCACCGAGACGTAGGGCTGTTACTTCCACCGAGAAGGGCCTGAACTCGTAAACCTCGTGTGTACACCTTCGCCATAGCTGAGATCTTGCCTCTCCATACCTACCCCCTTTCTACTGTTAGACTTAGAACCACGACAAGGATCATTAGGAGGCACGGCAATAGAAGCAAGACCAATAATTTCATCCTTACTAGGCAATTCTTTATCATGGGGCTGTCTGTGAAATTTAGAAAAATTAAAGTCATGAGACATATCACCTAACCCAACAGTAACAATATCCTTTTCACAGTCTATCTTAGCATTAACAGTATTCAAGAAGGGTCTACCAAATATAATGGGACAAAAGTCATCTTGTGGGGAACTAAGAATAAGAAAATCAGTAGGATAATTAATTTTCCCACACAAGACTTCAACATCTCTAACAATCCCAACTGGTGAAATAGTATCTCTATTGGCAAGCTTAATAGTAACATCAATACCTTCTATCTCAGTAGGTTCAATATCATGCATAATTTCTTTGTATAAGGAATGAGTTATTGCACTCACACTAGCACCCATATCACATAATCTATGATAGCAATGATCTCCTATTTTAATAGAAACAACAGGCATGCCAACAACATGTCTGTGTTTACCTTTAGTATCAGGTTTAGCAATCCTAGCAGCTTCATCACATATATAAATAACATGCCCATCAATATTATCGACTAAGATATCTTTAACCACAGCAATACTAGGTTAAACTTTAATTTGTTCAGGGGGTGTAGGTGTTCTAGTAAAACTCTTACAAACCACAGTTGAAGCTTTAGCATGATCCTTTATTCTAACAGGGAAAGGTGGTTTCTCAATATAAGTAGTAGGAACAATAGGATCAACATTATAAGTAATAGTTTCTTCTTCAACTTTAATAGGTTGAACTACTTTCACTTCAATGGGAGGATGATATTTAAACCACTTATCCTTAGGGAGATCAACATGAGTAGAAAATGATTCATAGAAAGAAGCTACTATCTCAGAGTCAAGTCCATACTTAGTGCAAAAATCACGAAAAGCATCAGTATCCATAAAAGATTTAACACAATAAAACTTAGGGGTTATACCTGACTCCTTACCATCCTCGAGTTTCCAATCTTCAGAGTTGCGTTTAATTCTTTCCAATAAATCCCATTTGAATTCAATAGTCTTGATCATAAAAGAACCAATACAAGAAGTATCGAGCTTGGAGCCATCATTATGAGAAAGCCGGGCATAATTTTTTTGAATAATAATATCTCTTGAGAGATCATGATTGGGGCATGAATATAACATTGAATTAAGCCTCCCCCAAGCTTGAGCGATACTTTCTCCTTCCCGAGGCCAAAAATTAGATATATAATTACAATCCCTATGAACCAGATGCATAGGATAAAACTTCTAATGAAATTCCAATTTAAATCGGTTGTAGTTCCATGATCCAATATCATCACGTAGCCTATACCATGTCAATGCCTTTCTCTTCAAAGATAAAGGGAAGACCTTCTTATTGACAACATCCTCGGGCATACCAGCAAGCTTAAATAACCCACAAACTTCATCCACATAGATTAGGTGCATATCGGGATGTAATGTTCCATCTCATGTATAAGGATTAACTAGCAATTTATCTATCATACCCAAAGGAATTTCAAAGTAAGTATTTTAAGTAGGTTCAGTAGGATGAGGAGCAACTCTTTGAAATCTGGTCGGGGTGAAGATACCCTGAACAATCCCCTCAAAGGATTATTTTCCATAGTAACAAGTGACAGTAAATTTCAGCACACTATATAAATGTTTCCTTACCAAATTCCACTTACCAAAGGCGCTTCACTCCCCGGCAACGGCGCCAGAAAAGAGTCTTGATGACCCACAAGTATAGGCGATCTATTGTAGTTCTTTCGATAAGTAAGATTGTAAAACCCAATGACGAGCAGAAAGAAATGACAAGCGTTTTTCAGCAAGGTATTCTCTACAAGCACTGAAATTATCGTTAACAGATAGTTTTGTGATAAGATAATTCGTGATGGGTAACAAGTAACAAAAGTAAACAAGGTGCAACAAGGTGGCCCAATCCTTTTTGTAGAAAAGTACAAGCCTGGACGAACTCTTATATAAAGCAAAGTGCTCCCAAGGACAGATGGGAATTATCATCAAGCTAGTTTTCATCATGCTCATATGATTCACGTTCGTTACTTTGATAATTTGATATGTGGGTGGACCGGTGCTTGGGTGTTGTCCTTACTCGGACAAGACTCCCACTTATGATTAACCCCTCTTGCAAGCATCCGCTACTACGAAAGAAGAATTAAGTTAAACCTAACCATAGCATGAAACATACGGATCCAAATCAGCCCCTTACGAAGCAACGCATAAACTAGGGTTTAAGCTTATGTCACTCTAGAAAACCATCATCTACTTATTACTTCTCAGTGCTTTCCACTAGGACCAAATAATGGTGAAGTGTCATCTAGTCGACGTTCACATAACACCACTAGAGGACCGACAACATACATCTCATCACAATATCGAACGAATACCAAATTCACATGATTACTTATAACAAGACTTCCCCCATGTCCTCAGGAATAAAGGTAACTAATCACAAAGCATATTCATGTTCATAATCGGAAGGGTATTAATAAGCATTAAGGATCTGAACATATGATCTTCCACCGAATAAACCAACTAGCATCAGCTACAAGGAGTAATCAACACTACTAGCAACCCACAGGTACCAATCTGAGGTTTTGATACAAAGATCGGATACAAGAGATGAACTAGGGTTTGAGAGGAGATGGTGCTAGTGAATATGTTGATGGAGATTGACCCCCTCTCGATGGGACGATTGATGGTGATGACGATGGTGATGATTTCCCCCTCCCAGAGGGATGTTTCCCCGGCTGAACAGCTCCGCCGGAGCCCTAGATTGGTCCTGCCCAGGTTCCACCTTGAGACGGCGGCTCTTTGTCCCAAAAGCTTCTCTATGATTTTTTACAGGGCAAAAGACACCATATAGCAGAAGATGGACGTCGGGGGCCTGTCAGGGGGCCCACGAGCCAGGGAGCGCGCCCAGGGGGGTATGGCGTGCCCTCCAGCCTCGTGGCTAATTGGTGGCCCCCTCTGGTGCTTTCTTTGCCTAATATTTTCAATATATTCCAAAACTGATCTCCATGAAGTTTCGAGACTTTAGGAGTTGTGCAGAATAGGTCTCTAATATTTGCTCCTTTTCCAGTCCAGAATTCCAGCTGCCGGCATTCTCCCTCTTCATGTAAACCTTAGAAAATAAGAGAGAAAAGGCATAAGTATTTTGATATAATGTGTAATAACAACCTATAATGCAATAAATATTAATATAAAAGCATGATGCAAAATGGACGTATCAGATATCAATATGAGGAGAATAACTAGTGACAAGACCCTAAGCTTGGGTATGCCCCGGGCACCCCAAGGTAATATTCACGGAAGATCCAAGCAACTAAGCTTGGGGATGCCCCATATGGCATCCCCTCTTTCGTCTCCAACAGTATCGGTAACCTCACTTGGAGCTATATTTTCATTCGTCACATGATATGTCTTTTCCTTGGAGCGTCATTTTATTTTGTTTGTATTTTCTTGTTGTTATTTAGAATAATGTTTTGCATCTTTTATTTCATTAAAAAATGTCAAGTATAGCCTTGACCATGCTTATTTTGCAAGTCTATATGTTGATGTTTTGTAACATCCCAATTTTCCATTAGGATGTTATACATAGGTCATCATATGCATATCATATTTTATTCTTGCATTTTGGTTCAGATAATAGAAATCTTAAGCAACTCAAGGACCCACGGAGAGAGTTGGAGGTTTCACAAAATTCATACTTGAATTTAATTCAAATTTGAAGAAAAGGATCAATTTGATTTTATTATTTTTCTCTTCAAATATTTCCAATCTTAAAAATAAATGAGGGAAGATAATATGACTTCTTCAAATTAAGGGAAATATTGGAGAAAGAATTTTAAAATAAAATGTTATTTTTCTAGTATTTTAGCTATTTTATTCGAACTAGAAAAATATGCATTTTTGAAAATTGCATTTTTAGGCCAGAAAAATGTTCGCTTTGTTCTAAATATTTTACTTAGACGGCAAAAATTGTTTTTGGCATTTTAGATTTTTTTTATATTTTATTAAGATTTCCTTCGGCGGAATTTATTAAAAAAAATTCTCCGGACCGAACTGGGCCGAGGCCCAGCAGGCCCACTCGTGCCGCCGGACACCGAGGCCGAGCCAGACTCCGCCTCCGTCGCCGCCTTGCCCCTCCTCCAAGCCGCCTCTTCCCCCCCTTTAAAAAGCCGTGCCCGGGACCCTAGGGACCCCAAGCCACCGCGTCGCCGCCTCCCGCTACCACAGCGCCGCCGTCGCCGCCCTTAGCCGCCGTCGCCGCTAGACGCCGCCGCCGCCACCGCAAGCCACGCCGCCCCACGCCGTCGCCGCCGCCGCCCACATCCTCGCCGGCGCACCAGAGTCGTCCGCCAATGCCGTTGACACCGCCCGTTGACCGGCAAAGAAAACCGCCGGGTTTGCCAGTTCACTTTGGTTTTTTTTGGTTTTTAAGATCATTTTTTAGGTTTAATTATTTAGCAGACTTTCATCCGTTCGTTTGTTGTAACGAACGTTATTTGCCGGATAGGTTCGGACAGCGAACGATCGTTCGTTAGTCTTTTCTTTTTAGTTTTAGTTTCGGCCAGGGACTTATCCGCGATTATTTTTATCGCAATTCAGCCCCTGATCTTTAAACTAGTATAACTTTTTACTCGTTTATCCAAATTAGATGAAACCAGCGCCAAAATCTTCGTCTCGAAACCCTCTTTCCACTTAATAAACTTGAATATGATTTTTGTGCTGTAAAATTTGACTTTAGTCTAGATTAATAAACGATCTGGTTTCGTTCATATTTTGAGTTTTGTTGGTCCGTTTGAGTGATTTTTTTTGCAAATCGTAGCTAATCACATGGACCTACTGTTAAGATCTAATTCACATGTTAATATTGCTGTTAGGTTTTTACTCTTATTTGTTTAAGTAGTTTTCTTGTTTCGTGTTTGATTTGGATCTTTTCTCCGATTTTCTCGTGTTTCTTTGAGTGATTGCTTATGTATGCCATTGTTTGTCTACACTAGATTACCCGGACTGCGAAGCTTTTTACTACGAATCTCTAGAGTTTGCAGATCATCAGGAAGGCAAGTTACACTTTGATCATACTCTTTTATACCCAGTTTTACTATGCATTAGTTCTGCCCCACAAATATTTGCATTGGTAGGATTCGGAACATGTGGTTCTGGTTGTAGTGCTTGAGGTAGGAACCTAATACCTTTTGATCACCCCGGGGATATACGTTATGCTTATTATTGCTTAGCCATGCTCGTAGACGGGGATTGGATCGTGATTCACACATAGAAGTTTGAGAGTTATTTTAATTATGGATAACATTAAGGTGGCAACATTAAATACACATCTGGGTGGATTGGTTGAGGCACATGGGGAAGCTAGTGTTGCCTGTTTTTGGAAATCCCGGGGTTACCGTGTGATTATCCTATGGAATGCCACCCAGGCTCAAAGGGATCATAAGATTATTCATGCTAGAAACTTCCATGTGCAGCCACAAGCCAATATGGGCTCAGGCATAGTTGAGTAAGTTGCATCAGCTCTTGAAGAGGTAGACTAACAGATGTAGATATATGTAGGTGGTACTGTCTACCCGGAGTAGAGAGTTAATGCTTCAGAAAGGCTATGTCTCGATCATCCGATCATGGATGCGGTCGAGTCTTGTGGGGAAAAGTGCGCAAACCTCTGTAGAGTGTATAAACTAATCATGGTTAGCCGTGTCCCTGGTTATGGACATCTTGAGTATCTAGTACTTGAATCTATTGATGTGATCTCATCACGTTCTCTAATTAATTATGATGATGGGTTAATGATGGTACTTTTAATTGGGATTTGGGTTGGGGTTACCTTCGCAAATAATGGGCAACTTGGGAGTAGTTAAATAAATTTATTCCTTTGTTGTAGGGAAAAACTAGCTTTATGCAAAACTATGAAACTTACAGCCTCCACCAGCCAAATATTGCATGTAGATATAGTTCTTGTATTACCATTGCTTTACTGTGTAACTATGCCAGCATATTCCATGTGCTGACCCGTTTCGGGCTGCAACATCTTATGTTGCAGACTGTTCAGACAATGAATAAGGTGCAATAGGTCATTGTTTTGCACTCAGCTATGCCGTTGGAGTTGATGGACTCATTTACCTTTGAAGCTTCCGCAGTTATCTAGTTTAGATGGCCTTCAGCCAAGATTTATTTATGTAATCATACTCTTTATAAGGACTCGATGTTGTAAGTGTGTGATTGCAACTCTGTTATAATTCATCGAGTATTGTGCGTGTCAGCATTACCGATCCAGGGATGACTCTAATGCACAAAGACTTGACCGTTTGAGGTCTGGTCGCTGCTGTCGGATATCGGGTTCCGGCAAAACCCTTAAGGTTCCAACTCTGGGATGCGCGCGAAGATCTTCCCCCAACCAATCTGCGTCCCAACGCCTCACCGTGAATCTAAGCTACACAATGAACAACACAAGGGACACAAGGTTTATACTAGTTTGGGCCACCGTTGTGGTGTAATACCCTACTCTAGTTTGTGGTGGTGGATTGCCTCTGGGGCTGATGATGAACAGTACAGAGGAAGAACAGCCTCGCGAGGGGTGTTCTTGTGGCGGTGTGCTTGGAGAGGAATGGATCCGTCTCCGTTGGCTCCAGATGATCTCTCTCTCTTTCTACTGTGGTGGCTATCTCTATTTATAGAGGCCCTGATCCTCTTCCCAAGTATTGAGCAGGAAGGGAGCCAACAACGGCCATTCTGAAGGGGGCAGCTAGTACAAGTTATCCTGACTAAAGTTGGTCTTCGACCGCCAAAGGCACTGGCAATGACGCCGTCTTGGGCTCCACGTTGACCTCCGTCCTGCCGCTCTGCTTGTCTTGGTCTTGTTGCACTGATATGGCAACCTTTGCTTGATGCCTTAGTACTCCGCGCCTGTGCTTGCCCCCTTTGCAGCAAAGAGGAAACGAGGACACTACGCAGGCTGGTGCCCGCCTGGCGCCCACCTGGTCTCGATCTTCACGGCTTGCATCACAAGCACCTCGCGAGGTACTCCTGCCTTGATCTCTCCGCCTCCTCACGAGCCTGCCTGGTGAGGCCACCCCTGAGGAAGCCTTGCGTCATCCACCCCGCGACGCTTGGCCCCTCACGAGGGTCTTGAGCTTGGGTTGGTGAAGACGGGCCATACTGGGCCACCACTTGAGCCACGCCGCAGGACGCAGGAAGGCAAGTCTGGGGACCCCCGTTCCCAGAACGCCGAGAGCTACAGGATGGTATCAGAGGACACGTTGACTGTAGGACACGACCACTAGAATGAGCCACATGATTTCTCTTCTCTACTCATTTCTAATTCTCCTCTCTTTCTACTCTATAGATGGCGGATTCCAGGAACAAGTTCACTCAACCGGATGACGATACCCCTTTTGGAAAGCACTTGAAGGAAGTCACTAAGTATTTGAACATCAGACTACCAAGCTTCACGGGGACTTTCTCTACATCTATACCGGAAGAGGAGCGCTGGAAGATCTGGATACCTGGGAGGACTTTTGCACCAACAAGGGAGCCTATTGATTTCTACCTGAATGCACCAAGCTGGAGTATTCGAAAGAGCATGGACCCACATATCACCTTTGGATGCATATGTGAGGTGTATCACAAGGAGCTGGAGATACTGTTTACCAGATATGTGGCCGCCGAGATGAAAAGGGAGATGATTCGCACCAGGAGGGATGGATCAATTGCATCTTACATCCAAGAGATGGGAGATCATATTCGTCGATAGGAGAATCAACAAAGTATTCACATGAAGAAGATCAAGAAACTGGTGAGGATAAACAACGAGCTGGAAGAGGAGATCAGGTCTACACGTGATGCATACGAGGAAGAGATTGCTAAACTACTAGAGAAGAATGAAGACATGACAAAGAAGCTAGGAGTGTTCATGGGAGACCCCATGCCAAAGAAGGACAACCAACCAGGAGACTACATCATCCTCGATGACACTGACTCCGACCCTGATAGTGATGATGACTACGTTGATGAAGCTGGAGCAGATATCATGGAGTCTTCCTCTGATGAAAATTTCTAGACGACCACCATTGTAATTAGTAGTATTTTCCCTCCAAGTAGTTGCAACGATCGAGTTTGTAGTTATAGGTTAGATGGTTTTGTGTGACTTGTGTGCTATTGATTGAAGTAAAATTGATTGTGTTTGTCTCATGAGCATTATGGGTAGTGAATCTCTCTTAGACCCCTATTCTATTCTGTTTTCTCACCCCTTCTAAACCCATCAGATGCCTCTGAGACGTGACAATGGATTTGCCTTCCCACCGGAGCTCACTCAGTTTATCCAGCATCAAATACCTTGATGCAGCTTTTAGTCCAGAATCAGAACCAAGGCAACAACAACAACAACCCACCACCACCACCCCCTTTTGATCACCTAGCCCATTTCCTAAGGTTGAATCCGCCAGTGTTCTCTAGTAGCACCGAGCTGATTGTTGTAGATGATTGGCTCCGCAAGATTGGAAGAGAGCTGACCAATGTAGGATGCACATATCTGGAGAGAGTGTGTTTTGCCGCACATCAGCTTGATGGACCCGCAACATCATGGTGGGAGAATTTCACAGCTACTTACCCCATTGACACTGTTACATGGGATCAGTTTCAGCAGACTTTCCGCACTGCCCATGTTTCAGCAGGTATGAGCATGAAGAAGCGTGAGTTTTGCAACTTGCGCCAAGGAGGACGCACAGTGGGCCAGTATGTGGATGAGTTTAGCAAGTTAGCACGCTATGCCCCTGATGACGTAGCTACAGATGCCGCTAAGCAGGAGAAGTTTCTGGAAGGACTGAATGATGAGCGAAGCATGCAGTCGATGGTGGTAACATTCAACAACTACCAGGAGTTGGTAGATAGGGCTCTTACGATTGAAGGCAAGGAGCAATAGATTGATAATCGCAAGAGGAAGTATGGACAGGGGAGGTACACTTCAGGAGCTCAGCAGAAGCCCCGCTATTCCCCGTACTCAGGAGGACATACCCATAACCATGGAGGACACATGCACAAAGGAGCAAGTTCGCACAACCATAGTGGCCCCAAGAATGGCAATGGAAACGGAGGAGGCAACAGCCAGAATCGTTCCAACCTTTCACCACCAGCCAAGAGGGATTTGAGCCACTTATAAGCCACAAGTATAGAGGATCTATCGTAGTCCTTTCGATAAGTAAGAGTGTCGAACCCAACGAGGAGCAGAAGGAAATGACAAGCGGTTTTCAGTAAGGTTTTCTCTGCAAGCACTGAAATTGTAGGTAATAGATAGTTTTGTGATAAGATAAATTGTAACGAGTAACAAGCAATGAAAGTAAATAAAGTGCACCAATGTGGCCCAATCCTTTTCGTAGCAAAGTACAAGCCTGGACAATTTCTTATAATGAGAAAAGAGCTCCCGAGGACATATGGGAATTATCGTCAAGCTAGTTTTCATCATGCTCATATGATTCACGTTCGGTACTTTGATAATTTGGTATGTGGGTGGACCAGTGCTTGGGTACTGCCCTTACTTGGACAAGCATCCCACTTATGATTAACCCCTATTCCAAGCATCCGCAACTACAAAAGAAGTATTAAGGTAAACCTAACCACATCATTAAACATATGGATCCAAATCAGCCCCTTACGAAGCAACGCAGAAACTAGGGTTTAAGCTTCTATCACTTTAGCAACCCATCATCTACTTATTACTTCCCAATGCCTTCCTCTAGGCCCAAATAATGGTGAAGTGTCATGCAGTCGACGTTCACATAACACCAATATAGGAAAGACAACATACATCTCATCAAAATATCGAACGAATAACAAATTCACATGACTACTAATAGCAAGACTTCACCCATGTCCTCAGGAACAAACGTAACTACTCACAAAGCGTATTCATGTTCATAATCAAAGGAGTAATAATATGCATTAAGGATCTGAACATATGATCTTCCACCAACTAAACCAATTAGCATCAACTACAAGGAGTAATCAACACTACAAGCAACCCACAGGTACCACTTTGTGGTTTTGATACAAGATTGGATACAAGAGATGAACTAGGGTTTTGAGAGGAGATGGTTCTAGTGAAGATGGTGATGGAGATTGACCCCCCCCCCCCGATGAGAGGATCGTTGGTGATGACGACGATGATGATTTCCCCATCCCGGAGGGAAGTTTCCCCGGTAGAACGGCTCTGCCGGAGCTCTAGATTGTTTCCGCCAAGGTTCCACCTCGTGACGACATAGTTTCGTCCCGTAAGCTTGCCTCTGATTTTTTTAGGGTAAAAGCCTTCATATAGCAGAAGATGGGCACTAGAGCACCACCAGGGGGCCCAGGAGGGTGGGCGCGCCCCCCACCCTCTTGGCCTGGGTGTGGGCCCCCTCTAGTAGTTTCTTCGCTCAATAATTCTTATTAATTCCAAAAATAAGTTCCGTGGAGTTTCAGGATTTTTGGAGCTGTGCAGAATAGGTTACCAATGTTGGCTCCTTTCCCAGCCAGAATTCCAGCTGCCGGCATTCCCCCTCTTCATGATAAACCTTGTAAAATAAGAGAGAATAGCCATAAGTATTGAGATATAATGTGTAATAACAGCCCATAATGCAATAAATATTGATATAAAAGCATGATGCAAAATGGACGTATCAACTCCCCTAAGCTTAGACCTCGCTTGTCCTCAAGCGGAAGCCGATATCGAAAAATATGTCAACATGTTTAGAGATAGAGGTGTCGATAAAAATAAAATACAGACATGCGGGCATCATGATTATTCTTATAATAGCAACATATATAGATTTTGTCATATGATTTCTTATGTTCAAGTAACAATCAATTCACAATATCAAGTATGGTCCAGAAACTTCATTGGGAACTAACAAACTATAATATCAGTCATTGAAGCAATTGCAATTTATCATAACATCAGAAAGAGTCAAGAATAGAGCTTTTTAGCAAGTCCACATACTCAACTATCATGTAGTCTTCTACAATTGCTAACACTCACGCAGTACTTGTGGTTATGGAGTTTCAGCCGGACACTGAGAAAGATAAGGGCTTATTGTGTTGCCTCCCAACGTATTCACCTTTAGGTGATGTCAACTATAATAGTTCATGCTAACTTACATCCAATTGGATATATATATATATATATATATATATATATATATATATATATATATATATATATATATATATATATCAGGATCTTTCAAACACGAGGAGCTTGCCAAAGGATAAAATGAAAAAGGGAAAGGTGAAGATCACCTTGACCCAAGCATAAAGTAAAAACATAAAGTAAAACATAGTCCCTTCGCAGAGGGAAGCAGAGGTTGTCATGTGCTTTTAGGGTTGGATGCACAAAATCTTAATGCAAAAGAACGTCACTTTATATTGCCACTTGTATGTGGACCTTTATTATGCAGTCCGTCGCTTTTATTGCTTCCACAAAAAGATCATATAAACCTTATTTTCTCTGCACTAATAAGTCATGCATATTTAAAGAGCAATTTTTATTGCCTTCAACATGACAACTTACTTGAAGGATCTTACTCAATCCATAGGTAGGTATGGTGGAATCTCATGGAAAAACTGGGTTTGAGGATATTTGGAAGCACAAGTAGTATCTCTACTTGGTGTAAGGAATTTGGCTAGCATGAGGGGGAAAGGCAAGCTCAACATGTTTGGAAGGTCAATGACAATATACTTTAACTGAGATGTGAGAAAACATAAACCATTACGTTGTCTTCCTTGTCCAACATCAACTCTTTTAGCATGTCATACTTAATGGGTGCTTCACAATCATAAAATATGTGCAAGATAATATATTTGTATGTGAAACCTCTCTTTCCTTATTACTTCCTATTAATTGCAAAGATGATGAAAACTATGTTTGTCAACTCTCAACAACTTTTATGCCTCATACTTTCTATGTGTGAAGTCATTACTATCCATAAGATCAATATGAACTCTTTTATTCTTTTTATTCTTTCTACTTCCTTAAGATCATAGCAAGATAGCAAAGCCCTTGACTCAATACTAATATTTATTATAGATAGCTCACGGACTCGATTACATAAAGAGATCACAAGGCAAAACTCAAAAATAATTGATACTAAAACTTTCATCCTACTAGATCAAGATACTACTAAAAGGATCGAACTAAATAAAACTGTAAAGATAAGTGTGGGTGATATGATACCGGGGCACCTCCCCCAAGCTTGGCAGTTGCCAAGGAGAGTGCCCGTACCCATGTGATTATGTCTCCTTCTTCATGGATGGTGTTATGATCTTCTTGGCGATGATGCCCCTCAGGATATGATTCTCCTCTTCGAGCTTATTGACTTGTTGTTTGAGGTCCATAATTTCTTTGTGGAGCATGCCTGTAACGGCTAAAGCTCCCTTCACCCAAGGATGGTGCATAGCTTCTGGAGAAAAAGTGACGCTCTTTTTCATATTTTCATAAGAAAGAAATTAACGTTGGGAGGGATGACCGAATTTGAAATAGCCGAGCTATGTAGTTCCCCCATCATGAATCCTGCTTGGAGACGAGAGGTAACTTCTTGATCCTCCTCTATGGCATCTATCATTTTCAAGTTAGCCTCCATCTCATCCTCCGTTGATGGTTCAAAGTGATAAGCATCGCTATTTGCTTCTGGACCTGGTGTCGGGTGAGACACCCGACTCTCCCCGACTGATTCTTGAGAAGACATCTTGCTCTTAAACTGCGACAGGAACATCTCGAAACAAAAACAGAGGATATTTGCGTGATACGGTGGTTAAAGCCTTCGGGAGATTATATAATGAATTTACCGACCAAAATACATAGCATGAAAGAAAATAGACTCCGGGAGGCACACGAGGTGGCCACGAGACAGGGGGGCACCCAGGAAGGTTGGGCGCGCCCTCCACCCTCGTGGAGGCCTCATGTCCTTCCCCGATTACTTCTTTCTTCCTAAAATTCTTAAATATTCGAAAATTGATAAAAGTTGCCATTAGAATTGTTTTGGAATTGGTTTACTTACCATACCACATACCTATTCCTTTTTGGAGTCTGGAACGTTCTGGAAGGTGTCCCTTATGTATTCCTCCGGGGTTACGGTTTAAACAATATTAGTTTCAACATTGATAGGATTACCTGAGATGTAATGTTTAATTCTTTGACCGCTCACCACCCTCGGACTTGTGCCTTCGATGTTGTTGATTTTTATGGCACTGGAATGATAGACCTCCTCGATAACATCAGGACCTTCCCATTTGGAGAGAAGTTTTCCTGCAAAAAATCTTAAACGAGAGTTGAATAATAACACATAATCACCTACGTTAAACTCACGCTTTTGTATCCTTTTATCATGCCAGCGTTTGACTTTTTCTTTGAATAGCTTGGCATTCTCATAGCCTTGGGTTCCCCATTCATCAAGTGAGCTAATATCAAATAACCTCTTCTCACCGGCAAGTTTGAAGTCATAGTTGAGCTCTTTAATAGCCCAATATGCTTTATGTTCAAGTTCAAGAAGTAAATGACATGCTTTTCCATAAACCATCTTATACGGAGACATACCCATAGGATTTTTGTAAGCAGTTCTATAGGCCCATAATGCATCATCAAGTTTTTTGGACCAATTCTTTCTAGATCTATTCACAGTCTTTTGCAAAATTAATTTGAGCTCTCTATTGCTCAACTCTACTTGACCACTAGACTGCAGGTGATAAGGAGATGCGATTCTATGATTAACATCATACTTAGCAAGCATTTTACGGAAAGCACCATCAATAAAATTTGAACCACCGCCAGTCATAAGTTATCTAGGGACTCCAAACCTCAAAAAAATAACTTCTTTAGGCATTTTAATAGAAGTGTTATGATCAGCACTACTAGTTGGAATAGCTTCTACCCACTTAGTAACGTAATCAACAACAACTAAAATATGTGTGTAACCATTAGAGGCAGGAAAAGGTCCCATATAATCAGAGCCCCAAACATCAAACGGTTCAATAACAAGAGAATAATTCATAGGCATTTCTTGACGTCTACTAGTATTACCAATTCTTTGACATTCATCACAAGATAAGACAAACTTACGAGCATCTTTGAAGAGAGTAGGCCAATAAAAACCAGATTGCAATACCTTATGTGCAGTTCTATCTCCAGCGTGGTGTCCTCCATATGATTCAGAGTGACACTTGCGTAGGATCTGTTCCTGTTCATGCTCAGGTACACAACGTCTAATAACACCATCTACTCCTTCTTTATAAAGGTGAGGGTCATCCCAGAAGTAATCTCTTAAATCATAAAAGAACTTTTTCTTTTGCTGGTATGTGAAACTAGGTGGTATAAATTTAGCAACAATGTATTTAGCATAATCAGCATACCAAGGAGCAGTACAAGAAGCATTAATGACCGCTAATTGTTCATCAGGAAAACTATCATCAATAGGCAGTGGGTCATCAAGAGCATTCTCTAACCTAGACAAGTTGTCTGCAACGGGGTTCTCAGCTCCCTTTCTACCAATAATATGCAAATCAAACTCTCGGAGCAAGAGAACCCATCTAATGAGTCTAGGCTTAGCATCTTTCTTCTCCATAAGATATTTAATAGTAGCATGATCAGTGTGAATGGTAACTTTGGAATCAACAATATAAGGTCTAAACTTATCACATGCAAACTCAGCTGCTAAGAATTCTTTTTCAGTAGTAGCATAATTTCTATGGGCAGTATCAAGAGTCTTACTAGCATACTGGATACCATTCAATTTCTTATCAACTCTTTGCCCTAGAACATCACCTATAGCATAATCACTATCATCACACATAATTTCAAAGGGTAAATTCCAATCAGGTGGCTGAACAATAGGTGCAGTGATCCAAGCTTTCTTAAGTATTTCAAATGCGTCGACACAATCATCATCAAAGACAAAAGGAATATCTTTTTGCAATAAATTAGTCAGAGGCCTAGAGATGCTGGAAAAGTCCTTAATGAACCTCCTATAAAAACTGGCATGACCAAGGAAACTTATTATACCGTTTATGTCCATGGGACATGACATCTTTTCAATAGCATCAACTTTAGCTTTATCAACTTCAATACCTCTCTCAGAAATCTTATGGCCCAAGACAATGCCTTCATTAACCATAAAGTGGCACTTTTCCCAATTCAATACGAGACTAGTGTCTTCGCATCTCTACAAAACTCGATCAAGGTTGCTCAAGCAATCATCAAAAGAGGATCCATAAACGGAGAAATCATCCATGAATACCTCACAAATCTTTTCACAAAAGTTAGAGAATATAGCCATCATACATCTTTGAAAGGTAGCAGGTGCATTACATAAACCAAAAGGCATACGTCTATAAGCAAAAGTACCAAAAGGGCAAGTAAAAGTAGTTTTTGATAGATCCTTCACCGACACAGGTATCTGAGAGAAACCAGAATCACCATCTAGAAAGCAGAAATGTGTGTGTTTGGATAGTCTTTCTAGCATTTGATCGATAAAAGGCAAAGGGTAATGATCTTTCTTAGTAGCTTTATTTAATTTACGGAAATCAATTACCATCCTATAACCTGTAATACTTCTTTGCGGGATCAATTGATCTTTATCATTAGGAAAGACGGTAATACATTCCTTTTTAGGAACACAATGGACAGGGCTTACCCAATCACTATTAGCAACGGGATAGATTATACCTGCCTCAAGGAGCTTTAGTATCTCCTTTCTTACCACTTCTTTCATCTTAGGATTCAATCGTCGTTGAGGATCTCTAACTGGTTTGGCATCGTCCTCCAAATTAATTTTGTGTTGGCATAACATGGGCCTAATGCCCTTGAGATCGTCCAGAGTATATCCAATAGCAGCACGGTGCTTCTTTAGAGTTTTCAACAATCTTTCTTCTTCTTGCTCTGAAAGGTTAGCACTAATAATAACAGGATATATTTTCTTTTCATCAAGATAAGCATACTCAAGATTGTCACGTAATGGTTTGAGTTCAAACACAGGATCACCCTTGGGTGGAGGGGGATCCCCTAGAATTTCAACGAGTACGATGTGTTTCAGCATAGGTTCCTGTTGAAGGAACACTTCATCTATTTCCCTTCTTTCCTTCATAAACATATCATTTTCATGGTCTAGCAAATATTGTTCTAGCGGATCAGTAGGAGGCACGGCAATAGAAGCAAGACCAATAATCTCATCCTTACTATGTGATTCTCTATCACGAGGGTGTCTACAAAACTTAGCAAAATCAAACTCATGAGACATACCCTCTAAGCCAATTGTAACAGTATCCCTTTCACAATCAATCTTAGCATTAACGGTCTTCAAAAAGGGTCTACCAAAAATAATGGGACAAAAGTCTTCTTGTGGGGAACTAAGAACAAGAAAATTAGTAGGATATTTAACCTTCCCACACAAGACTTCAACATCTCTAACAATTCCAATTGGTGAAGTAGTATCTATTGGCAAGCTTGATAGTAACATCAATACCTTCCAATTCAATCGGTGCAATATCATGCATAATTTCTTTATATAAGTCATAGGTTATTGCACTAGCACTAGCACCCATATCACATAAGCCATGATAACAATGATCTCCTATTTTAACAAAAATAACAGGCATGCCTACAAAAGCTCTATGAATCTTAGCATCTGGTGTAAGAATATTGGCAGTCTCACCACAGAAATAAATAACATGCCCATCTAAATCATCATCCAAGAGATCTTTAGCCATAGCAATACTAGGTTCAACTTTGATTTGCTCAGGAGGTGTATAAGTCCTAGTATTACTCTTATGAACAACAGTAGAAGTTTTAGCATGATCCTTTATCCTAACAGGAAAAGGAGGTTTCTCGACATAAGTAGTAGGAACAATAGGATCACTATAAGTGACAGTCTTTTCTTCAACTGTAATAGGTGCAACTACTTTTACTTCAATGGGAGGATTATATTTAAACCAATTCTCCTTAGGGAGATCAATGTGAGTAGCAAAAGATTCACAGAAAGAAGCTACTATCTCAGAGTCAAGTCCATATTTAGCGATAAATCCACGAAAAGCATCGGTATCCATAAAGATTTAACACAATCAAACTTAGGTGTCATAGCTGACTCCTTGCCATCGTCGGAACCCCAATCTTCAGATTTGCATTTAATTCTTTCCAATAAGTCCCATTTGAATTCAATAGTCTTCAGCATATAAGAACCAGCGCAGGAAGTATCGAGCATGTTCCGATCATTGAGAGAAAGCCGAGCATAAATTTTTTGAATAATCATTTCTCTGGAGAACTCATGATTGGGGCATGAATATAACATTGACTTAAGCCTCCCCAAGATTGAGTGACGCTTTCTCCTTCGCGAGGCCAGAAATTATGTATGTAATTAGGATCACGATGGACAAGATGCATAGGATAGAACTTCTGGTGAAATTCCAACTTCAATCATTTATAATTCCAAGATCCTGTATCATCACATAGCCTATACCATGTCAATGCATCTCCCTTCAAAGATAAAGGGAAGACCTTCCTTTTGACAACATCATCGAGAATACCTGCAAGCTTAAATAATCCACAAATTTCATCCACAAAGATAAGGTGTAAATCGGGATGCAATGTTCCATCTCCTGCAAATGGATTAGCTAGTAGTTTCTCTATCATACCTGAAGGAATCTCAAAGTAAATATTTTCAATAGGTTCAGTAGGTTGAGGAGCAACTCTTTGCTCTTCTGGTCGGGGTGAAGATACCCTGAACAAGCCCCTCAAAGGATTAGTTTCCATAGTAACAAGTGACAAAAAATTTCAGCACACTATATAAATGTTTCCTTACCAAGTTCCACTCACGAAAAGCGCTACACTCCTCGGCAACGGCACTAGAAAAGAGTCTTTATGACCCACAAGTATAGGGGATCTATCGTAGTCCTTTCGATAAGTAAGAGTGTCGACCCCAACGAGGAGCAGAAGTAAATGACAAGAGGTTTTCAGTAAGGTTATCTCTGCAAGAATCGAAATTTTAGGTAATAGATAGTTTTGTGATAAGATAAATTGTAACGAGTAACAAGCAATGAAAGTAAATAGAGTGCAGCAAGGTGGGCCAATCCTTTTTGTAGAAAAGGACAAGCTTGGACAATTTGAGAAAAGAGCTCCCGAGGACACATGGGAATTATCGTCAAGCTAGTTTTCATCACGCTCATATGATTCACGTTCGGTACTTTGATAATTTGGTATGTGGGTGGACCAGTGCTTGGGTACTGCCCTTACTTTGACAAGCATCTCACTTATGATTAACCCCTATTGCAAGCATCCGCAACTACAAAAGAAGTATTAGGTTAAACCTAACCACATCATTAAACATATGGATCCAAATCAGCCCCTTACAAAGCAACGCATAAACTAGGGTTTAAGCTTCTGTCTCTCTAGCAACCCATCATCTACTTATTACTTCCCAATGCCTTCCTCTAGGCCCAAATAATGGTGAAGTGTCATGTAGTCGACGTTCACATAACACCACTAGAGGAAAGACAACATATATCTCATCAAAATATCGAACGAATACGAAATTCACATGACTACTAATAGCAAGAATTTACCCATGTCCTCTGGAACAAATGTAACTACTCACAAATCATATTCATGTTCATAATCAGAGGAGTAATAATATGCATTAAGGATCTGAACATATGATCTTCCACCAAGTAAACCAATTAGCATCAACTACAAGGAGTAATCAACACTACTAGCAACCCACAGATACCAATTTGTGGTTTTGATACAAGATTGGATACAAGAGATGAACTAGGGTTTTGAGAGGAGATGGTGCTGGTGAAGATGTTGATGGAGATTGACCCCCTCCCGATGAGAGGATCGTTGGTGATGACGATGATGATGATTTCCCCCTCCCGGAGGGAAGTTTCCCTGGCAGAACGGCTCTGCCGGAGCTCTTGATTGGTTCCGCCAAGGTTCCGCCTCATGGCGGCGGAGTTTCGACCAGTAAGATTGCCTCTGATTTTTTCCAGGGTAAAAGCCTTCATATAGTAGAAGATGGGCACCGGAGGGCCACCAAGGGGCCCAGGAGACAGGGGGTGCGCCCAGTATGGGTGGGCGTGCGCCCCACGTGCCTGGCCTGGGTGTGGGATCCCTCTAGTAGTTTCTTCACTCAATAATTCTTATTAATTCCAAAAATAAGTTTCGTGGAGTTTCAGGATTTTGGAGCTGTGCAGAATAGATTTCCAATGTTTGCTTCTTTTCCATCCAGAATTCCAGCTGCCGGCATTCCCCCTCTTCATGACAAACCTTGTAAAATAAGAGAGAATAGCCATAAGTATTGAGATATAACGTGTAATAACATCCCATAATGCAATAAATATTGATATAAAAGCATGATGCAAAATGGACGTATCAGCCATGTTTCTTGTTTCATGTGCCAGAAGACTGGACATTATACCAATGAATGTCCCGACGCAAAGAATGGAAATGGCAATGGAGGGCAAGTGCGCGCTCGGACTTGGCTTAGTTGCAAAGCGAAAGGGCAAGTGCGGAGCACCGCAGGCCCCAACAGCCTGCGGCCTTGGTCGCCGCATCGCGGTTGATTGGACGTGGGCGTCTCTGCTTCCCCACGCTACCTCGGCAACTGCCCGATTTGACAACTCCCTGCTGCATGCAAAAGGAGTCATGATTACCTATGATCGTAGAGGCCGACGGTTGGCCTTCCTTGGGTTATAAATGTGGAGGGGGCGCAGGCACCCGCTGCACATCTCCCTTCCCCCGCCTACTTCTTCTTCCTCCTTGCTCCAGTTGCCTGTCGTGTCCCATGGCGCCGACGAAGAGGTTCTCAGCCGCAGAGAAGGGGAAAGCTCGCCAGGAAGGGCCTGGCTCCCCTCCGCCCAAGCGCGGCCGAGGTCGTCCCTGCAAGCACCACGCGACTCCTGGAGCGGCTCCTCATGGTTGCGGCGATGGTCCTTCACATGGTGATGGCCGCCCGGTGGGCGGGGGAAGACGCGTCGTGGCCGCGCGGCCTCCCCGGCCACGCTTTCACTCGGCAGAGGTGCTGCCGGAGTTTGTCGTGTGGTCGGCAGATCTGGCCGGTAACTGGCTCTAGCTCCCCCGCTTCTTTGCCGGTGAACTGTCGGCCGCTAGCCCTGGTGGGCTCTGGCTGCAGGTGGATGGTTGCTGCAGCAGCGCTTCCTGGGTCACAGTGGAGATCTCTGTCGCCGGGGACGTGGCCTTGGCTCGCGTCTGGTAGACGTTTGCCCGTGGGTGTTTCCTGGGCCGGCGGTGCACCCTGCACTTCAAGTTTGATGGCGACGCCACCCTCTACGTGAGGGTGTTCGGAGAAGACAGCCGCCATGTCGGGTGCTGCCCTGATGATGATGACGGTGACCGGGTGCTTGGCCTTGGCGACGGCCGTGACGAGGACGAAGGCGAGCCCGCTCCTGGCGGCGCCCGCAGCTCGCCAAGCTTCAGCGGCTCCTCCTCTGGTGATAGCTACTGCAGCAGTGGCCGCGACCAGCCACCGCGCCGCCGCGCTCGCTTCGAGAGTGGTAGCGGGTCGTCCCGTCACCGCGCCCTGGTGAAGCGCGAGGAGGCGTCTGATTGAGTTCGGGAGGGCGGTGCGGATCCCTCCTCGCGAGCCGTTGCGGGGCATACCACGTTTATTTTGTTTACCTCCTTTTCCTGCATTGAGAGAGAGAGCGAAGTATGGAGCCCCGTGGGGACGTGCAAGACTATTGCCCTTAATTATCATGCTATTTCTACTATTCCCATGCTGTGTTGTGGTGTTGCGGCTATGTGGTTGCGCGTAGGACCAACTTAACTTAGGGGGTTTACCGCAGTTTCCGCCTCGCGAGGTACTTGCCTGAGGCCTCGCTGGGCGTATTAGGGTCTGCAAAATCAGTCGGGAGAGTAGTTTTCGAACCTTTGTCACGTGGGTGATCAGCCTAGGTCATGCGTTCCATGTCGCAATGCCCGTGGGGCATGGACTGGGAGGGTGGCTCCCTCTTCGAACTTGAGTGAGGGAGCCTCACAAAATCAGGAGAGAATGGGCTCACAAGGGCGCCCGTGTAGCCCCCTCACGAGGCTAGCGAGAAGGAGAACAGGCCGAGCGAAAGCCAGAGACAGAGAACAGGGGCACGGGACGGTAAACAACACTATAAGAAACTCCAATAAAACTTCAAATGGGGGAGAACAAGCCAACCGCGAAAAGCAAATGAAAAGCCGCGTACGGCACCTAGTCTAGTCTTCGACGTCTTCTCACCAGCGCGGAGCTAAGTGCTGCCACTGGGCGTGGGCGGGAGCCCCCGAGGCCCAAGGGCGGCACTCCGAAGACTCCGGGGCGTGTACAGCCCCAACTCATTATTACGTGAGAGTGTCACGGGCGGCGAGCTTCACATGCGCTGGGCCTTCTTCACAGGCACCGGGCCTTTCTTGGGGCGCCGAGCTTCACAGGCACCGGGCCTTCTTTATAGGCACTAGGCCCTTCTTCACGGGCACTGGGCCTTCTTTACAGGCACTGGGCCTTACTTCACAGGCACCGGGCGTTCTTTACAGGCACTGGGCCTTACTTCACAGGCACCGGGCCTTCTTTACAGGCACTGGGCCTTACTTCAAGGGTAGAACCTCCGGAGGTGCTGAATGTTCCACGCGTTCGGATGGGCACCCCTTACTGGGTCTCCAAGCGTGTGGTGCCAGGTCTGGAAACATGAACAACCATGAACGGGCCCTCCCACATGGGCGAGAGCTTGTGCAGCCCTTCCCTGGAGAGCACCCTCCTGAGCACGAGGTCACCTACCTCAAGAGTCCTGGGATGGATGTTGCGGCAGTGGTACCGCCGCAGCGCCTGTTGGTATCTTGCGGCTCATAGCGCAGCCGCCCGATGGTGTTCCTCCCCCAGCACGAGGTCCATCCCCCGCATGGCGTCCTGCTGCGCTTCGTCAAATGCCAGGACCCGCACGGAGTGATGCCTGACCTCGTGAGGGAGGACTGCCTCTGCTCCGTAGACGAGGAAGAACGGGGTCTCGCCGGTCGACTTGGTGGCGATAGTGCGGATGGACCATAGCACGGACAGGAGCTTGTTGTACCATCCCCTGCCGCAGGCCTACAGCTTCTTCTTGAAGGTCCTAGTTTTGAGGCCCTTCAGGACCTCTGCGTTGGCGCATTCTGCCTGGCCGTTGCTCCGAGGGTGTGCCACCGAAGTGTAGCATATCTGCGTTCCAAGGTTAGCACAATATGTTTTGAAGAGACTGCTAGTGAACTGCGAACCATTCTCGGTGATGATGTGATTAGGCACCCCGAACTGGCTCACGAGGCCCTTGATGAACTTGACTGCAGAGCCAGCCGGGATGGTGCGGACAGCTTCCACCTCCGCCCACTTGGTGAACTTGACAATGGTGACGTAGAGGTAGCGATAGCCCCCTGGCGCCCGAGGAAATGGGCCCAAGATATCTAGCCCAGAGACTGCGAACGGCCACGAGAGAGGGATGGTCTGCACGCCCTGAGCTGGCTGATGGATCTGTTTGGCGTGGAATTGATAGGCTTCACAAGTCTTCACCAGCTCAATCGCGTCGTTGAGTGCAGTAGTCCAATAAAACCCGTTGTGAAACGCCTTGCCGACAAGGGTCCGTGAAGACGAGTGGTGCCTATAGTCTCCGCTGTGAATGTCTGCCAGCAACTCCTTCCTCTGTTCCCTGGGATGCAATGCAGGGAAACACCGTTTGGCCGCTTCCGTTAGAGATCTCCATCTTGGATGCAGTAGGCCGTGGCCTACCGGGCCACGCGTTTCGCGTCCTCTTCTTTCTCTGGTAGAGTCCCTTGCATCAGGTAATCCTTGAGCTCCGTCGTCCAGCATCCTTCCTGAGGCTCCAGCACTAGGAGCAAGCGTGCTCCTGAGGTCGGGCCACAGGCCGGAGCTCCTGAGGCAGGCGGTTGAGGGAGTACCTCTCGAGGTTGCACTGTGCTTGATAGTGAAAGTGTTGCCGAGGGCTTGAAGAGTCGTTCCTTGAAAACGCCAGGCTCCTGAGGCAGCCGCCTTGATGCCCTCTTGGCAATGTCATCAGCCTCTTGGTTGGTGCCGCGGGGCACATGCTGCAGTTCTAGCCCCAGAAATAGCTTTTCCATCTTGCGCACCTCTGCAAGATACGCCTCCATGTGCTCGTCCTTGGGCTCGTACACTTTGTTGGAGAAGTTGACGAGGAGCTGTAAGTCACCCTTGATGATGAGACGCTTCACCCCAGTGTGGCCGCGGCCTTTAAGCCTGCTATGAGACCCTCATATTCTGCTATATTTTTGGAAACCTTCTCGCCCTACTGGAAGCAGAGTTGTACAACGTAATAAAGCTTGTCCTGAGTGGGGGATATAAGCACTGCGCCAGCCCTCGCGCCATGTCGCGAGAATGCTCCATCGAAGTGCATAACCCAGCCGTCCGGTGCCTCGCTTCCTAGGGAAAGCGACCGATCTTTGCCTGCCTCGAGCCGTGGCGCCTCTGTCCACTCTGCCACAAAATCTGCAAGTCAGGATCCCTTGACGACTTTGGTCGTGCTGAATTCCAACTGAAATGCTTGTAGCTCGATGTTCCATTCAGCGACCCTTCCCTGCAGAGTTGGGACTCCTGAGCACCCTCTCCAATGGGTACGCTGAGACGATCTTGATGGGGTGACCTTGGAAGTAGTGCCACAGCTTACGCGAGGCCACCAACAGCACGAGCAAGAGCTTATGGGGAATGGGGTGTTGTGCCCTTGCATCCCGCAACACCGGGCTAACAAAATACACAGGATGCTCGACGAGAGTGGGCGCGCCGACGAAGCCCGCACCCTCCGGAGAGTTGAGTGCCTCCTGAGACGTTGGAGCCCCCGGCCCTGACTGCTTGGTGAGGTCCCCTCATCCCTGGGGGCGTCTTCCCGTCGAGGCTGGTCTCCATCTGCCGAAGCCGTGGCCTTCGCGAGGCCTTCCTGGGCTTGCGCTGCCGCGGTCGGGGCCGCGGCCGGTCGCGGCACAGCATTGACCTGGCGCTCCTGTTGAACCGCCACCAAAGCAGCGCTGGCGGAGTAGGGTGTGGTGGCGAGGTAGAGCACCAGGGGCTCCCGAGGGCGTGGCGCCACCATCACCGTAGGGCTGGTCAGGTACTTCTTGAGATCTTGAAATGCTTCGTCAGCCTCCGGTGTCCACTCGAATGGGCCCTTCTTCTTCATCAGCTTGAAGAAGGGTAGGGCACCCTCCCCCAGCTTGGAGATGAAGCGCCCTAATGTAGTTACGCGTCTGGCGAGCTTCTGCTTTGCCCTGAGGGTTTGTGGTGGACTCATGTCTTCGATTGCCTTGACCTTCTCCAGGTTGGCCTCAATCCCCCTGTGTGACATGAGGTAGCCCAGAAGCTTGCCCGAGGAACACCAAATACGCACTTCTCCGGGTTGAGCCGCAGGCCCACCTCATGAAGGATCGCGAAGGTTTCTTCCAGGTCCTGTATCAGGGTCTTCGCCTCACGAGACTTCACCGCAATGTCGTCGACGTAGGCCTTGGCGTTTCTCCCGAGCTGCCGGCCCAAGGCGATATGCATCAGTCGCTGAAAGGTTGCGCCCGCGTTGCGCAACCTGAACGGCATGCAGGTGTAGCAGTACATCCCGCACGGGGTCAGGAAGGCCGTCTTCTCCACGTCTTCTATCGCCATCTTGATTTGACGATAGTCCGAGAAGGCATCCAGGAAGCACAACAGATCGCACTCAGCGGTGGAGTCGATGATTTGGTCGATGCGGGGAAGCGGGAACAGATCCTGAGGGCAGGCCTTGTTGAGGTTAGTGAAGTCGATGCACATGCGCTCCTTTACTCCCTTCTTTGGCACAACAACGGGGTTTGCCAGCCACTCGGGGTAGCGAACCTTGCGAATGACACCTGCAGCTTCCAGCTTGCGGGTTTCTTGGACGATGAAGGTCTGCTTCTCGGTGGACTGTCATCTTGCTTTCTGCTTCACGAGGCGCATATCGGGGCACACATTCAGGTGGTGCTCGATTACCTGCCTCGGGACCCCCGCTAGCTGCTTGGGCTCCCACGCGAACACCCCCTTGTTCACGCGCAGGAACTTTACCAGAGCCTCCTCTTAGTCGAGGTCGAGATTGGCGCCTATGGTGAAGGTGGCGTCGGAGGATCCGTCCTCATCAACTGGTACATGCTTAGTCTCCGCCTTGTCTTGGGTAAACATCTGCTTCTTCTTGGTTGGCGCATCCCCCTTGGCCTTGGGGGTGTCGGCGCTGGCTGGCTGCGCTGCTGTGGCTACCTTGAGAGCGAGATTGAGCACTTGCAGAGCATCTTTTGTATCTCCAGCTATGGTCAGGACGCTGCTGCTCCCGGGCATCTTCATGAGGTTGTATGCCAGGTGAGTTGCTGCCATGAATTGGGCCAAGGCAGGGTACCAAGGATGGCGTTGTATGGGAGGCCGACGCGGGTGATGTCGAAGTTGACCAGCTCCGTGCGGAAGTTGCCGTGGGTGCCAAAGGACACCGGAAGGCGGATCTGCCCCAGGGAGCCGAAGGAACCACCTCTGACGCCCAAGAAGGGCTTGCTGGGTTGGAGTCATTCCACCGGCACGTGGAGGAGGCTGAAGGCCTCCACCGAGAGCACGTTGAGGCCGACATCGCCATCGATGAGGGTCCTGGTGACAGCCACCTGGAAGATGGTGGGCGTGCAGAGCATCAGGAGCGCACCCGAGCAGGCGGTGTTGGCGGGGTGACCGTTCAAGCTGAAGGTCAAGTCGGCCTTGGGTGCCGCCCAACCCGGAGAAGCGCCGTGGCACATGAGGGCGGCGCCGATCTGGCGGACGAATGGCTTGACGTGGCGGCCTGAGGGTGGCACCTGTGAGCCGCCCAAGAGAGATGTGACGACTCGCGCAGCTCCTCCCAGGAGGCCACAGAATCCGTTGGCAGGTGGAGTAGCCACATGCGCGGAACGTCGGTGAGGGCCATGGGAAACCAGTTAGCCATGATCATGACGTCGCCCCCGGCCTTGAGGATGGCCTCCTCATATGCAAGCAGGAAAGCTAGCGGATCCATCGCGCCGTCATAGCGTGGCGGCATCTTTGGCTTGAACCTGTGCGGCCACTGCACCTGTCGCAAGGCGGGAGCCAAGGCTCGGAGCCCCCTGGCCCAGGGCTGGCGTCAGTCACCGGAGCAGGCGGTGCACCGTCGGCCATGAGAGCGAAGGGCGGTGTAGATGGAGAGCGGGTCGACGGTAGGGAGAGCTCTGGCACACCCCTACCTAGCGCGCCAAATGTCGGATATCGGGTTCCAGCAAAACCCTTAAGGTTCAAACTCTGGGGTGCATGCGAAGATCTTCCCCCTACCAATCCGCGTCCAAGGCCTCGCCTTGATTCTAAGCTACACGATGAACAACACAAGGGACACAAGGTTTATACTAGTTCGGGCCACCGTTGTGGTGTAATACCCTACTCTAGTTTGTGGTGGTGGATTGCCTCTGGGGCTGATGATGAACAGTACAGAGGAAGAACAGCTTCGCGAGGGGTGTTCTTGTGGTGGTGTGCTTGGAGAGGAATGGCTCCGTCTGCGTTGGCTCTAGATGATCTCTCTCTCTCTCTCTTTCTACCGTGGTGGCTATCTCTATTTATAGAGGCCCTAGTCCTCTTCCCAAATATTGAGCGGGAAGGGAGCCAACAACAGCCATTTTGAAGGGGGCAGCTAGTACAAGTTATCCTGACTAAAGTTGGTCTTCGACTGCCAAAGGCACTGGCGATGATGTTGTCTTGGGCTCCACGGTGACCTCCATCCTGCCGCTCTGCTGGTCTTGGTCTCGTTGCACCGATATGGCAACCTTTGCTTGATGCCTCGGTACTCCGCGCCTGCGCTTGCCCCCTTTGCACCTCAGAGGAAAGGAGGACACTGCGCAGGTGATACGTCCATTTTGCATCATGCTTTTATATCAATATTTATTGCATTATGGGCTGTTATTACACATTATATCTCAACACTTATGGCTATTCTCCCTTATTTTCCAAGGTTTACCATGAAGAGGGGGGATGCCGGCAGCTGGAATTCTGGCTGGAAAAGGAGCAAATGTTGGAAACCTATTCTGCACAACTCCAAAAGACCTGAGACTCCACGAAACAACTTTTTAGATTTAATAAGAACTTTTGGACAAAAGAAATAGGCTAGGGGGCCCACACCCTGTCCAGGAGACAGGGGGGCGCCCCCCTAGGGCGTGCCCCCCTATCTCCTGGGCCCCCTGGTGGGCTTCCGGCGTCCATCTTCTGCTATATGAAGGGTTTTCCCCTGGAAAAAATCATGGGCAAGCTTACGGGATGAAACTCCGCCGCCACAAGGCAGAACCTTGGCGGAATCAATCTAGGGCTCTGGCGGAGCTATTCTACTGGGGACACTTCCCTCCGGGAGGGGAAATCGTCACCAACGTCATCACCAACGATCCTCTCATCGGGATGGGGTCAATCTCAATCAACATCTTCACCAACACCATCTCATCTCAAAACCCTAGTTCATCTCTTGTATCCAATCTTGTATCAAAACCACAAATTGGTACCTGTGGGTTGCTAGTAGTGTTGATTACTCCTTGTAGTTGATGCTATTTGGTTTACTTGGTGGAAGATCATATGTTCAGATCCTTTATGCATATTATTACCCCTCTGATTATGAACATGAATATGCTTTGTGAGTAGTTACGTTTGTTCCTGAGGACATGGGTGAAGTCTTGCTATTAGTAGTCATGTGAATTTGGTATTTGTTCAATATTTTGATGAGATGTATGTTGTCTTTTCTCTAGTGGTCTTATGTGAACGTCGACTACAGGACACTTCACCATTATTTCGGCCTAGAGGAAGGCATAGGGAAGTAATAAGTAGATGATGGGTTGCTAGAGTTATAGAAGCTTAAACCCTAGTTTATGCGTTGCTTCGTTAGGGGTGATATGGACCATATGTTTAATGTTGTGGTTAGGTTTACCTTAATACTCCTTTCTGTAGTTGCAGATGCTTGCAATAGGGGTTAATCATAAGTGGGATTCTTGTCCATGTTAAGGCAGTACCCAAGTGCCGGTCCACCCACATATCAAATTATCAAAGTACCGAACGTGAATCTTATGAACCTGATGAAAACTAGCTTGACGATAATTCCCAATGTGTCCTCGGGAGCATCTTCTTCATTATTAGAATTTGTCCAGGCTTATCCTTTGCTACATAAAGGATTGGGCCACCTTGCTGCACTTTATTTACTTTATTTACTTTTTGCTCATTACTATTTTTCTTATCGCAAAACTATATATCACCTACTATTTCAGTGCTTGCAGAGAAAATCTTACTGAAAACCGCTTATCATTTCCTTCTGCTCCTCGTTGGGTTCAACACTCTTACTTATCAAAAGGACTACGATAGATCCCCTATACTTGTGGGTCATCAAGACTCTTTTCTGGCGCCGTTGCCGAGAGCGTAGCGCTCTTGGTGAGTGGAACTTGGTAAGGGAACATTTATATAGTGTGCTGAAATTTTCTGTTACTTGTTACTATGGAAACTAATCCTTTGAGGGGCTTGTTTGGGGTATCTTCACGCCAACCAGAAGAGCAAAGAGATGCTCCTCAACCTACTGAACCTTATGAAAATATTCACTTTGATATTCCTTCGGGTATGATAGAAAAACTGCTAGCTAATCCTTTTGCAGGAGACGGAACATTGCATCCCGACTTACACCTTATCTTTGTGGATGAAGTTTGTGGATTATTTAAGCTTGCAGGTATTCCCGATGATGTTGTCAAAAGGAAGGTATTCCCTTTATCTTTGAAGGGAGATGCAATGACATGTTATAGGCTATGTGATGATACGAGATATTGGAATTATAAGCGATTGAAGTTGGAATTTCACCAGAAGTTCTATCCTATGCATCGTGTTCATCGTGATTGTAATTACATATATAATTTCTGATCTCGCGAAGGAGAAAGCATCGCTCAAGCTTGGGGGAGGCTTAAGTCAATGTTGTATTCATGCCCCAATCATGAGCTCTCTCGGGAAATGATTATTTAGAATTTTTATGCTCGGCTTTCTCTTGATAATCGCAACTTGCTCGATACATCCTATGCTGGTTCCTATATGCTGAAGACTATTGATTTCAAATGGGACTTATTGGAAAGAATTAAATGCAACTCTGAAGATTGGGGTTCCGACGATGGTAAGGAGTCAGGTATGACACCTAAGTTTGATTGTGTTAAATCTTTTATGGATACCAATGCTTTTCGTGGATTTAGCTCTAATTATGGACTTGACTCTGAGATAATAGCTACTTTTTGTGAACCTTTTGCTACTCACGTTCATCTCCCTAAAGAGAAGTGGTTTAAATATAATCCTCCTGTTGAAGTGAAAGTAGTTGCACCTATTACAGTCGAAGAGAAGACTATTACATATAGTGATCCTATTTTTCCTACTGCTTATGCTGAAAAACCTCCTTTTCCTGTTAGGATAAAAGATCAGGTTAAAGCTTCGACCGTTGTTTGTAAGAGTAATACTAGGACTTATACACCTCCTGAGCAAATTAATGTTGAACCTGGTATTGCTATGATTAAAGATCTTTTGGATGAGGATTTAGATGGGCATGTTATCTCTTTCTTGGGTGAAACTGTTAATATTGCTAGACCCGATACTAAGACACGTAGACCTGTTGTAGGCATGCCTGTTATTTCTGTTAAAATAGGAGATTATTGTTATCATGGTTTATGTGATATGGGTGCTTATGCTAATGCGATACCTTATGATCTTTATAAAGAAATTATGCATGATATTGCACATGTTGTATTAGAAGACATTGATCTTACTATTAAGCTTGCCAATAGGGACACCATTAAACCTATTGTGATTGTTAGAGATGTTGAAGTCTTGTGTGGGAAAATTAAATACCCTGCTGATTTTCTTGTTCTTGGTTCCCCACAAGATGATTTTTGTCCCATTATTTTTGGTAGACCCTTCTTGAATACTGCTAGTGCTAAGATTGATTGTAAGGGGAAGGTTATCACTGTTGGCATAGATGGTACATCTCACGAGTTTAATTTTGCCAAGTTTAGTAGACAACATCGTGAAAAGGAACCATCTAGTAAGGATGAAATTATTGGTCTTGCTTCCATTGTTGTTCCTCCAACTCATCCTTTAGAACAATATTTGCTAGACCATGAAAACGATATGTTTATGAAGGAAGGGGAAGAAATAGATGAAGTGTTCCTTAAACAAGAACCTATGCTGAAACATAACCTTCCCGTTGAAATCCTTAGGGATCCCCCTCCACCAAAGGGTGATCCCATGTTTGAACTCAAACCATTACCTGATAATCTTAAGTATTCTTATCTTGATGAAAAAGAAATATATCCTATTATTATTAGTGCTAACCTTTCAGGGAAAGAAGAAGAAAGATTATTGAAAACTCTGAAGAAGCACAGAGCTGCTATTGGATATACTCTGGATGATCTTAAGGGCATTAGTCCCACATTATGTCAACACAAAATTTCAGTGGAGAAAGATGCCAAACCAGTTAGAAACCATCAAAGACGATTAAATCCCAAAATGAAGGAAGTGGTAAGAAAGGAGATACCAAAACTCCTTGAGGCAGGTATTATTTATCCCATTGCTTATAGTGAATGGGTAAGCCCTGTCCATTGTGTCCCTAAAAAGGGAGGTATTACCGTTGTTCCTATTGATAAAGATGAATTGATCCCGCAAAGAATTATTACATGCTTAGGATGGTAATTGATTTACGTAAGTTAAATAAAGCTACTAAGAAAGATCATTACAGTACTGGAATCAGCTACTTTGCCATCTGCCAGCTCTTTGCCAACAGCTAGCGGACGGCAAAGGAGCTCTTTGCCATTAGCTACCTGAAAGCAGACGGCAAAGAACAGGCTGATGGCAAAGAAAGCCTTTGCCATCAGCCTGTTCTTTGCCGTCCGCTAGCGGACGGCAAAGAGGGAGGGGGCCCCACCGAGGAGCTGGTTAAAAAATACTTAAAGGCCCCCCCTCTTTGCCATCCGCTAGCAGATGGCAAAGCGCACATTAGCGGACGGCAAAGGTGGCAGGCGGCAAAGATTAAATGTATCTAACGGCCGGCGCGCCCCACCCCCCCTCTCTCTCTGTTTCCCTCCCACACACGCGCGCCGCCGCCCCCACCACTCGCCGCCGCCCGGTCGCACCCCT
>NC_041385.1:198871502-198903141 GCF_002162155.2 Triticum dicoccoides
GAGACCCCGACCCCGACCCCGACACGGCACCCCGACACCGACACGACACCCCGACCCCCGACACCTCCCGAAAAGGTGTTCTTTGGCCTTCCATAGGCCGACGGGGTCATATATTTGTGAATTATTAGTTAGGTCATATATTTTTCGATTTTTTTATGAAAAACATCATATATAATTGTGTTGATCAGGTAGTTTTAAATGTGCAGTTGTTTATGTTGTACTTGATGATGATACACTTCAGTGATATACATATTATTATTCATGTCGGTACTTTTTTCATGTTGTACTAATTTCGTTTATTCTTTGTCATGGAAGGTGTTGAAAGATGGTGGGCGCTGGTCGGGAGCGCGCCGAGGCCCCTTCTTCGTTGGCGCGTAGTGTGAGGTCTTCCATTCCACACGCACCTCTCCGCCGAGCGTTGCTGGACAGTATGGCGACACTGCCGGGCCCTTCTTCGTCGACCGCGGTGCCCAGCAGGGCACGAGGTAAGAAGAAGGGCCGAGGTGGAGCACGTGGTCGCGGGAGAGGAGGTAGGGTGGCTCTTACGGCGCCTTCCTCGCCGCCGCCCCCAGCTGTTTCACCCGAGCACGTGACTGCTAGGGTGGACTCGTCTGAGGAGGAGGCTGCATGGACTCCGGCCCACGAGCCTCTGGTCCACGGGTCTTCGGCCCACGAGCCTCGAGTCGACGGGCCTTCGGCCCATGAGAGTTGGGCCCACGAGACCCCGGAGGAGCACACGTCTGGATGGGGTACTTGGTCGGGTCAGCCTGAGGAGCCGAGTGGCCATGATGATGATGGCGGGGAGCCGAGTGGCCATGCTGATGATGGCGGGAAGCCGACTGGTTTTGAGGAGGAGGGGGAGGAGGGGGGCAACGTCTACCAGCGTGGTGCTACACGGCTCCCGTCCGTGCCGGTGACCCGCGAGCAGAGGTGGTTGATTTTCCCTGATGGGGAGAGGTAAGTGCATTTATTCTTTTTGTACCTTCTGCATTCACGTTTCATCAAATAACTAATGCGTTGGCCTTGTCATGCTGCAGGGGTTGGGACCACCATGAAAGTGTCCGCCGGCCCAACTCCGTCCTTGGAGTTCTGATTCGGCAAAACTTTCCGGGGTTTGGCACGTTGCCTGGTGAGGGTCGGCTTCCAGAGGTTGGATTGAGTTGGGAGCACTACTTGGCTGCCCCGGCCCCGCCGGGTGAGATTATCGACGGTGTCTTGTGCAAGACAAGGGCAGACATGGTGATCAGAAAGTTCTGGGTAATTTCTCCTTTACACAATTAAGAATCTTCAACTAGCAAGTTATTAATTGTACTAATCCATATTGTCTCATTTGATTGCAGACATTCTACAGGTGTGAGGAGGGATACGAGGAGGAGGCGGCAGATGTTATCCACAAGGATTGCAAGCGCCTACTTCAGAACTTACGGCATGAGGCTCGGGTGCAGTCTGTTCGAGACTACTACGCCGACCGTGGTATCAAGAAGTCCAAGCAGGAGTGCCGCGATAATTCTTGAGTAAGGAGCAGTACATGAAGGTAATTCTTAAGGCCTTGTACTTAATTCCTTTTTTTAGTAATTCTTAGCCGTAGCGCTGAAGTTTCTATTTGCTAACTTAGGCCCCTCAGAGATGGTGTGCGGATCGGATGGATTGTTGGAGGTGTTGGTCGATGGGTGGTGCTCAAAAGAATGGCTGGCCACCCACAACGAGGCCAAGGACAAACGTGCCCAAATGGAAGGTGTGCCACACCACCAAGGCAGCTCCAACTTATTTCAGTACGGGCGGAACTGGGTATGTGGTTTGCTTCATGATTCATGCAATTCATTCATCATGCTAGCTTTATCCTTTTAATTACTAATTTACTTTGTTTCTCTCTTTCAGGCACGCTACAATAAGGCGGATAAGGTGCCAGAGGTGTACGACCTGTATGCCATGGCCCACACTGGCTCTTACAAGAAAGTCAAGGCATTCTCTGCGTCTGACCTCGATGATTCAAAGAACTTCACCAACATCTCCGCCCACGAAAAGCTCGTGCAATATAGAGATCAGGGGAAGGCGAGGAAAGGGGAGGACTTTAACCCGAGCCAGGATACCATTGATACAGAGTTGCTGATGATATCTGGTGGCGGGAGGTCCCATGGCTCCATAGCCATGGGAGATGGACTTATCCGTTGTCCTAGCACTCTCCCGGAGATCAAGGCGCGCCAGTCGAGCTCCGCTCCTGAGATAAGGCCTCGTGAACGGCCAGTCCAACTCGCCATCAAGGTTAGTTATACATCCTCAGCTATCTTTCTCCATTACATTGTGTGCGCTTCCATCAATGATTACAAATGGTCATGTGAGTGTGTTGCAGGCTGCTATACAGAGTGAGAGAGATAGAACGGAGAAACTTCTGGCGGAGGCGGCAGAGAGGCAGCGGGAGTTGGAGGAGAGGACGACAAAGATGTTGGAGGAGGAGAGGGCACGGAATGACATGCAGGCAAGGGCCATGTATGAGCTCCTTGTGGTAAGTTTCTCCTGCAGATTACTTGCTAGTCTTAACATTTGAGTCTCATTACTAAAGTATGACTCTGTTGTGAAAACCAAATGTGCAGTCTGTGTGCGAGAAGTCCGGTCAGACCGCTCCGCCGATGCCAGTGATTGCTCCTGGGAGCACGGTGAGTTTAATTTGAATGGAAATTACTTGCTAGTCTTAACATTTGAGTGTCATAATGCTAATGAGACAATGGAAATGATCTTTGGTACAGCTTAACTCCAGAAACGCATCGCACGATCCTTCTCCAGCTACCGGCACGAGCCAGCCCGCTCGTACACCTCCCTGATCACGGTAAGTTTCTCTAGACTTAGACTTAGCTCCTACACCTACCGGCACGAGCCAGCCCGCTCCGGCACGAGCCAGCCCGCTCCAATATGCTTACCATAATGACCTAGAGTTAGCTTCTTTTCCTTCAAAATGACTTAATAAGCTTACTTATGTCAAAAATTTCATAATTAACTTAGTTAGCTCATAAACAATCCATTTCACCTAGGTTAGCTCCAAAATGACCCATTTGACCTAGGTTAGCTCCAAAATGACCCATTTCACGTAGGTTAGCTCCAAAATGACCCATTTCACCTAGATTTGCTCCTAAACGATCAATTTCACCTAAGTTAGTTAAAAACGATCCATTTCACCTAAATTATCTCTTAAATGATCCATTTCACCTAAGTTAGGTCATAAACGACCCATTTCAACTAAGTTAGCTCATAAAAGCTCATAAATGATCCATTTCACCTAAGTTAGCTCAAAAACGATGCCCTTCACCTTAGTTAGCTCATAAACGACCCATTTCAACTAATTTAGCTCATAAATGATCCATTTCACCAAAGTTAGCTCATGAACAACCCATTTCAACTTAGTTAGCTCATATATGATCCATTTCACCTAAGTTAGCTCATAAATGCATATACTTCTTGTTCTAGTCTTCTTCTTGTTCTATTCACCTATTTCTAACTTTCTTATTTACCATTTTGCAGATTTCACTCACTTCATGGAAGCTAGCTTGCTATGATGGAGTGCTTGCTTTTTCTTTGCTAAAACTTTGCATTGTAACTAGCTTGCTATGATAGAACTTGCTATGTTGATGAAACTTTGCTATGTAATATGTATATGGAACAATGTGTATGGATGGAACTTGATGGAACTTGCTATGTTGATGAAACTTTGCTATGTAATATGTATATGGAATTATGTGCTGGATATGTGATATGTTTGCTGTTAAATATATCTATATATGTCATATATGTTTGCTGTGAAAATTGTTGGATTAAAAAAACAGAAAAAAAGAGACAATATGCAGGCTCTTTGCCATCTGCCACCGACGGCAAAGGGCTCTTTGCCATCAGTAGCGGACGGCAAAGAGGCCACGTGGGAGGCAACTATGCTTCCTGGGAGGCTGACCAATTTGGTCAGTTTGCCCACAGTGGCTAACGGCAAAGGCTTTGCCGTCCGCAGCGGACGGCAAAGGCCTGCCGTTAACCACCTAACAGAGTAACAACGCATTTATTACCGTCCATCTTCTTTGCCGTCCGCTGCTGATGGCAAAGGCCCCTTTGCCGTCAGCTGCCCGAAGCAGACGGCAACACAGCTCTTAGCCGTCCCCTACTTTGCCGTCACCTTTTGCCGTCCGCTGCTAACGGCAACGGTCTTTGCCGTCTGCCATCCATGCCTTTGCCGTCCACCGTGGCAGATGGCAAAGTAGCAGATTCCTGTAGTGTTACCCTTTACCTTTTATTGATCAAATGCTAGAAAGGCTTTCCAAACACACACATTTTTGCTTTCTAGATGGTTATTCTGGCTTCTCTCAGATACCTGTATCAGCGGGGGATCAATCTAAAACTACTTTTACTTGCCCTTTTGGTACTTTTGCTTATAGAGGTATGTCTTTTGGTTTATGTAATGCACCTGCTACCTTTCAAAGATGCATGATGGCTATATTTTCTGTTTTTGTGAAAAGATTTGTGAGGTATTCATTGATGACTTCTCCGTCTATGGATCCTCTTTTGATGATTGTTTGAGCAACCTTGATCGAGTTTTGCAGAGATGGGAAGACACTAGTATCGTCCTGAATTGGGAAAAGTGTCACTTTATGGTTAATGAAGGCATTGTCTTGGGGCACAAGATCTCCGAGAGAGGTATTGAAGTTGATAAACCCAAAGTTGATGCTATTGAAAAGATGCCATGTCCCAAGGACATAAAAGGTATAAGAAGTTTCCTTGGTCATGCCGATTTTTATAGGAGGTTCATTAAGGACTTTTCTAAAATCTCTAGGCCTCTGACTAATTTATTGCAAAAAGATATTCCTTTTGTCTTTGATGATGATTCTGTAGAAGCTTTTGAAACACTTAAGAAAGCTTTGATCACTGCACCTATTGTTCAGCCACCTGATTGGAAATTACCTTTTGAAATTATGTGCGATGCAAGTGATTATGCTGTAGGGGATGTTTTAGGGCAAAGAGTCGATAAGAAATTGAATGTTATCCATTATGCTAGCAAGACTCTTGATACTGCCCAGAGAAATTATGCTACCACTAAAAAAGAATTCTTAGAAGTTGTGTTTGCATGTGATAAGTTTAGACCATATATTGTTGATTCCAAAGTTACTATTCACACTGATCATGCTGCTATTAAATACCTTATGGAAAAGAAAGATGCTAAGCCTAGACTCATTAGATGGGTTCTCTTGCTCCAAGAATTTGACTTGCATATTGTTGATAGAAAGGGAGCTGAGAACCCCATTGCAGACAACTTGTCTAGGTTAGAGAATGTTCTTGATGACCCACTGCCTATTAATGATAGCTTTCCTGATCAAGGTTGTCAGAATCGCGATTTTGAATCGGATCGGAGCTCCGATGGTAGGATCACAAATCATAGAATCTTAACTATCAGGATCGTAGAAACGTAGATTCTATGAACTAGAATCATAGAATCATAGGGGTTAGTTTGGATCGTAAAGTCGTAGAATCGTATAACAGAATCGCGATTCTGACAACCTTGTTCCTGATGAACAATTAGCGGTCGTCAATGCTTCTCGTACTGCTCCTTAGTATGCTGATTATGCTAATTACACTGTTGCTAAATATATACCGCCTAGTTTCAGATACCAGCAAAAGAAAAAGTTCTTTTATGATTTAAGACATTACTTCTGGGATGATCCACACCTTTATAAAGAAGGAGTAGATGGTATTATTAGACGTTGTGTGCCTGAGCATGAACATGAACAAATCCTACGCAAGTGTCACTCTGAATCCTATGGGGGACACCACGCTGGAGATAGAACTGCACACAAAGTACTACAATCTGGTTGTTATTTGCCTACTCTTTTCAAAGATGCTCGTAAGTTTGTCTTATCTTGTGATGAATGTCAAAGAATAGGTAACATCAGTAGACGTCAAGAAATGCCTATGAATTATTCTCTTGTTATTGAACCGTTTGATGTTTGGGGCTTTGATTATATGGGACCTTTTCCTGCCTCCAATGGTTATACACATATTTTAGTTGCCGTTGATTATGTTACTAAGTGGGTAGAAGCTATTCCAACTAGTAGTGTTGATCATAACACTTCTATTAAAATGCTTAAAGAAGTTATTTTTCCGAGGTTTGGAGTCCCTAGATATCTTATGATTGATGGTGGTTCACACTTTATTCATGGTGCCTTCCGTAAAATGCTTGCTAAGTATGATGTCAATCATAGAATTGCATCTCCTTGTCACCCGCAGTCTAGTGGTCATGTAGAGTTGAGCAATAGAGAGCTCAAATTAATTTTGAAAAAGACTGTGAATAGATCTAGAAATAATTGGTCCAAAAAACTTGATGATGCATTATGGGTCTATAGAACTGCATACAAAAATCCTATGTGTATGTCTCCATATAAGATGGTTTATGCAAAACCATGTCATTTACCTCTTGAACTTGAACATAAAGCATATTGGGCTATTAAAGAGCTCAATTATGACTTCAAACTTGCCGGTGAGAAGAGGTTCTATGATATTAGCTCACTTGATGAATGGAGAACCCAAGCATATGAGAATGCCAAGCTTTTCAAAGAAAAAGTCAAACGCTGGCATGATAAGAGGATACAGAAGCGTGAGTTTAACGTAGGAGATTATGTGTTATTGTTAAACTCTTGTTTAAAATTTTGTGCAGGAAAACATGTCTCAAAATGGGAAGGTCCCTACGTTATCAAGGAGGTCTATCGTTCTGGTGCTATAAAAATCAATAACTTCGAAGGCACAAATCCGAGGGTGGTAAACAGTCAAAGAATTAAGCATTATATTTCAGGAAATCCTATCAATGTTGAAACTAATATTATTGAAACCATAACCCCTGAGGAATACATAAGAGGCACTTTCCAGAACGTTCCAAACTCCGAAAAGGCATAGGTATGTGGTACGGTAAGTAAACCGACTCCAAAACAACTCTAATGGCAATTTTTATCAGTTTTGGATTATTTAAAGATTTTAGGAAGAAAGAAGTAGTACGAAAGGGGCACGAGGCTCCCACGAGAGAGGAGGGCGCCCCCCTGTAGGGCGCGCCCCCCTGTCTCGTGGGCACCTCGTGTGCCTCCTGGACTCCGTTTTCTTTTATGTTACGTATTTTAGTCGGTAAAAATTCATTATATATACTCCTGAAGGTTTTGACCACCGTATCACGCAAATATCCTCTGTTTTCATTTTGAGTTGTTTCCGTTGCAGATTTAGAGCACCATGACTTCTCCCTCCTCCAACAACGAAGACAAGGATGCTTGGTTATTGAAGATAGAGTTGAAAAGAGAGGAACCAGAGGAGATCAACAAGGATGAAGGGATCAAGATGGCCATGGAGGCTCACGCTCCGGTGGTGAAAGAAGAAGACACCCCTCAACCTTTACCTAACCTTTTCACTCGAACAGAGATTGAAGCTTTCAAGATGATTGAGTTAGCCCGCATACAGAACAAGTATCTCATAGAGGAGAATATTTTGTTGAAGGATCATATTGCTGGGCTCAAGGGCATTATCTGCAAGTTGGAGGAGCTTTTACGCTTGATGTGCGATTATCCACCGTCATCATCACCACCTCCATCACCTCCGAAGAAATGATTACATGGGTATGGGCACTCCCCTTGGCAACTGCCAAGATTGGGGGAGGTGCCATGGTATCGTATCACCATCACACTCCTATCTTTACCGCTTTATTTAGTTCGACCCTTTTAGTAGTATCTTGATCTATTAGTTCGAAGTTTTGATATCAAGTAGTTTTGAGTTTTTCTTTGTGATCTCTTTATGTAATCGTGTCCATGTGCTATCTATAATAAAGATTAGTGTTGAGTCAAGGGCTTTTCTATGTTGCTATGATCTTGAGAAAGTAGAAAGAACAAAAGAGTTCATATTGATCTTATGGATAGTGATAACTTCACACATAGAAAGTATGAGGCATAAAAATTGTTGAGAGTTGATGAACGTAGCCTTGGTCATCGTTGCAATTAATAGGAAGTAATAAGGAAAGAGGGGTTCACATATAGATATATTATCTTGGACATATTTTATGATTGTGAAGCACTCATTAAGTATGACATGCTAAAAGAGTTGACGTTGGACAAGGAAGACAACGTAATGATTTTTGTTTTCCGACATCTCAGTTAAAGTATATTGTCATTGACCTTCCAAACATGTTGAGCTTGCCTTTCCCCCTCATGCTAGCCAAATTCCTTGCACCAAGTAGAGATACTACTTGTGCTTCCAAATATGCTTAAACCCAGTTTTGCCATGAGAGTCCACCATACCTGCCTATGGATTGAGTAAGATCCTTCAAGTAAGTTGTCATCGGTGCAACTAATAAAAATTGCTCTCTAAATATGTATGACTTATTAGTGCAGAGAAAATAAGCTTTGTACGAACTTTTTGTGGAAGTAATAAAAGCGACGGAGTGCATAATAAAGTTCCACATACAAGGGGCAATATAAAGTGACGTTCTTTTGCATTTAGATTTCATGCATCAACCCTAAACGCACATGAAAACCTCTACTTCCCTCTGCGAAGGGCCTATCTTTTACTTTATGTTTTACTTTATGCTTGAGTCAAGGTGATCCTCACCTTTCCCATTTTCATTTTATCCTTTGGCAAGCTCCTCGTGTTTGAAAGATCATGATGCATATATCCAATTGGATGTAAGTTGGCATAGGATATTATTGTTGACATCACCTAAAGGTGAATATGTTGGGAGGCAACACAATAAGCCCCTATCTTTCTCAGTGTCCGGCTGAAACTCTATAACCACAAGTATTGCGTGAGTGTTAACAATTATAGGGGACTACGAGATAGTTGAGTATGTGAGCTTGCTGAAAAGCTCTATTATTGACTCTTTCTGATGTTACGATAAATTGCAATTGCTTCAATGACTGGGATTATAGTTTGTTAGTTCCCAATGAAGTGTTTGAACCATACTTGACATTCTGAATTGCTTATTACTTGAACATAGGAAATCATATGACAAAATCCATATATGTTGTTGTTATTAGAATGATCATGATGCCCTCATGTCCGTATTTTATTTTTATCGACACCTCTATCTCTAAACATGTGGACATATTTTTCGATTTCGGCTTCCGCTTGAGGACAAGCGAGGTCTAAGCTTGGGGGAGTTGATACGTCCATTTTGCATCATGCTTTTATATCAATATTTATTGCATTATGGGCTGTTATTACACATTATATCTCAATACTTATGGCTATTCTCCCTTATTTTACAAGGTTTACCATGAAGAGGGGGGATGCCGGCAGCTGGAATTCTGGCTGGAAAAGGAGCAAATGTTGGAAACCTATTCTGCACAACTCCAAAAGCCCTGAGACTCCGTGAAACAACTTTTTAGATTTAATAAGAATTTTTGGACAAAAGAAATAGGCCAAGGGGCCCACACCCTGTCCAGGAGACAGGGGGCGCCCCCCCTAGGGCGCGACCCCCTATCTCATGGGCCCCCTGGTGGGCTTCCGGTGTCCATCTTCTTCTATATGAAGGGTTTTCCCCTGGTAAAATTCATGGGCAAGCTTACGGGACGAAACTCCACCGCCACGAGGCGGAACCTCGGCGGAATCGATCTAGGGCTCTGGCGGAGCTGTTCTACCTGGGACACTTCCCTCCGGGAGGGGGAAATCATCACCAACATCATCACCAACGATCCTCTCATCGGGAGGGGGTCAATCTCCATCAACATCTTCAACAGCACCATCTCATCTCAAAACCCTAGTTCAACTCTTGTATCCAATCTTGTATCAAAACCACAAATTGGTACCTGTGGGTTGCTAGTAGTGTTGATTACTCCTTGTAGTTGAAGCTGTTTGGTTTACTTGGTGGAAGATCATATGTTCAGATCCTTTATGCATATTATTACCCCTCTTATTATGAACATGAATATGCTTTGTGAGTAGTTACATTTGTTCCTGAGGACATGGGTGAAGTCTTGCTATTAGTAGTCATGTGAATTTGGTATTCGTTCGATATTTTGATGAGATGTATGTTGTCTTTCCTCTAAGGGTGTTATGTGAACGTCGACTACATAACACTTCACCATTATTTGGGCCTAGAGGAAGGCATAGGGAAGTACTAAGTAGATGATGGGTTGCTAGAGTGACAGAAGCTTAAACCCTAGTTTATGCATTGCTTCGTTAGGGGTTGATATGGACCCATATGTTTAATGTTGTGGTTAGGTTTACCTTAATACTCCTATTTGTTGTTGTGGATGCTTGCAATAGGGGTTAATCATAAGTGGGATGCTTGTCCATGTTAGGGCAGTACCCAAGTGCCGGTCCACCCACCTATCAAATTATCACAGTACCAAATACGAAGCTTATGAACGTGATGAAAACTAGCTTGACGATAATTCCCAATGTGTCCTTGGGAGCTTCTTCTTCATTATTAGAATTTGTCCAGGCTTATCCTTTGCTACATATAGGATTGGGCCACCTTGCTGCACTTTATTTACTTTATTTACTTTTTGCTCGTTACTATTTTCTTATCACAAAACTATATATCACCTACTATTTCAGTGCTTGCAGAGAAAACCTTACTGAAAACCGCTTATCATTTCCTTCTGCTCCTCGTTGGGTTCGACACTCTTAATTATCGAAAGGACTACGATAGATCCCCTATACTTGTGGGTCATTAGCAGGCTGGCGCCGGCCTGGTCTCGATCGTCATGGCTTGCGTCATGAGCACCTCGCGAGGTACTCCTGCCTTGATCTCTCCGCCTCCTTGCGATCCTGCCTGATGAGGCCGCCCCTGAGGAAGTGTTGCGTCATCCTCCCCGTGAGGGTCTTGAGCTTGGGTTGATGAAGACGGTCCATACTGGGCCACCACTTGAGCCACGCTGCAGGCCGCAGGCAGGCAAGTCTGGGGACCCCCGTTCCCAGAACGCCGACAGCTACAAGATGGTATCAAAGCACACGTTGACTGTAGGACGCGACCACTAGAATGAGCCACATGATTTCTCTTCTCTACTCATTTCTAATTCTCCTCTCTTTCTACTCTATAGATGGCGGATTCTAGGAACAAGTTGACTCAACCGGATGACAATAACCCTTTCGGAAAGCACTTGAAGGAAGTCATTAAGTATTTGAACATCGGCCTACCAAGCTTCACGGGGAATTTCTCTACATCTGTACCGGAAGAGGAGCACTTGAAGATCAAAGTATGGATACCTGGGAGGACTTCTGCACCAACAACGGATCCTATTGATTTCTACCTGAATGCACCAAGCTGGAGTATTGGAAAGAGCATGGCCGCACATATCATATTTGCATGCATATGTGAGGTGTATCACAAGGAGCTGGAGAATACCGTTTACCAGATATGTGGCCGCCGAGATGACAAGTGGGAGATGATTCGCACCAGGAGGGATGGATCAATTGTAGCTTACATACAAGAGATGGGAGATCATATTCGTCGACAGGAGAATCAACAAAGTATTCACATGAAGAAGATCAAGAAACTGGTGAGGAGAAACAACGAGCTGGAAGAGGAGATCAGGTGTACACGCGATGGATACGAGGAAGAGATTGCTATACTACTGGAGAAGAATGAAGACCTGACGAAGAAGCTAGGAGTGTTCATGGGAGACCTCGTGCCAAAGAAGGACATCCAACTAGGAGACTACATCATCCTTGATGACACTGACTCCGACCCTGATAGTGATGATGACTACGTTGATGAAGCTGGAGCAGATATCATGGAGTCATCCTCTGATGAAAATTTCTAGACAACCACCATTGTAATTAGTAGTATTTTCCCTCCAAGTAGTTGCAACGATCGAGTTTGTAGTTATAGGTTAGACCGTTTTGTGTGACTTGTGTGCTATCGATTGAAGTGAAATTGATTGTGTTTGTCTCATGAGCATTATGGGTAGTGACTCTCTCTTAGACCCCTATTCTATTCTGTTTTCTCACCCCTTCTAAACCCATCAGATGCCTCCGAGAAGTGACAATGGATTTGCCTTCCCATCGGAGCTCACTTAGTTGATCCAGCAGCAGAATACCTTGATGCAGCTTTTAGTCTAGAATCAGAACCAAGGCAACAACAACAATAACAACAACAACAACAACAACAACAACAACAACAACAACAACCCAACACCACCACCCCCTTTTGATCACCTAGCTCGTTTCCTAAGGTTGAATCCGCCGGTGTTCTCTTGTAGCACCGAGCCGATTGTTGCAGATGATTGGCTCCGCAAGATTGGAAGAGAGCTGACCACTATAGGATGCACATATCCAGAGAGAGTGCGTTTTGTCGCACATCAGCTTGATGGACCTGCCACATCATGGTGGGAGAATTTCACAGCCACTTACCCCATTGACACTGTTACATGGGATCAGTTTCAGCAGGCTTTCCGCACTGCCCATGTTTCAGCAGGAGCTATGAGCATGAAGAAGCGTGAGTTTTGCAACTTGCACCAAGGTGGACGCACAGTGGGCCAGTATGTGGATGAGTTTAGCAAGTTAGCATGCTATGCCACTGATGACGTAGCTACAGATGCCGCTAAGCAGGAGAAGTTTCTGGAAGGACTGAATGATGAGCTAAGCATGCAGTTGATGGTGGTAACATTCAAAAACTACCAGGAGTTGGTAGAGAGGGCTCTTATGATTGAAGGCAAGGAGCAACAGATTGATAATCGCAAGAGGAAGTATGGACAGGGGAGGTACGCTTTAGGAGCTCAGCAAAAGCCCCGCTATTCCCCGTACTCAGGAGGACATACCCATAACCATGGAGGACACATGCAGAACGGAGCAAGTTCGCACAACCATAGTGGCTCCAAGAATGGCAATGGAAACGGAGGAACCAGCAGCCAGAACCGTTCCAACGACCTTTCAGCACCAGCCAAGAGGTATTTGAGCCACGTTACCTGTTTCAAGTGCCAGAAGACTGGACATTATGCCAATGAATGTCCCGACGCAAAGAATGGAAATGGCAATGGAGGATCTGCCAAGAAGCCCAACCCCTTCGCCAAAGGTCAGGTGAACTACATCAGCGTGGAGGAGATAGAGGATCAACCCAATACAGTTGTCGATAAGTTTTTGAATAATACATTTCCCGCACTTGTTCTTTTCGATACTGGTGCATCGCATTCATACATATCAAGGGGATTTGTGGACAAGTTTAAATTGCCAACCCTAGCCCTTAGGTCACCCATGTTAGTAAGCTCGCCAGGAGCAGAGTATATGGCCAGCCGATGGTGTGATCGGTTACCCTTGACAATTGGCAGACATGTGTTTCCCTCGGACCTAATAATGTTGGAATCACAAGGACTGGATATAATATTAGGCATGGATTGGTTATCGAAGTATGGAGGAAACATTGATTGTGCTAGTAAGTCGATATTCCTCACCACCCTAGAAGGAAGGAGGATAGAGTATGTGTCCCGGCATGTGCCAAAGAGGACTCAAGTAAATTCCTTATCAGGAGTAGTACAGGAGGAAGTACCAGTGGTGAAGGATTAACCCGACATATTTTCGGAGCAGTTACCATGCATGCCGCCGGATCGAGACATTGAGTGTTTGATTGAGCTATTGCCAGGCACCGGGCCAATATCAAAGAGACCGTCTCGGATGCCCGCACAGGATCTGGAGGAAATTAAGAAGCAAATTAAGGATTTACTGGATAAAGGTTACATTCGACCAAGTTCATCACCTTGGGGAGCCCTAGTGCTTCTAGTGGAGAAGAAGGATGGCTCTTTAAGGATGGTTGTTGATTATCGTGCGTTAAATGAGGTGACGATCGAGAACAAAATACCCTCTATTGATGATCAATGATTTGTTTGACTAGTTGCAAGGAGCTAAAGTATTCTCTAAGATTGATCTTCGATCGGGTTATCACCAGTTCAAGATTCGAGAGCAGTATATACCAAAGACAACTTTTACCACAAGGTACGAGCTTTATGAGTATACCGTTATGTCATTTGGTCTGATTAACGCGCCTGCCTATTTCATGAACATGATGAACAAGCTGTTTATGTAGTTTTTGGATAAGTTCATCGTGTTGTTCATTGATGATATATTGGTCTACTCAAAGAATGAAGAGGAGCATAAGGAGCATTTGCGTTTGGTTCTTGAGAAGCTCAGAGAACAGCAGTTGTATGCCAAGTTCAGCAAATGTGAGTTTTGGTTAAAGGAAGTTGGATTTCTCGGACATGTTATATCCGGAGAAGGAATAGTAGTAGAACCTACCAAGGTTGCTTCTGTGACTAAATGGGGGGCACCCACATCAGTTGGAGAGATCAGGAGTTTTCTTGGACTCGCAGGATATTATCAAAGGTTCATTGAAAGTTTCTCCAGGATTGCAAAGCCCATGACAGAGTTATTGAAGAAGGATACTAAGTTTAAATGGACTGAGGAGTGTGAAGCCAGTTTTGAGGAGTTGAAGAAATGTTTTGTTACAGCCCCAGTGCTGATTCTCCCAGATCAATGCAAGGATTATCAAGTGTGTTGTGATGCTTCACGTCGAGGACTTGGAGCAGTGCTTATGCAGGAAGGAAGAGTTGTTTCATATGCCTCACAACAGCTTAAGCCTCATGAGTTGAATTAGGCTACGCATGATTTGGAGTTAGCAGCCGTAGTGCATGCGCTGAAGACATGGAGATATTTTCTCATCGGAAACCATTGTGAGGTATACACGGATCATAAGAGTTTGAAATATATCTTCATGCAGAAGGAGTTGAACCTCCGACAAAGGAGATGGTTGGAGCTGATCAAGGATATGATATGAAATTACACTATCAAACTGGAAAGGCCAATGTAGTAGCAGATGCGTTGAGCCGCAAGAGTTATGTTAACACGCTCATGACGGGAGGATTACCTAAGGAGTTAGAAGATGATCTTCGCGAGTTATGCTTGGAGATGGTCCCGTGAGGTTATGTAGCGGCATTAGAAATTCAGTCCACTTTGATGGGTTAGATCGGAGAAGCTCAGAAGACTGACAAGGAGATTCTCAAGATAAAGGAAAGGATGAGAAAAGGAAAGGCTAAAGGATTTCGTGAGGATGAGCACGACACTTTATGGTTTGAGGATCGCGTATATGTGCCTAATGACCCCGAGATCAGGAAGTTGATTCTGCAAGAGGCCCACGATTCACCATATTCAATTCACCCAGGAAACACTAAGATGTTGTCAGGACCCCGATTCTATGCCACACCGATCTAGCATGTAACACCTCATATCACTTTGCGGCCTCACGCACGGTATTCCCACGGGTGTCGCCTTACCATGCCCGGGACCGTTTGCGCCTTTTGGCACACGTATATGATAGTTTCGCTAGCATCCATATGACAAAGAACCCGGGCTGACATGGCTAGTCGTGAACCCAAAGCGGCACTAACTTACAGGGACAGGCATACATGACCCAGCAACGAACGTGTCGGTCATCAGCGAGTGAATCTGGGCTGTAGCAACTGGGCTAGCAGGACTCCGGTAAACCGGGCTGTAGCAGGCTAACATGACTCCGGTAGACACCGCGTGACATTTCCCCGAAGGGACAGACACAGGAATGAAGAAGGACACATGCCGGCCAACGTAAGTGTTTCGGAGCAGTAGCAAGTTACCAGGGCTTTGTGGAAGCACTAGGAGACATTTCCTGGTAAGAGAGGCTACTAAGGATAAACAACTAGATAGTCAGGTCCCACACATAGCAATACACATTACACGTACGCATAACATGCAAGTATGTGATGTACAACATGGCATCCCAGCATAACTCAACAACCCATATAGATAAAGGCTCAGAAGAGCCATCATAGCATTTATTGCAAACAGGGGTCACAGGACCCATCATACAGAGCATACAAGCAACAAGCGGAAGCATTACATGTCTGGGTACAGACATCTACAAATGAAAAAGGCTGAAAAGCCTGACTAACTACAATATCCGATCAAGATCGTAGCTGAGGTACAAGCTACTTGTCGAAGTCCACGAGAACACTAGTAAGACCGAAGTCTCCGCTGCAAAAACATAAATAAAGCAACATGAGTACAAAGGTACTTAGCAAGACTTACATCAGATCCTATCATACATGCATTTGTATCAAGAGGGTAATGTGGGGTTTAGTTGCATCAAGCCAGCTTTGACTCTGTGGCTATCCTGTTCTACGACTACCAGAACTTCTTTGAGGTGGTATGGCGCACACGAGTCCACTAATCACCACACGATACACTATTATGGATTCATCCCCGTCTCCCTACGAGAAGGCCATCCGTAGCACTCACACTTGTCTTGAGCATTTTAGAGTATCCACTTCAAGTTGTCTATGTACCATGTAAGCATCCAAGAAGTCCATAACCGCGGACCCGGCTATTCGAATAGATCATGTTAACCCTGCAGGGGTGTACTTCTTCACACACGATCTCGCCACTTACCACCATGTACACGTCGTGTATCTCAGCAACCTTCAAGCGGAAACCTAGCGAGGGAGTCGGCCACGACCTGACTAACCACACAAGACTCTAGTCCAGGTTTATCGCCTGTTCGGGTTCCATCCGCAAGGAGATCCAGCCGGGGTGTCGCTCACAGCCCCAAACGATGTGAGCAGGGTTCCCAAGCCCACCATCCGGGTGCCACTTGGTACACCGTGCCACTGTGCCTAGTCTGTCCCAAGCCCACCTGGCCGGGTGCCACTTGGTAGACTACTAACACTACCTACAAACACCAGAAACTAGTTGCGACTCCTGGACAGAGACCAAGTTGGTTAATAAGTCGAGAGGGGCCGAGTTACCGGAACCCAATGTGTGGTAGTATCGAGTCATTGGACAACATACATAGAACTCAGTGCTTAAGGACGGTTCTAGTGAGACAACCCACCATGTACTCCTACATGGCCTCTCACTGCTACCTTTACCAAATCGTGTTCACACGTTCACTCTCAGCATCAGAACATATAGCACTGTACTCCAATTCATTCCCAATGAATCAGACCTGACACACTCTAAGCAATAGCAGGCATGGCATGGTAGGAACACAACAATGGCTTCAATCAACTCCTACACATGCTAGTGGGTTTCAACTATTTACTGTGGCAATGACAGGTCATGTAGAGGAATGGGTTCAACTACCGCAGCACAAAGTAGCAGTTGAATCGTTGTTGTCCTAATGCAATAACTGAGAGCAGGAGCGAGAGAGTAGGATTGTATTGGAATGAACAAGGGGGTTTGCTTGCCTGGTAGATCAATAGAGGAGGCACTGCTTCACAGACAGGTACTCTCGAGCACTCTTCGGAGCAAGACCTATCGAGAAGGAACGGTGTCGGCAATCAATACACAAACATATGCAACAATATGATGCATGAACATGGACTATAGATGTGATGCTGTTTGAGCTAATGCAACTAGTAATCAAATTGAATGAAGTCCATTTGAATCAAGGGTTCAAATGCAAATCCAAATTAAGCTCTTATACATGCCATTTTAGTGTTTCACTTATACAGTAGGTATAAGTTGGTTTGTCATGCATCAAACTAGTACAAATGAATAGATTGCATTTTTCTGATAATTTTTCATATATAAATTATTTCAATCTGAGCTACGGTTGAATTTCTATGAATTTTTGAAGTTTATATCATTTTCTGGAATTTCCTGATTTAAATTAAATCCAGAAAATGGATAACTACGTCAGCATGACGTCATGCCTGCGTCAGCAGGTCAACGGTGCTGACCAGGTCAAACCTGACGTGTGGGGTCCACACGTCAGTGACACAGTGTTAAACAAGGGGGTTTTACTAATCTAATTAAAAGATTAGGGCGCAGGGGCCCACTGTCAGCGTCAGAGTTAGCTTAAATGGTGTTTAGCGCTAAGCTAATCACCTGGCCGACAGGGCCCGCATGTCAGGCCGGCAAGGTCGTCGGTGGCGACCTCAGGACGCGGCGGCGTCCGCGTTACAGGCCACGGGGGCGGCAGCTAAGGGCACCGGGGCGTAGCCCGGGCTCGTCCGCATCTAGGGGTGCAGACGGGAGGCTGCGGGGGCAGCGGAGCTCGCCGGAGCGAAGCTCGCGGCGGCGGCCGGAGCACGGCTTCGAGCGGGAGTAGGCTGCGGGGCACGGGGAGGCCACCCGAGGGGCTCTACGGCACCCTCGTGGCACCAGGAGCACGGTGATGCGCTCGGTTGCGGGCTGCGGTGACCAGGACAACGGCGGTGACATGGACAGCGGCAGGAAGCTACGGCCATGGCGGGGAAAGGGGGCTACGGCACGAGAATGGAGGAAGGGAAGAGGGAGACGGAGCAGAGGCTCACAACGGACTCAACGGGCTTGTCAACGAGCTCGGGGACGCGCTGAAGACGGCGGGGCGGCGAAGGCGATCTCCGGCGACCGGAGATGAAGACGGCGGCGATGGCGACTCTCCAGGGCCTCCCGAGGCGCGTGGCTTGATGGAGAGGTAGCCGGCGATGTGGCGGAGCTTCTGGGCACAGCGGCAGGCGAGGGGTGGCTGGTGGCCGAGGTGGTGCTCGTCGGCGGCGGCGGGCGCGTTCGGACGCGAGAGAGAAAGCGAGGGAGAGGAGAGGAGAGGACTGGGGGAGAGTGAGAGGGTCCGGGGGGGCGTGTGGCGTCATCTGGGCGTTCCAGGGTGACGAGGAGGACGCCAGGCAGGCAGCTGCGTGCCGGCGCGCACGGCGTCGGGCACCGCTTCCCCTGTGCCTACTGGCAAGAGGAGGAAGACGGCTATGCCCCTGGTGGGCTGGGCCAAAACAGGAACGGGCCGGCCGGAGGCGCCAGGCCGCTGTAGGTAAGCGCCAGATAAGCTTTTTCTGTTTTTGTTTCTATTTTCTATTTTCTGACATTTGTTTTGATTTAATAAAAATACTAAATCATTTTATTTTCTTATGCCAATTTTTGTAGGAACTAGTGGTATTATTCCAGAGCTCCCCAACAAGTGGCACAATTTTTGGACATATATCTATTATATACTTAAAACAAAAGGCAAACAAGCCATTACGTGCGTCCACATAGATTAAATTATCTTGATCCTTTATTTTATCTTTTAACGGCTGAGATTAAAAGATGCAAACGTTACGTAAAAATATGTACATGTACAAGTAGTATAACATGCCACGTACAAATAGTGCACATAGGTTCCATCGAAGTCGTCAACTAGCCCGCAGAAAAAAATCTTTTAATCAATGGGTCAAGGAAGCAAAAATAGTAGGAAACCTAAACAAATAAGGACAACGATTGGACCTAACCAGACCTCACGTGAGGAAGTTCCAAAACAGGAACCAAGACATGAAAAAAAGACAGGTTTCCGATCTGCTTTCATGGTCTCGGCCACCTCAACCCACGCACCTCCACCCATATATAAACAAGTACAGCCGGCCGCAGAAGCACACACCAAAAATTTAGATGTCGGCAACCAAGATGGCTTGAAGACATCACACGCGACTCGGCAACTCAGATGGCTTGAAGACATCACACGCAACTGGGCAACTCGACGTTTGATACGCAAAGCCACCTCCAGCCGCTTCACTCTACGTCCGACGAAGTCACGCCAAAGCACACTCAACGCATGACAAAGCCATGCCCAGCTACTCCAATCGACCTCGGAAGAAGTGACGCCAAAGCACTTTTGGCCTAAATCATCAGATAATTTGGTAATTGTTAGTAACAGTCTTATTTTCTCCGGATAGAATCTTTATAAACACTATATCAATTGACAAATTGTTCCGTATTAATATTCAAGGCAAAACACTATGACATGCAAGAAGTTGAGCGACTTAAATACAACGGGACTGAACTGGAACATTCATCAAGTAAAACAAATACGAATGTGGTATTCAGTCAATCCTACCACTGATGAGCTTATTAGCCTAGATATGATATAAGTGCAAAGGATCATCAGAAATCGACCAAACAATCAGTGCGGAGATCTCGGACAGATATGAAGCTGTTGAAAATTTCATGATGCACGGGCCTTGCAGAGAGGCAAATACAAAATCACCATGCATGATCGACAACAGATGCACTAAACACTTCCCAAAAGGATACAATGTCGATACCACAATCCATGAGGATGGGTTTCCAGTATATAGAAGGTGAGACAATGGAAGGAAGATCAAAAAGGGAGGAGCAATGCTCAACAACAGATTTGTCGTACCATACAACCGCAACCTTTTGGTCAATTCCAAGGTCACATAAATGTCGAGTGGTGCAACAGGCCCAGGTCAATCAAGTACCTATTTAAGAACATCCATAAAGATGACGATCAGGTAATGGCCTTACTAAAGGAAAGAGATGCGGCAAACGACTATGATGACATCAAGAAATACCTAGAGATGAGATACATATCAACAACTGGAGCATACTGGCGGATATTCCAGTTTGATCTACACACCATCGTGATCCACCAGTCAAGAGACTACCATTCCACATTGAAAATGATCAAGAAGTTATTTTTCTGGACTCGACTGACATTGATAAGATAGTAGAAGGCCAGGATCCACGAGTACTAAGTTCACTGAGTTGATGGAGGCAAACAAAATACATGAGGCGGGAAAAGAATTAACCTATGCAGAATTCCCATCAAAATTTGTATGGAAAAGCGAAACCAAAACTTGGGGAGCCGAAACGGGGCTTCGCTATTGGAAGAATCTACTATGCAAACTCTGCAAGTGGCAACCGGTATTATATGAGAATGCTTCTAAACACCAAGAAAGGATGCACATCAATCAGGATATTGGAACCGTTAATGGAGCTGTTCACCCAACATACAAATAAGCATGCCAAGCGCTTGGATTTCTTGATGACGACAGTGAGTGGATTGAATGCATCAATGAAGCATAATGCTGGGTCTCAGGGACACAATTACGACAATTATTCACCACAATTTTATGCCATTGTGAGGTGACCAGCCCAAAGATGTTGAGGGAATCAACATGGGAGGCACTGTCTAAAGATATCCAGTACAAAAGAAGAATTATCCTTAACTTTCCTATGCTGTAGCTCATTGATTCACAGAAAAAGGCATATGCTCTGATTGAGATAGATAAACTAATGAGGCAAGAAGGAAAGACACTAAAGGACTATCCAAATACAGAACTACCAAATGCTACAGAACTTGAAGAACTTGGGAACAGAATGATAAACGAAAAACTTAGCTATGGCATGGAGGCACTAAAGAATGAGCACCAAACCATAATAAGCAATGTTAACCATGGTCAGAAAATGACCTTTGATGCAATAATGGAATCAATTGCGAAAGGACTTGGAAAATAGATATTTGTAGAAGGCTACGGTGGCACAGGCAAAATTTATCTATGGAAAGCAATTACAACGAAGCTACGGTCTTTGGGAAAGAAAGTGCTTGCGTTAGCATCATCTGGCGTTGCAGCTTTGCTCCTACAAGGTGGAAGAATAGCGCACTCAAGATTCCACATTCCAATAAATACCATGGAAGAATCAACATGTGAGATAAAACAAGGCTCACATTTGGCTGAACTGGTAAAGAAGACCTCACTAATACTATGGGACGAGGCTCCTATGGCAAACAAACACTGCTTCAATGCACTAGAAAATAGCCTTAGGGATATTCTAAGGTTCACAAACCAAAATAGTGAAGAAAGGTCATTTGGTGACATGAAAGTTGTGCTAGAAGGTGACTTCAGACAAATACTTCAAGTGATAACAAAGGAAAAGAGAGAGCAGATAGTAAATGCCTCGGTCAAAAGGTCATACCTATGGAAGTACTTCGAAATATTTAGACTAACTGAAAACATGCGGCTAAAGTCTGTCAGAAGATCCAATAGAAAAGCAAAATGTGGCCGAATTTGCAGAATGGATATTACGATCTGCGATGAAAAAAACGAAGGAGATGATTGGGTAAGAATACCTAAAGACATAGTTCTACATAAAGGAGAAGACCGCAAAGAAGAGATAGTAAAAAGCACGTACCCAAACTTGCAGCAAGACTATCGTAACCGTGAATTTCTCGAAGAAAGAGCAATCCTGTGTCCAAGGAATGAAACAGTTAAGATAAATGACTACATAATGAGCGAATTACAAGGTGAAGAGATGAAATACCTATACTTGGACACTGTGTGCCAGGCAACAATGAATTACAACACAATGGAGAATATGTGTGCAACAGAGCTCCTTAGCAACATGATCTTCCCAGGAATTCCAATCCACGAGCTAAAACTGAAGGTAGGTTTGCAGGTGATGCTCCTACGAAACAAGCAGCTGGTTTATGCAATGGCACAAGAATGACTATCACACAGCTGGGAAAAAAGGTACATTGAGGCACAAAAAATCACACGAACACACGCCGGTGACAAGGTATACATACCTATAGTCATTATGTCACCAAGCGACTCAAAGTGGCCCTTTGTGCTGAAAAGAAGGCAATATCCTCTATCAGTTTATTTCGCAATGACCATAACCAAAAGCCAAGGTCAATCCCTAAACAAGGTGGGCCTATATTTGCCTAAGCAAGTCTTCTTCCATGGGCAATTATATGTACCATTATCAAGAGTCACAACCAGAGAAGGATTAAAGGTGTTGATTGACAACACGGAGTACCCAGGCGAAGATAGCGCAAAGAATATAGTATACAAAGCGATCTTCTAATTTTTTGTTATACAAACAAATGCATATGAAGGCCAAATAATCATGATTAAACAATACAATGTATGGTTCAAAAGTGTGACGTCCATGTTTTAGATTTATGGCCGGAAATACTGTACAAAAAGGATGTTATAGATTGGATTTCTTATTATTTTCGTAAACACAAAATAAGAACATGATAATGCATATTATTATTGCCATACACTGCTTTCATGCATACAGATGTTAACAAATGTGTACATGTAGCTTCCTTTCTGTATGACAACAATCAATTGGTACTTATTAGTTTAAAAGTATATACTCCATTAATTCTTATTATAGCGGATGAGCTTTAAAGATGAAAAGGTTACGTAAGACATAGAGCGCGTACACAACAGATCATTGACATGTGTACGAGGAATTCTTTTTTTCCATGAGAGGACGTACAGGGAAGTCCAACATGCATACGTACACATTTTAGTTAGAAAAGCACACCAACTTCAACTCAAAAAGAAAAAGCACACCAACTTTTTTGAGATAACACACGTATAGGGGAGTCCAACACGCATACATAGACATTAGTTAGAAAATGAAAACAACTAAAAAGAGCAATCTACGTGAGGTCTGTTCTCAGGAATAAAAAGCACATACACAGCCGAAAAAAGGCAGGAAGGTCTATAACAAATAAAAAACGCCTTATCGGATAATATTGAAGATATATATGAGTCTTTCCCGGACATGTATGCCGAACTTGGAAGAGCTGGTGTCCCTGTCTATCTAGGATTCTAATTGAATGCAAATCTTATTTTTGCAACTTTTTTTAACACTGTTTTGCAACTCCCACATGCACGCATGCAAACAGGAAAGCTAGCATACATGTATGCAAGCTTATCTCCGTACTTGCACGACAAATAAGAACATAGACATCTATAATACCATAGCTAACACATCAAAATATCCCATACACTTATCAAACTACCGCGCATTGAATACAAAAGCGATAAGCGCCCAGCTAATTGAAATATCAAATCCATAGATTCTCACAAGATCTACATTAGATGAGTTAAGAAAACATTGTATCTGGTGAACACCACAAAAATTATTTTTTAAATTAATTTGGCAATACAGAATGTTTGCAAAAGAATCATAGATATTCTATATGAAGTCCATAAAAAATAATTCTGTAAATTACAATGAAAGGATATTTTAGCAATTTTCAATGAGTAGTTACATTTTCTTAGATGAGCAAGTTACATAGTAATTAATAACCAAAAGATTAGCATGATTGCAACTGTATTGTCGTAATCAAGGAATGCAATTAGAACATGTCGGGGCAAAGGAAACGAGATGATAAGGTGAGACTGAACAATGTTTAGACTTGATCTCATGGCAGCAATTTCTCAAAACAATATAGAAACATAGCCAGACACTGAGAGATGAGATGTGGAAGAGGTAAATCATGACCTTAGTAAGAACATGACAATGCATATTATTATTGCCATACACTGCTTTCATGCATATAGATGTTAACAAGTGTGTACATGTAGCTTCCTTTCTACGTGGGCAAAAGTTTTAAAATATTATTACAAAGTTTGGATAATAACCACTTTGATAAACATGATTCTGAAATCATATTAGCCGACAAGATTCCATAAGCAAGATAAGAAACCATATGTGTAGCTAATTCGGATCTTGCATTTGTGTGTGCACCATATAACATTGTATATGTTCACCATATAGCAGTGCCTATACGTGGTAATTAAGATGTAAGAAACCAACAAGAAAAATAGCCGCACGTAAATCGCTGAACTTGAAAACTTAACCTGCAGCTAGACGCATGCATGTTTCACATTAAGCTGATGCTTTTGCTACCTACCTCAGTAAAAGTGCATCTAAACCTCCTTTTTTTTTACTGTCAATCAATAATTAAGTGCAAGGGTCTCTTGCTAGGTTCAGTTAGACTTAATTCCAACAGATCCATATGTTTGCTTTACTATGTTCTCTACTACAGAATTCAGAAAACAAGTATAAGTGCACTTCTCCACACACAAAGTTTTGGTATAATTTCTGATTTCACACGAAAAGTTGTTTAGTAATGGAAAGATAAAATCTTATTCTGATTTCTAGATCATTCAACTTCAAAAAAAACTTATATGGTTGAAACAACACTTACATTTGGTAGAAGTCCGGGCAGCAGGAGGGCAACAACACTCACAGAAGATACTCACGTCTTGCAGATATTTCTTCCTCCGCGAGATCCCTCAATGCCTCCGCGGCCCCAACATCCAGAGCCTCCGGGCACGACCAGTTTGAGCAGCGCAGCCCGCGTTCCCACTGGACATCTCCGTGACCGCGTTACCAGAGTCGACGAGTTCGCCGAGATCCACACACTCACCCAGGCACATGTGCCACCACCAAGGAAGAAAAATCAGGAGAAAAGAAGCGACATGTGGATCTGGGATAGCGTGAGGATTAGTTTCCTGATGGGGCACAGAGACGCCGTCCTTCGCCGACGGCAAATCGGAAGAAATGGCGGATGTGTATGAGGAGCCTGGTGGGGATCATACGGGAGGAGAGGAGAGTTCTTTTTTTTTCACGGAGAGAGAGAGTTCTATGTAGATATTTTTTTAGGGCTGAGAGTTTTATGTAAATGACTGGGACTGGGGACTACAGGCTGTTTTACTTCGAAAAAATATTATACGGAGTGGTAATCATCTTCACTCATGGGCTTACAGAAAAGTACGTTCGACATGACACATGATACATGGGCTATGCAAGATTGGGTACAATATATTTTTTTTAGTTCTCGGTATCGAATACACAGATCCTAGCAAACATAAAAACCATAAAAATATGCTTTCTTTTTTGCCGGTGAAAAATGCTCTTAAAATATGGAACTTAGACTTCCCGAAAAAAATAGATGAAACTTATACATTGTTATTCAAAGGATCATATGATCTAAATCTTTAGATTTTTCACCTGTAGATAATCAGCAAGATTAGTAAGAATCAACAAACATTTTTCAATGTTAGGGAAATATATATAAATTACATGCCAAAATTCATGTTGGAAAATAAACAACTTTTGCATTTCTCAAACTACCATAAACAATTCAAAACGGATGTCATTTAATGCGATAAAAAACAAGAACAAAATGTGAGGCCAAACTAAAATAAGAGTAGATAGAGAAATTGGAAAATAAATATGATTAATGAGGCTGTAAAAATGAACAAGGTGTGAAATAAAAATTATTATAAAATTACATACACTATATGTAGAAATCCATACATTCAAACAGAAGACATCAACTGTCCCATATATAAAACATAACAAAAACTACTCTAGCCGCGCAATTGCGCGGGTGCACCTGCTAGTTATATATATAACATATATATATATCCAATGCAAATAAATGCATTAATTCCAAATGCCCAAAATAAATACTTATGAGCTCCTAAAAATATTGGTTTGATTTTTATCTCTGCCCAATATTTTCAAAGAGCAACATGAACATTTTCTTGGACCTTTTTGGTGCAATTTTTATCTGGGTCATTTCCAGAAATGATTCTGAGGGTTTCACAAATCCCCATTTCAAATTTAAATGGAATTTAAACATGATGCACAAATGACTAGCTAGTCTTGAGCATACCAGAACTAGGGATGTGACAACTCGCCCCCACTTGAAAGACTTTTGTCCCGAGATTCTGGGGTCGACGGAAAGAAAGTGGGGTACTCCAGTCGAAGATGATCTTCTCGCTCCCAAGTAGCTTCTCTTTCGGAATGATGAGACCACTGAACCTTGAGAAACTTGATGTTACGACGTCGGGTAACACGCTCTGCTTGATCAAGAATGCGAACTGGATACTCTTGATATGTGAGGTTATCTTGGAGATCAAGCGTTTCGTGGTCCACTCCGCGGATAGGATCCGAGAAGCAACGCCTGAGTTGAGAGGCGTGGAAGACATCATGGACTCGAGAAAGATGTGGGGGTAGTTCCAACTGGTAGGCAACCTCTCCTCGTTTAGCGAGAATGCGAAAAGGACCAATGTAACGAGGAGCTAACTTGCCCTTGATACCGAATCGATGGGTACCCTTCAAAGGAGTAACCCGAAGGTAAGCTTTGTCGCCAACTTCATAAGTCATATCCTTATGATGACGATCATACTGGCTCTTTTGACGAGACTGGGCTGTTTTCAAATTCGAAGGTAAACTCGCTCTTCTGCCTCCTGGATCATGTCCGGTCCAAAGAATTGTCTTTCACCGGTTTCTGACCAGTTCAAGGGTGTTCGACATCTTCGTCCATAGAGAATCTCAAAAGGAGCTTTCTTGAGACTGGATTGATAGCTATTGTTATAAGTAAACTCGGCGAAAGGAAGACATTTCTCCCAGTCCATACTGAATGAGATAACGCAAGCTCTAAGGATGTCTTCGAGAATTTGATTGACCCGTTCCACCTGACCACTTGATTGAGGGTGGAAAGCGGTACTGAAGGAAAGATGGGTTCCCATGGCAGTCTGGAAACTCTCCTAGAAATGAGAAGTGAAAAGACTGCCACGGTCTGAATTGATCTCTAGTGGAACACCATGGAGGGACACTATTCGAGAAATGTATAAGTCAGCAAGTTGGCTAGCAGTGATACTCTCTGGAACAGGAAGGAAGTGAGCCACTTTGGAAAGACGATCAACGACTACGAAGATAGCATTATTCCCTTTCTTGGTCCTGGGAAAACCGGTGATGAAGTCCATACCAACTTTATCCCATTTCCACTCAGGAATGGGTAGAGGCTGAAGGGTGCTAGCAGGCCTTTGATGCTCTGGCTTAACGCGACGACAAACGTCACAATTAGCAACAAAGTCGGCGATTTCTCTCTTCATCCTAGTCCACCAGAACCTCTGGCGTAGGTCCTGATACATCTTAGTACTACCGGGATGAATCGTGAGAGGGGATTCATGCGCCTCCTTAAGAATCAATTGTTGCATCTGCTGACTCTTGGGAACCACCAAGCAGTTCCCAAAGTAAACACACCTCATTCATCCATAGAGAAACAACCAGCTACTCCCTTGGAGATATTTTTCTTGATTCGGGAGATTCCCATATCATGCTTCTGGACTTCTATGATACGATCCACAATAGTAGGTTTTGCCACCAAGGTAGAAAGGAATCCGTGAGGAGCAATGTGAAGGTTAAGCTTACAGAATTCCTCATGGAGAAGTGGTTAACCCTGCTGCAACATGAGATTGTTGCAATAGGATTTATGACTTAGCGCATCAGCCATGACATTAGCTTTGCCTAGGGTGTAGGTAATCCCTAGATCATAATCTGAGATCAACTCCAACCAACGTCTTTGTCTAAGGTTCAAATCTGGTTGGGTGAAGATATACTTGAGACTCTGGTGATCGGTGTAGATCTCGCAACGTTTACCAAGAAGCTAATGTCGCTAGGTCTTGAGTGCATAGACTACGGCTGCAAGCTCTAGATCATGTGTAGGATAATTCTCCTCATGTGGATGCAACTGTCGAGATGCATAAGCAATCACATGACGATCCTGCATAAGAATGCAACCTAGTCCCTGTCGTGAGGCGTCACAGTAGATAACAAAGTCTTTAGTGAAATCCAGTGGCACAAGTATGGGAGCAGAAGTCAGGCGTCTTTTCAGTTCCTGAAAACTGTACTCACACTGTGGGGACCACTCAAACTTTTTATCTTTCTTGAGAAGTTTTGTGAGGGGTTTGGCCACTTTAGAGAAGTTCTCAACAAAGCGGCGACAATATCTGGCTAGACCAAGCAAACTCCTAACTTGTTTAACGGTTTCAGGTGGAGTCCAATCAAGAACGGCCTTAACTCTCTCGGGATTGACAGCAATACCCTTACCAGATATCACGTGGCCCAGATAGGTCACTTCTGGCAACCAAAATTCACACTTGGAGAACTTGGCATAAAGGTGGTGCTCTCTGAGTTTTTCTAATACAAGTCTAAGATGTTCGGCATGCTCTTCCTCGTTCTTCGAGTAAATAAGAAAATCATCGAGGTAAACCACGACAAACTTATCTAGGTACTCCATGAAGATCGAGTTCATCAAGCGGGAGAAGGTAGCTGGAGCATTGGTTAGACCGAAAGACATGACGGTGTACTCGTACTGGCCATAACGAGTGACAAAGGCTGTCTTGGGGATGTCCCCGTTTCTGATCTTGATTTGGTGGTAGCCTAACCTCAAATCCATCTTGGAGAAGACTGAGGATCCAACGAGATGATCATACAGGTCGTCGATCCTGGGAAGCGGATATTTGTTCTTTATCATGACCAAATTAACGGGACGATAATCTACAACCATCTGGTCCGTACCATCCTTCTTCTTGACGAAGAGGACGGGGCAAGCCCAAGGAGAAGAACTAGGACGGATGAAACCCTTTTGCAAGGACTCATCAAGTTGTTTCTTAAGCTCGGCTAGTTCTAAGGGTTCCATTTCGTAAGGTCTCCTAGAAATTGGGGCGATTCCTGGGATGAGATCTATGACGAACTCTACATCTCTGTCAGGTGGAACACCTGGCAGTTCCTCTGGAAAGACGTCCGGAAAGTCACGGACTACCGAGATATCTTCAAGGTCTGGAAGAGGGCTGGCATTAAGAGAATAGAGCTCACGCTTTGCAACTTTAGTGGAGACAGTGACTATCTTGCCAGATGGGTGTGTAAGCTGAACTGATCTGGTGTAACAATCAATCTTGGCATAATGAGCTTTCATCCAGTCCATACCCAAGATGATGTTAATATATGTAGACTTGAGGGCTATAAGTGATGCAAGGAATACAAGTCTGTCAACAAGGATTTCAGTACCATGGCTTACACTAGAAGTTTGCCATTTGGATCCAGGAGTTTGAATGACCAGCGGAGAGGGCATATTACAAAATGACATGTTGTGCAAGTTGGCATAGCTTTCAGAAATGAAGGAGTGAGACGCTCCAGTATCGAACAAAACCGATGCTGGATGGCAATTAACAAGGAGTGTACCAAGAACGACAACCGAATCATCATGAGCGTCTTTAGCTGAGACGTGATGCACACGTCCACGTTCAGTGGGAGCTGACTTGACACTGATCATCTTGCCAGGTGGCTTAACACAGCCAACAGACTTCTCGGACTGGGGTGGAGCATAACTAGTCTGAGAGCAGTCACGTGCATAGTGTCCTGGCTTCCCGCATGTGAAGCAAGTCCCTGAAGTTGGATGTGGACCCGCACTGACAAGCGGTCTACCAACATGCCTGGGTGGAGCATACGACTGAGCTGGGAAAGGCACCACATAGGATGGTCTCGGTGTATATCCGGAAGGAAGAGCAGAGTTTGGAACCCAAATCCGGCACTTCTGAGAACTAGAACCGGAGGAAGATCCCAAATCACGGGTGTGCTTACGAGACTCCTCATAAGTGAGCTGAGATGTCTCTGCATTAATTTCCTTGTTCACAAGAGCTTGGAATGTATCACAATGATGCAGGTGGAGATCACGACGCAACTTGGGGTTGAGACCCTTCCGGAACCTATCCTGCTTCTTGGCGTCCGTGGACACCTCTTCTGAAGCATAGCGGGCGAGGTTCTCAAACTCTCTACTATAAGCATCAACAGCCATCTTACCCTGGGTGAAACTACAGAACTCTTCTCTCTTGCGATCGATGAGGGCTTCAGGAATGTGATGCTCGTGAAAAGCCTCGGTGAAATCCCTCCAGGTAGGAATCTGGCCAGCTGGAAGCATAGCCTCATAGTTCTGCCACCAAAGACTAGCAGGACCTTCCAGGTGGTATGTGGCATAGGTGACCTTGTCATCTTCAGCTACGTTCGCGGAACGCAGCTTATGAGTGATGCTACAGAGCCAGTCATCTGCATCGAGTGGCTCGATGGAATGATGAAAGGTAGGTGGGTGCAAGCGAATGAAGTCATGAATGGTTACAGACCCTTTGAACTGATGTGCGGTGTTCTCCTCAATACGTGTCAACAAGCGGTTAGACTCACGCTTGTTCCTCTCCATCTGTAACATAAACTCTGCCAACGAAGGCTGGTCAGGAGGATCCTCATCCCTACCATCTCCGTGGTTCTGGCTACGAGAAACAGAACTTCGCTTAACTGATGACATCCTGAGAAACGAAACCAATGACAGATCAGCATCAACTATAGATTGTAGAATGTAGGACAAGGAAATTAGTATCTCTCAAACTCCTAGGGCAATTCCGGCAGCATAACGGTAGTAAAATGCTCAGAATGAGACATCCTGCTAAAATGGGGTAGTAACATACTCAATATCACCACTTAAGGTTCTGAGATCATATTAAACAAGTGTAACGCCCCGGATTTGATGCGCTAGGTGTCCGCCAGTTATTCGCCGTCATTGCCATGTCTTTTGCATGCGTGTTGCATTTTATCATGTCATCATGTGCATTTCATTTTGCATACGCTTTCATCTCATGCATCCGAGCATTTTCCCCGTTGTCCGTTTTGCGATCCGGCACTCCTATGTCATTCGGCGTCCCCTTTTTGCCTCTTCTCTTGTGAGGGTGTTAAACGTTCTCAGAATGGACCGAGGTTTGCCAAGCGGCCTTGGTATAGCACCGGTAGACCGCCTGTCAAGTTTCGTGCCATTTGGAGGTCGTTTGATACTCCAACGGTTAACCGGGTAACCGCAATAGCCCCTTTCTCTTTGCAGCCCAACACCCCTTCCAAAGTGGCCCAAAACCCATCTAAGTCTCTTCCATGTTCTCGGTCATTCGATCACGATCGCGTGGCCGAAAACCGCAGCCCATTTGGAGACTCCTAGCTCCCCTACCTATAAATATGTGCACCCCTCCTCTAATCCCAGGACCAAACACCCCAAACCCTAGCCTCTTCCACCTCCGCGCGCCGGACATGTCCACTCCGCCGCCGGACACGTGTCCCCGCACCTCCTCTCTCTCCTCCCCGCCGCCGCGGCCCGCTCGGCCCACGGAGAGCCCGCCCCGGGCCGCGTCGGGCCCGCCCGACGCCGCTGCTCCGTGCCTCCCGGCCCGAGCTCGCCGACGCCCGCCTCCGCCGGAGCTCCGCT
>NC_041385.1:198903921-198984160 GCF_002162155.2 Triticum dicoccoides
CGCCGCGCGCCGCCGCCCGGCCTCCCTCGTCCCGCACCGGTCACCGGAGGACCCCGCCGCCCCGCGAGCTCCCGCCCGCGCCGCCTCCTCCACTCCTGCCCTCGCCGGCCCCCCTGCTCCTCCAGCCCCGATCCGGCCTGATCCGGAGGCCACACGGCCGGATCCGTCCTTACCGCACCCCGGCGACCTCCTCTTCCTCATTTCCGGCGAGATCCATGCCGCCGTTGACTTTTCCCCGGGGTGAGAAAATCTGCTAAGTCCCTGAGATTTGACATTATCATGCCATTTTCATCACATCATAGCTCTGTGCATGTAGCTCCATTTCGTGCGAGTAATATGTAAAATTGTTCGCCTCGACGAGTACTTCATTTCATTGCATTGCATCATTTTCATTTGAGCTCTTCTTGATGCCCGAAATGCTGTTGGAAGAGTGCATGTTGATGTTGATCTGCTAAAACTGTTATAACATGCACTTTTGTCATTTTTGCCATGATTGATGTGTGCATCTTATGAACTTGAGTCCTACATATGTTATGAACTATGCCATGCCATCTTTCCAGTGGTGCCATCCATGTATTTTTGTGACTTGTGTACTGAGTGCATCGAGCTTGTTAAGGAGGGTACTTGCTGTTACTGTTTTGCTAGGCTGATTCTGTTATATTTTGTTGCTATGTAAACATGCTTCTACTAGTTATTCTATGCATAATTTGGAGATGTTAACTAAGGATGTTTTGTTATACATGTCATGCTCTATCCATTCATGCCCCTGGTTGCATTTGTAGCCTGCTGTAACATGTTTTAATATTGCTCCAAACTTGCTAAATAATGTTGTTGTCAGCCTGTTAACATGAAGTTCAGTTTTGGCCATGTGCTTTTCTAGTGATCCATGTACCCTATGAATTTGCTCTTGCCATGCTTAGCTTCATACACATGTCTTATTACTGTTGGTTTCCTTGCCATGCCATGTATTGCTCTGTGGTGAGTGGTTCAAGCTCACCAACATGCCTACTTATTGTTATTCCTGCCATGTATGAATCTGTCATATAACTTGCCATGTTTACATGGGTGCCATCATATCTTCTGTGTCCTTTTGGCTCATGGTCAGTAAGGGACTTTTGTTCTATGCAATTAGTAGATTCATGCCATTCCTTTTTTTGCCATGTTAAGTTCCTGTAACATGTTGTTTGATAGCTCTAAACATTGCAACCTGATGTTATTCCTGCTAAGTCTAAAACTGTTATCATTGGCAATCTTTCCATGTCTTTTTGAGCATGATCTATTGATTTCTGGAGATAGCTCAGTGTTCATTTTTGTCATGCTTTACCTATACTTCATGCCCATGCCTTTTGTTATTATGTTTGGATGCTGTAGCATACTGTTTTGATGCTTGTAATATGCCTAGTTGCTGTTATGGACAGTTTGTTGCTATAACTTGTATAGTGTATGTGTTGAACCGTTGCTCTGTTTTGAGTGTGCTCTATATGAAACTTGCTTGATTTTGCATGTAGTTCCATATTACCATGTTGCATCCTTGTTTTGGGTGCATTTTGCATAAATGCCATGTTTAACTTGTTTTGCTCATATCTTCTAGGCCGTAGCTCCGAACTAAATGAACTTTATATGTAACTTGACTAGAATTTCGTGTAGGTCCTCTTGGTGCATCTTAACTTGCTGTTTAACAACTTGAACATAAGGTTTATTCAGTTCTGGACCAATTGTTAAATTTGCATATGAGGACTTACCGGAATTATTATATGTTGTTCCCGGCCTCATTTAAACTTGCTTTGATGTGTTGCTCTTGTTTGCATAATCTCTTGCCATGAGTAGCTTCATCTAGCTTTGTGCATCATGCTTGTTGTGCATCATGTCTTGTTCATGTGTGGTGTGTTTACCATGTTGTGGGCTTCTTCTCGATAGTTCCCGTTTCGTTGCGATCGTGAGGATGCGTTCATCTGCGCTTGGTTCGTCTTTGTGGCTTCATCTTCTTCATGGACTCGTTCTTCTTCCTAGCGGGATTTCAGGCAAGATGACCGCTACCATGGATCTCACTACTATCATTGCTATGCTAGTTGCTTCGTTCTATCGCTTTGCTGCGCTTCCTATAACTTGTTCTTCAAGCCTCCCAAATTGCCATGAACCTCTAACCTTTGACACCCTTCCTAGCAAACCGTTGTTTGTCTATGTTACCGCTTTACTCAACCCCTCTTATAGCGTTGCTAGCTGCAGGTGAAGTTGAAGATTGCTCCATGGTGGACAGGGTTATGTTGGGATATCACAATATCTCTTATATTATTAATGCATCTATATATTTGGTAAAGGGTGGAAGGCTCGGCCATATGCCTGGTGTTTTGTTCCACTCTTGCCGCCCTAGTTTCTGTCATACCGGTATTATTTTCCTGGATTTTGCGTTCCTTACGCGGTTGGGTGATTTATGGGACCCCCTCGACAGTTCGCTTTGAATAAAACTCCTCCAGCAAGGCCCAACCTTGGTTTTACCATTTGCCTCACCACCACCTACCTTTCCCTTGGGACTAATTAACCCAAGGGTTCTCTTTATCATAGCCCCCCCCGGGCCAGTGCTTCTCTAAGTACTGGTCCAAACTAGAGCCCTTTGCAGCGCCCCCTCAGGGAAACTTGAGGTCTGGTTTTAGTTGTACGGATTGCTCATCCGGTGTTGCCCTGAGAATGAGATATGTGCAGCTCCTATCGGGATGTCGATGCATCGGGCGGTCTTGCTGGTCTTGTTTTACCATTGTCAAAATGTCTTGTAAACCTGGATTTCGAGACTGATCGGGTCTTCCTGGGAGAAGGAATATCCTTCGTTGATCGCGAGAGCTTATCATGGGCTAATTTGGGACACCCCTGCAGGGTATAAACTTTCGAGAGCCGTGCTCGCGGTTATGTGGCAGATGGGAATTTGTTAATGTCCGGTTGTAGATAACTTGACACCATATCCGAATTAAAATGCATCAACCGCGTGTGTAGCCGTGATGGTCTCTTTTTGGCGGAGTCCGGGAAGTGAACACGGTTTCTGTGTTATGATTGACGTAAGTAGGAGTTCAGGATCACTTCTTGATCATTGCTAGTTGACGACCGTTCCGCTTGCTCTCTTCTCGCTCTTATTTGCGTTGTTAGCCACCATGTCATGCTTAGTCGCTGCTGCAACCTCACCACTTTACCCCTTCCTTTCCCTTTAAGCTTTGCTAGTCTTGATACCCATGGTAATGGGATTGCTGAGTCCTCGTGGCTCACAGATTACTACAAAAACAGTTGCAGGTATAGGTTATGCGATGATCTTGACGCGAGAGTGATGTTTGCTTGTTTTGGAGTTCTTCTTCTGCTTCTTCTTCGATCAGGGGATAGGTTCCAGGTCGGCAGCCTGGGCTAGCAGGGTGGATGTCGTTGAGTTTCTGTTTGTGTTTCATCCGTAGTCGGATGGTGCTCTTATGTAAGATGATGTTGTATTCGTGTGGCATTGTATGCCTTTTGTATGTATCCCCATCTATTATGTAATGTTGATGTAATGATATCCACCTTGCAAAAGCATCTTCAAGATGCGCTTCTATCCTTGGTGGGACCTTCGAGTTCCTTTAGGATGGGGTCGCATCTTGGGCGTGGCAAGAGATCATATTAAACAGGCTACACCGGAAGTACTCGAAACTGGGGTATGACTCTGATCAACCAATCCTATGGGACTACGGAGTAGTAACACGTGATCCTGTTAGACGGAAGAGAAATCCTAGTTCCTTAACCCCGTCGGAAAGTTAGGATGACTCAGATCAGAAGGCCATGAGGGGTAAGGAGTAAAAAGAGCCTTACGTTCCTTCCCACAATCAATTCCCTTACATAACTGAAGAATTTCTAGACTTAACTTCGACCAGTTTGGCTTGGTAATCCTACAGGCAGTCAGGCTCTGATACCAAAGCTGTCAGGACCCTGATTCTATGCCACACCGATCTAGCATGTAACACCTCATATCACTTTGCGGCCTCACGCACGGTATTCCCACGGGTGTCGCCTTACCATGCCCGGACCGTTTGCGCCTTTTGGCACACGTATATGATAGTGTCGCTAGCATCCATATAACAAAGAACCCGGGCTGACATGGCTAGTCGTGAACCCAAAGCGGCACTAACTTACAGGGACAGGCATACATGACGCAGCAACGAACATGTCGGTCATCAGCGAGTGAATCCGGGCTGTAGCAACTGGGCTAGCAGGACACCGGTAAATCGGGCTCTAGCAGGCTAACAGGACTCCGGTAGACACCGCGTGACATTTCCCCAAAGGGACAGACACAGGAATGAAGAAGGACACATGCCGGCCAACCTAAGTGTTCCAGAGTAGTAGCATGCTACCAGGGCTAAGTGGAAGCACTAGGAGACATTTCCCGGTAAGAGAGGCTACTAAGGATAAACAACTAGATAGTCAGATCCCAAACATAGCAATACACATTACACGTATGCATAACATGCAAGTATGTGCTGTACAACATGGCATCACAGCATAACTCAACAACCCATATAGATAAAGGCTCAGAAGAGCCATCATAGCATTTATTGCAAACAGGGGTCACAGGACCCATCATACAGAGCATACAAGCAACAAGCGGAAGCATTACATGTCTGGGTACAGACATCTACAAATGAAAAAGGCTGAAAAGCCTGACTAACTACAATATCCGATCGAGATCGTAGCTGAGGTACAAGCTACTTGTCGAAGTCCACGAGAACACTAGTAAGACCGAAGTCTCCGCTGCAAAAACATAAATAAAGCAACATGAGTACAAAGGTACTCAGCAAGACTTACATCAGATCCTATCATACATGCATTTGTATCAAGAGGGTAATGTGGGGTTTAGTTGCAGCAAGCCAGCTTTGACTCTATGGCTATCCTGTTCTACAACTACCAGAACTTCTTTGAGGTGATATGGCGCACACGAGTCCACTAATCACCACACAATACACTACTATGGATTCATCCCCATCTCCCTACGAGAAGGCCATCCATAGCACTCACACTTGTCTTGAGCATTTTAGAGCATCCACTTCAAGTTGTCTATGTACCATGTAAGCATCCAAGAAGTCCATAACCGCGGACCCGACTATTCGAATAGATCATGTTAACCCTGAAGGGGTGTACTTCTTCACACACGCTCTCGCCACTTACCACCATGTACACGTCGTGTATCTTGGCAACCTTCAAGCGGAAGCCTAGCGAGGGAGTCGGCCACGACCTGACTAACCACACAAGACTCTAGTCCAGGTTTATCGCCTATTCGGGTTCCATCCACAAGGAGATCCGGCCGGGGTGTCACTCACAGCCCCAAACGATGTGAGCAGGGTTCCCAAGCCCACCATCCGGGTGCCACTTGGTACATCGTGCCACTGTGCCTAGTCTGTCCCAAGCCCACCTGGCCGGGTGCCACTTGGTAGACTACTAACACTACCTACAAACACCAGAAACTAGTTGCGACTCCTGGAGAGAGACCAAGTTGGTTAATAAGTCGAGAAGGGCCGAGTTACCGGAACCCAATGTGTGGTAGTATCGAGTCATTGGACAACATACATAGAACTCAGTGCTTAAGGACGGTTCTAGTGAGACAACCCACCATGTACTCCTACATGGCCTCTCACCGCTACCTTTACCAAATCGTGTTCACACGTTCACTCTCAGCATCAGAACATATAGCACTGTACTCCAATTCATTCCCAATGAATCAGACCTGACACACTCTAAGCAATAGCAGGCATGGCATGGTAGGAACACAACAATGGCTTCAATCAACTCCTACACATGCTAGTGGGTATCAACTATTTACTGTGGCAATGACAGGTCATGCAGAGGAATGGGTTCAACTACCGCAGCACAAAGTAGCAGTTGAATCGTTGTTGTCCTAATGCAATAACTGAGAGCAGGAGCGAGAGAGTAGGATTGTATTGGAATGAACAAGGGGGTTTGCTTGCCTGGTAGATCAACAGAGGAGGCACTGCTTCACAGACAGGTACTCTCGAGCACTCTTCGGAGCAAGACCTATCGAGAAGGAATGGTGTCGGCAATCAATACACAAACATATGCAACAATATGATGCGTGAACATGGCATGTAGATGTGATGCTGTTTGAGCTAATGGAACTATTAATCAAATTGAATGAAGTCCATTTGAATCAAGGGTTCAAATGCTACTCCAAATTAAGCTCTTATATATGCCATTTTAGTGTTTCACTTATACAGTAGGTATAAGTTGGTTTGTCATGCATGAAACTAGTACAAATGGATAGATTGCATTTTTCTGATAATTTTTCATATATAAATTATTTCAATCTGAGCTACGGTTGAATTTCTACGAATTTTAGAAGTTTATATCATTTTCTGGAATTTCCTGATTTAAATTAAATCCAGAAAATGGATAACTACGTCAGCATGATGTCATGCCTGCGTCAGCAGGTCAACGGTGCTGACCAGGTCAAACCTGATGTGTGGGGTCCACACGTCAGTGACACAGTGTTAAACAAGGGGGTTTTACTAATCTAATTAAAAGATTAGGGCGCAGGGGCCCACTGTCAGCGTCAGAGTTAGCTTAAATGGTGATTAGCGCTAGGCTAATCACCTGGCCGACAGGGCCCGCATGTCAGGCCGGCGAGGTCGGCGGCGACGACCTCAGGACGCGGCGGCGTCCGCATTACAGGCCACGGGGGTGGCGGCTAAGGGCACCGGGGCGTAGCCCGGGCTCGTCCGCATCCAGCGGAGCAGACGGGAGGCTGCGGGGGCGGCGGAGCTCGCCGGAGCGAAGCTCGCGGCGGCGGCCGGAGCACGGCTCCGAGCAGGAGCGGGCTGCGGGGCACGGGGAGGCCACCCGAGGGGCTCTACGGGACCCTCGTGGCGCCAAGAGCACGGTGACGCGCTCGGTTGCGGGCTGCGGTGACCAGGGCAACGGCAGCGACATGGACGGCAGCGGGAAGCTACGGCCATGGCGGGGAAAGAGGGCTATGACGCGAGAACAGAGGAACGGGAAGAGGGAGACGGAGCAGAGGCTAACAACAGACTCAACGGGATTGTCGGCGAGCTTGGGGACGCGCTGAAGACGGCGGGGCGGCGAAGACGATCTCCGGCGACCGGAGATGAAGACGGTGGCGAACACGACTCTCCAGGGCCTCCCAAGGCGCGTGGCTTGACGGAGAGGTAGCCGGTGATGTGGCGGAGCTTCTGGGCGCAGCGGCAGGGCGAGGGGTGGCCGGTGGCCGCGGTGGTGCTCGTCGGCGGCGGTGGGCGCGTTCGGACGCGAGAGAGAAAGCGAGGGAGAGGAGAGGAGAGGACTGGGGGAGAGTCAGAGGGTCCGGGGGAGCGCGTGGCGTCATCTGGGCGTTCCAGGGCGACGAGGAGGACGCCAGGCAGGCAGCTGCGTGCCGGCGCGCACGGCGTCGGGCACCGCTTCCCCTCTGCCTACTGGCAAGAGGAGGAAGACGGCTATGCCCCTGGTGGGCTGGGCCAAAATAGGAACGGGCCGGCCGGAGGCGCCAGGCCGCTGTAGGTAAGCGCCAGGTATGTTTTTTTCTGTTTTTGTTTCTCTTTTCTATTTCCTGACATTTGTTTTGATTTAATAAAAATACTAAATCATTTTATTTTCTTATGCCAATTTTTGTAGGAACTAGTGGTATTATTCCAGAGCTCCCCAACAAGTGGCACAATTTTTGGACATATATTATATATATAACATATATATATCCAATGCAAATAATTATGCATTAATTCCAAATGCCCAAAATAAATACTTATGAGCTCCTAAAAATATTGGTTTGATTTTTATCTCTGCCCAATATTTTCAGAGAGCAACATGAACATTTTCTTGGACCTTTTTGGAGCAATTTTTATCTGGGTCATTTCCAGAAATGATTCTGAGGGTTTCACAAATCCCAATTTCAAATTTAAATGGAATTTAAACATGATGCACAAATGACTAGCTAGTCTTGAGCATGCCAGAACTAGGGATGTGACAGATGTATCTAGATTTGAAGGAAAGTTTCTGGTGGACAGGAATGAAGAAGGATATTGCCGAGTATGTAGCAGTATGTGATGTATGTTAGAGAGTTAAGGCAGAGCATCAGAAGCCAACTGGATTGCTACAACCATTGCTGATACCCGAAAGGAAGTGGGATAAGCTTGGCATGGATTTTATCACGGGATTACCCACGACTAGTTCAGGCTATGACTCTATCTGGGTTGTAGTTGATCGTTTGACGAAAGTAGCTCATTTCATCACGGTGAAGACCACCTATACGAGTGCTAAGTTGGCAAAGATATACATGAACAGGATCGTATGTCTAGATGGTGTTTCGAGGACAATTGTATCAGATAGATGAACCTAGTTTACCTCAATGTTTTGGAATCAGTTGCATGAGACTTTGGGTACTAGGCTAGAGTTCAGTACAACCTTTCATCCACAAGCAGATGGATAGACCGAGAGAGTCAATCAGATTCTGGAGGACATGTTGAGAGCTTGTGCCCTAGATTATGGATCTCATTGGGATGACGATTTGCCGTATGCAGAGTTCTCTTATAACAAGAGTTATCAAGCCAGTTTGAAGATGAGCCCTTTCGAAGCTTTGTACGGAAGAAGGTGCAGGACACCGTTATCGTGGGATGAAGTTGGAGATCGACAGTTGTTCGGACTAGATTTAATCAAAGATTCTAAAGAGAAGGTTAATTTGATTCACGATAGACTCAAGGTAGCCCAATCCAGGCAGAAGAGTTATGCGGATTCTAAACGCAAGGAGATAGTTTATGAATTCGGAGACCGAGTATATCTTCGTGTGTCCCCGCTTCGGGGAGTTAAGCGTTTTGGAGTCAAGGGTAAACTAGCACCACATTTTGTGGGACCATACAGAGTTTTGGAACGTATGGGAGAAGTTGCATACAAGTTAGAATTGCCAGAAGGACTATTAGGATTTCACGATGTGTTTCAGGTTTCCCAGTTGAAGAAGTGCCACAGCAGAGATGGCCGACATTCCTCTGAGATATACAAAGCCACTGGAAGCGATTCAGTTAGACAATGATTTGACTTATGAAGAGAATCCAGTCAAGATTCTCGTGTTTTCTAGCCGAGTTACTCGCAGCAAGGTTATCAAGTTTCGCAAAGTTCAGTTGAGCCATAATAACCCACAAGTATAGGGGATCGCAACATTTTTCAAGGGTAGAGTATTCAATCCAAATTTATTGATTCAACACAAGGGGAGCCAAAGAATATTCTCAAGTATTAGCAGTTGGGGGGGCCTGGATAACTTAATATCTGCAGCAAAGTATTTAGTAGCAAAGTAGTATGGAAGTAACAGTAACAGTGGCAAAAGTATATGAAAGCTCTGTAAAAGAAACTAAGTGGGTGTGCATCGGTGATGGCGCTCCCACCCACCCTCCCACCCTCCGGCGGCTCCCCACGGCTATCTCCCTTCCTCTCTGGTAACTTTTAGATCTCCTCCAACCATTGTTCCTAGATTTCTCTCCTCTCTCTTGGGATCCCATCTACTATGGGTTCTGATGGCGGTGCAACTCTGGATCTGGATTTCTCTCGTGGATTGGCTTTTGCTGATGAGGTTTTTAGATCTTATGGTCTGTCCATCCATCCTTTGGAGGGGTCACGTCCTTTTGTTCTGGTGGTTTATTTTAGCCGGCATGACTTCCGGCTTGATGAAGATTCAGTGGCTGCGGCGCTCGACGCAGCTCTTGGTGGTTCTGCTATTGATCTCCTGGTGACATGCATCAAGGATAAAGTTTTCTCGTTTGTGGTCTCTTGCAAGCAAGTGGGATTTCATATTGTTGAGTCGCGTTCTTATGCGTGCGGCCAATTTAAATGTTATTTTCATCCTTGGGGGAATGGTGGCCCAAATTGGTGGCGTGAGTTTTTGATCTGGAAAAAGGAGTGTGATGCGGACTGGATTCTTGTCAGCCCCTCCAAGCGGCGTGCCACTCTTGGTATGTTGGCAATGCATAAGCCTCCTGTCAAGTCTGCGATAAGATCTGGTAATTCATCTCGCAAAAGGCTTTCTTTCGCTACATTTCAGAATATGATGCATGTAAGGGCTATCGTTATCATGCCACTCAGAATTGCATTGAATTAGCTGCTATTTCTGGTTATGATTTAACCCCGAAGGAACGTGTTGTAATTCACCCCCCGCCGCCGGTGGAGCTTCAGTGGACGGTGGCCTCGCCGTCGATCACTTTTGGCACGGTCGTTCCCACACGATCGTCTCCTTCGGAACCACTAGCTCTATCTCTGGCGAGATCTTCAGGCGGGTTAGATCCTGTTATGAATAATGCCATGTTGGGCTCCGATGCCATGTTGGGCTCTTCGGACTTAGTAGTCACTGGTCCATCACCCACATGCCTCCCCAGGCCTTGCTTTCATTCTCCGGTAGTCAGCCCAGTTTTTGTGGAGCCCGCTTATGTTGGTCATTCCCCTGTTGGGCCTGCTAGCTCGGTTACGCTGGTAATTCCATCCACACAAGAGGCCAATGATGCTTTTGAGACCATGGTCAATGACATGGTGGACCAAGTGCTTACGTGTTCTCGCTGCTCTATGGGGGGCCACCTGTCTGTCAATTGTTCGGCCTCCATTGGTTGTTTGGGTCGCGGGGATATTGGTCATTCTAGGAAGGACTGCGCGTTTATTGCGATAGAAAAAGGCTTATGTTGGAAACGGAAGCGTCCCGGTATCTCGGATAGGCCGGTCTCTCCCTCCTGCATTGGGAAGCACGTGCTGCCGCCACCCCTGCTGTCCTGCTCAATCACATCACCATTATCGCCGGCAATCTGTGCTCCACGCACACCGGCTAGCCCGCCTCCGCCAACGCCTCCGCTTCCTTCCTCCCCCCCACACATGGCCAACTTTGCCATTGATCCGATGCGCTATGTGCCGGTGGGGCATCACATCATTGACGGAGGGGTTCATCGTCTTCCACGTACCTTCGTCTCGCCTCCGTCGCCTGTGGTTCGTTCTCATGAACGCTTTTTGATTGCGGAGGTCATGCCGGCTCCGCCTCTGGATGAGATGGGGCAGGTATGTGAGCAGGTGGTAGAGCTCGTCAACCACATGGGTTTTCATGTTCGTTCTGCTCAGCCTTGGATTTCTGGTTGGGTTTATTTGAAGTCAGAGATGCTGGTGAGAGTTTTGCTTTGGTTCAGATGCCTCCTCAGGATCTTGGTCAAGATCGTTTTGTTCGTTTTATGAGGCATGACCATGGTGAGGGTTTTCGTGGGGTTCAAGGTTTTCGTCAGGGCTGCCTAATGTTTCTGGGTGTCCCTCTTGATCTGCGTAATGAGGAGAACTTAAGGGCTGCAGTCAATACTTTTGGTAAATTCCATCATTGGATTAGTGATGATCCGTATCCTGTCAGATCCATAGTTTTTGCTTCTTTTCCTGAGGACATACTAGTTCCCAGGGATGTGGTATTCTCGGACTATGCAGATTGGGGAGGTGCAAAAGTTTCTTGGTCTGCGCCTTGCTATATTCTTGGTGCTAATTTTGCGGAGCAAATGCCACAAGATGAAGACCCCATGCCTATCGATGGAAACCCCCACCCATTGCCCGGGCACTTGATCCATGAAGACAATATCTTTGCTCTGCCGCCTTACCCTGCGCTTGGGTGGAATGATGTGCCACCACCGCCGCCACCTATGGATGTTAATCCGGGTGGAGGATGGGGTTGGGATGATGAAGCGCAAGATCCTGCATTTGATCCAGTAAATGAAGTTGTCCCTGATCAGGAGTCGATTGTCATCAACCAGCAAGATTTTTCAGGCTCTGTTAATCAGTCTGACAGTTCTATTCCGCCTGCTTCGCCTATGCTCATGCATTTGGATGCTGTTCAAGTTGAGGATGATGCACCTATTGTGGAAGCTGAGCCGGTTCAGTTACAACCGGTGCTTGCTCCGTTGGGTGCTGAAGATCTCGTGCCTGGTTTGGTCGTGGTTGAGCCAGATAATGATATTCAGCCTCCTGGCGCTTTTTTGGGTAATGACATTCAGAATGCTGTTCAGCCTGCTGACCCCGATGCTTGGGCAATAGTGCCATATCAACAACCTATAGTGCCACAGCAGGATCTCTTTGTTGGGCGTTTGAATGTGGTGTATGGCCCACCCTTGCCGCCGGAAATGGCTTTGAGAAGAACCTTTGATGCCCTTTTGGGTCATTGCTCCACTATGCATGTTCCTAAAAAAGTTTTTCAGGCTTCGTTTCAGCCCCTGGTTCTCTCCAAGAGATCTTGGTCCTTGGCTTTTGAGAAGGTTAGCTGGGTTTCGGATTTGATTCCTGTTGGTTCTGCTGGCATAGTTGCCCCACTGGCAGTTGCTTCGCCCCCCAAGGGGCCTGCTCGTGCTTTGTTACCTGACAGTTCTCCGGAGTTGGAGCTGGGCTTCGGTTTGCAGTCTGTTCCTGCTGCTGATGAACAGTTTTCTTTCTCTGCTCCTGCCCCAAAGATGAAGCGTGTGTCCAAGCGTGGTAGTGCTCCCATTGTAGACTCCGACCTGCGCCATTGCACGCGCAGCTCTGTAAAGAGGGATGGTTTTAAGCCTGTGCTGCAGGCCCTGCCAATGACAGAGCCCAAGAAGAAGAAGCGCCGCTCAAAACCCTTTGCGGATAATGATAATGCTCCAAGATCGACTCCAGTGCCTCCTCCAACGCCAATTCTACAAATTCAGCAAATTGGAGCTGACCTGGGTATTGTGGCGGACAAGCTTACTGCGGATGCGCTTATGGCGGATCCTTCCTCTGCTAAGGGAAAATCGTTAGATGATTAGTTGGGGTTATGTTTGCGGGGTGTGGCCGACCCATAACCAGGCTATTTATCGTAGGTTTATTTCATGTCTCTTTTGCTGGGGAGTTGTTGACGATCGTTATCAGGGCATGTTTATTTTGTTTGGACGTGTACTCAGTTTGAACTGTGGTTTATGCTGCCTGTTGTGCGGGCATGCTCCTAAAAACTGTAAACAATGTGTTTTATGGATCCTCGATCTACTAGGAGTTGGCGTGTAATGTGTTGGAACGTTCGAGGTCTTAACTCTAATGATCGCCAACGTGCTGTTCGAAATAAGGTGGAGGAAAGTATGGCGTCTGTGGTCTGTCTGAAAGAGACGAAAATGGAGTCTATTGATTCCATGACTGTCCGTAAATTTTGCCCCCGTCGTTTTGACTCGTTCGTTTTCAGTCCTTCGATTGGGGCCTCGGGTGGCATTGTGGTGCTGTGGAACTCCTCTGTTCTCTCTGGTCGGTTAGTGGAGGTGAAGCATTTAGGTATTATTATTCAATTCACTTCCAAGCATAATAATGAAATTTGGACGTTGGTCAATGTCTATGGGCCGTGCAGAGGCCAAGCTAGAGATGACTTTGTGGACTGGCTCTACCATCTTTCAATACCTAACTCTGCTAATTGGCTGGTTCTGGGGGACTTTAATTTTATTAGATCGACTGAGAAAAGAAATCTCCCTGGTGGAGATGCTAATGATATTTTTATTTTTAATGAGATTATTGGGCATCTTGGTCTGCTGGAATTACCTATTAAGGGAAGATCCTTCACTTGGTCAAATATGCAAGATAATCCTCTCCTCGAGCAGCTGGACTGGTTTTTTACCTCTGCGAATTGGATCTCCTGTTACCCTTCCACTCAGGTGTTGCCACTTGCAAGGACTGCTTCAGATCATGTGCCTTGTGTTGTGGCAATCAACACTTCTATTCCTAAATGCAATATCTTTCGTTTTGAGAACTATTGGGTGGAGTTGCGGGGTTTTCTTGATTGTGTGTTTGCTTCTTGGTCTGCTACTATAAACAAAGCACATATTACTGCAACTATTGCTGCTAAGTTCAAATCTTTGAGGAGAGATCTCAAGAGTTGGCATATGAATGTATCCAAAATGAAGGTTTTAATTGCTAAATGCAACAGAGTGGTTCTCATTTTGGATTGCTTGGAGGAGTTGAGGCCCCTTTTTAGGCATGAATTCAACTTGAGAAACCTTGTCAAGCTGCATCTGGAGCATCTCCTACACCTACAGTATCTGTATTGGAGGAAAAGGTGTACTATTAGATCCATTAAAGTGGGGAAGGAGAACACTAAATTTTTCCATGCCTTGGCTTCTGAAAGATACAGACATAACTTCATTGCTTCTTTAAGGTTGGAGGATGGCTCTGTGGTGTCTGATCATGAGCAAATGGCTGCTGCTCTTTGGCTAAGTTTCAAGAACGGAATGGGCACTAGTCATGGGATTGAAATGTGTTTTGATCTCTCCTCTATTTTGGATAGGGTGGAGGGTTTGGATTCCTTGACCAGAGGGTTCTCCAAGGAGGAGATGGATAACACTGTTAAGAACATGCCTATTGACAAGTCACCTGGACCTGATGGTTTCAATGGTTTGTTTTTCAAAAAGTGTTGGCATATAATCAGCAAGGATTTCTACGCTCTGGCTGCTGCTTTTCATGAAGGAACTGCTAATCTTGAGAATATCAACTATTCTTACATCACCCTGGTACCAAAGAAGAAGTCCCCTGAATCTATTTTACTTTAGGCCTATCTCTCTTACTGGTATGGGGGTTAAGTTTCTTTCAAAGATGGTTGCAAACAGGCTTCAGTTTGGATATCATGAGATGTTTGCACAAAAACCAATATGGTTTCATCAAGTCAAGAACAATTCAGGACTGTGTGGCTTGGACAATTGAATACTTGCATGAATGCCACCAGTCTAAAAGGCCTATTGTTATTCTGAAGTTAGACTTTGAGAAAGCATTTGATTCAATTGAGCATGAGACTATATTTCAAATTTTGAGGCACAAAGGATTCAATGACAAATGGATTTCTTGGGTTAAGCAGTTCCTTGCTTCTGGTACTTCTTCTGTTTTGCTTAATGGAGTACCTGGTAAGCAATTTACATGTAAGAAAGGTGTTAGGCAGGGTGACCCTCTCTCTCCACTCCTGTTTGCAATTGCTGCTGATTTGCTACAATCAGTTGTGAATGATATGTATCATCAGGGTCTTTTGGAGCTTCCCATTCCCTGTCATGACAAGGACTACCCCATTATTCAGTATGCTGATGACACACTTATTATTTTTCCTGCTGAGGAATCTCAATTGGTTGCCTTGAAGAAGATGTTACTTCTGTACTCCAAGTCCACTGGATTGCATGTCAACTATCATAAGTCATCTATGCTTCCTATTAATGTTGATCCAGTGGAGATAGCTAGGCTAGCTTCAGTTTTTGGTTGTGTGGTTGGCTCCCTGCCTTTTACCTATCTTGGGCTTCCTATGGGAATCAACAAACCCAAGATTATGGATTTAATGCCTTTGGTGGATAGTATGGAGAGGAAACTTTCTGTAAGTTCTTCCTTCCTTGCACATGGAGGAAGGCTTCAGTACTTGATCTCTGCTCTCTCTTCTGTTCCAATTTTTTTCCTCTGCAGTTTGGACCTGCCTCCTGGTATTTTAAAGCAACTGGAGAGAATTCAGAGGCAGTGCCTTTGGAGAAAGTATGGGCAGGAGACTGGTCAGTCTTTGGCTGCTTGGAGCTTGGTCTGCAGACCAAAGAATAAAGGAGGGCTGGGTATTTTGAACTTGGGGCTGCAGAATGAAGCCCTTCTCATCAAGCATGTTAGCAAGTTTTACAATAAAGTTGATGTCCCCTAGGTACATTTGATTTGGAATACCTACTATCATGGTAGAGTCCCTCATGCCACAACCATTTGTGGTTCCTTCTGGTGGAGAGATATTTGCAAGTTAATGGATAAATTCAGAATGGTCTGTGCTGTGCATGTTCATAGGGGTGACACAGTTCTGTTTTGGTCTGATTCTTGGTCTCTGGGTGATTCTAGTGTCCCACTTGATCAAAGATTTGCAAGATTATTCTCTTTTGTCATTGACCCTCTTATTTTGGCTGCTGAGGTTTTTGACATGTCTGACCTCTCTACACTATTTCATTTACCCCTCTCTGAGAGAGCTTTTGGTGAGTTGCAGTCATTGCAATCCTTGCTTGGAAATACAAATATTAATCACCAGTTGAATGATGTCTGGGTTTGGAAAGAGGATGGAAAGGATTACTCTGCCAAGAAATATTATACTTTCTTGCATAAGCACATTGTGTCAAACCCAATATTGTCCTGGATTTGGGCTAGTTGTTGCACTTTGAGGATCAAGTTCTTTGCTTGGATGTTAATCATGGATCGGCTGAATACTCAAGATATGCTGGAGAGAAGGCACTGGAATGTTTCTGACTCAAATTTGTGTGTGTTGTGTCCCACATACACCAAAGAGGATAGGGATCATCTGTTCTTCCAGTGTAACTTTAGTTGCAGGGTCTGGAATTACCTTCAAATCACCTGGCCTCCTAGAGATGACATGACTGCCATTGCTTATCAAGCTAGAAGGGATTTTGCAAGACCTTTCTTCTCTGAAGTTGTGTTCCTAGCTTGCTGGAATATCTGGAGTGTTAGAAATGACAGGGTTTTCAGGAATATCAAAGCATCTTTTCGTAGGTGGAGAGCTTCTTTTATTTTGGACGTTTCTCTTTTAGTTCATAGGATTAAACCCAAGTTCAAAGATGATCTGATTAGATGGATCTCTTTTTTGCCTCCTTGAGGTTAGTTTTTACTTTGCCTTTTTTCTCTTTTAGGGTCTCCCTGACCTTGTAATTACTGCATATATGTATCTTGCGTTCAGAGTAATAAAATTGCTGTGGGGCACAAGCCCTACAGTTTCAGGCAAAAAAACAGTGGCAAAAGTAACAGTAGGAGTTTTGTAGTAATTGAAATAGTGGCAATGGTAAAGTAACTAAGCAAAGATCAATATGTGAATAGCTCGTAGGCATTGGATCAGTGATGGATAATTATGTCGGATGCGATTCCTCATGCAATAGTTATAACATAGGGTGACACAGAACTAGCTCCAGTTCATCAATGTAATGTAGGCATGTATTCCAAATATAGGCATACGTGCTTATGGAAAAGAACTTGCATGACATATTTTGTCCTACCCTCCCGTGGCAGCGGGGTCCTATTGGAAACTAAGGGATATTAAGGTAGAGTACCGGACCAAAGCATTAACACTTAGTGAATACATGAACTCCTCAAACTACGCTCATCACCGAGAGTGGTCCCGATTGTTGTCACTTCGGGGTTGTCGGATCATAAGACATAATATGTGACTATAGACTTGCAAGATAGGATCAAGAACTCACATATATTCATGAAAACATAATAAGTTCAGATCTGAAATCATGGCACTCGGGCCCTAGTGACAAGCATTAAGCATAGCAAAGTCATAGCAACATCAATCTCAGAACATAGTGGATACTAGGGATCAAACCCTAACAAAACTAACTTGATTACATGGTAAATCTCATCCAACCCATCACCGTCCAGCAAGCTTATGATGGAATTACTCACGCACGGCAGTGAGCATCATGAAATTGGTGATGGAGGATTGTTGATGATGACGACGCCGACGGATTCCCCTCTCCGGAGCCCCGAACGGACTCCAAATCAGCCCTCCCATGAGAGATTAGGGCTTGGCGGCGGCTCCGTATCATAAAACGTGATGAATCCTTCTGCTTTATTTTTTCTCCCCGAACGTGAATATATGGAGTTGGAGTTGAGGTCGGTGGAGCACTAGGGGGCCCACGAGGCAGGGGGGCGCGCCCAGGGGGGTAGGCTCAACCCCCACCCTCGTGGACAGGGTGTGGGCCCCCTGGCATTGATTCTTTCGCCAATATTATTTATTAATTCCAAAAAGTTGCTCCGTGGATTTTCAGGTCATTCCGAGAACTTTTATTTCTGCACAAAAATTAACACCATGGCAGTTCTGCTGAAAACAACGTCAGTCCTGGTTAGTTCCATTCAAATCATGTAAGTTAGAGTCCAAAACAAGGGCAAAAGTGTTTGGAAAAGTAGATACGATGGAGACGTATCAACTTCCCGAAGCTTAAACCTTTGCTTGTCCTCAAGCAATTCAGTTGACAAACTAAAAGTGATAAAGAAAAACTTTTACAACCTCTGTTTGCTCTTGTTGTTGCAAATATGTAAAGCCATCATTCAAGTTTTCAACAAAGATTATGAACTAACAATAATCGCAATAACACTTAGGTCTCATGTTTACTCATATCAATGGCATAATCAACTAGCGAGCAATAATAATAAAACTCGGATGACAACACTTTCTCAAAACAATCATAATATAATATAACAAGATGGTATCTCGCTAGCCCTTTCTGAGACCGCAAAACATAAATGCATAGCAACTTTGAAGATGAAGGACCGACTAAACATTGTAATTCATGGTAAAAGAGATCCAGTTATACTCAATATAAATTAATAATAATGCGTGCAAATGACAGTGGTGCTCTCCAACTGGTAATTAGAAGATGATGACTCAACATAAAAGTAAATAGATAGGCCCTTCGTAGAGGGAAGTAGGTTTTTGTAGAGATTCTAGAACTCGATTTGAAATAGAGATAAATAATATTTTGAGTGGTATACTTTCATTGTCAACATAACAACCAAGAGATCTTGATATCTTCCATGCTACACACATTATAGGCAGTTCCCAAACAGAATGGTAAAGTTTATACTCCCCCACCACCAACAATCATCAATCCATGGCTTGCCCGAAACAACGGGTGCCTCCAACTAGCAACAATCTTGGGGGAGTTTTGTTTGCAATTATTTTGATTTGATTTGAGCATGGGACTGGGCATCCCGGTTACCCGCCATTCTCTCGTGAGTAAGGAGCAGAGTCCACTCCTCTTGAGAATAACCCACCTAGCATGGAAGATACAGATAGCCCTAGTTGATACATGAGCTGTTCGAGCATACAAAACAAAATTTCATTTGAATGTTTAGAGTTTGGCACATACAAATTTACTTGGAACAGCAGGTAGATATTGCATTTAGGAAGGTATGGTGGACACATATGGAATCACTTTGGGGTTTATGGATTTTGGATGCACAAGCATTATTCCCGCTTAGTACAAGTGAAGGCTAGCAAAAGACTGGGAAGCGACCAACTAGAGAGCGACAACAGTCATGAACACGCATTAAAATTAATCAACACTGAGTGCAAGCATGAGTAGGATATAATCCACCATGAACATAAATATCGTGGAGGCTATATATGTTGATTTTGTTTCAACTACATGTGTGAACATGTGCCAAGTCAAGTCACTCGAATCGTTCGTTCAAAGGAGGATACCACCCTATCATACAACATCACAACCATTTTAATAGCATGTTGGCACGCAAGGTAAACCATTATAAACTCCTAGCTAATTAAGCATGGCATAAGCAACTATAATCTCTAATTGTCATTGCAAACATGTTTATTCATAATAGGCTGAATCACGAACATTGAACTAATCATATTTACAAAAAAAAGAGAGGTCGAGTTCATACCAGCTTCTCTCATCTCAATCAGCCCATCATATCGTCATTATTGCCTTTCACTTGCACGACCGAGCGGTGTGGATAATAATAATAGTGCATGTGCATTGGACTAAGCTAGAATCTACAAGCATTCGATTCAAGGGACAAGAGAAGGTAATATGGGCTCTTAGTTAAATCAACAATAATGCATATGAGAGCCACTCAACATTTTCATCATGGTCTTCTACTCTCGACCCCCAAAGAAAAGAAAAGAAATAAAACTATTTACACGGGAAAGCTCCCAACAAGCAAAAGAAGAACGAGAAATCTTTTTGGGTTTTCTTTTAGTTACTACTACTACATGCATGGAAAGTAAACTAGCTAAAAGCAACAACTATTTAATGGATTTAATTAAGGTTATTCAAACACACAAGAAGAAAGCTAGAAAAGAAAATAGACTAGCATGGATAGTACAATTAAAAATTATGAGCACCGACAACTAGAATGAGTGTGTGAACATGAATGTAATGTCGGTGAGGAATACGTACTCCCCCAAGCTTAGGCTTTTGTCCTAAGTTGGTCTATGCCCATGAGTCAAAGTTATAGCTGGGGTCATACTGAGATGTAGCAGCTACTGCCTCACAAGCTGCAGTTTGGAGGCGGGCTACCTTCGTCCTCCTCTCGTGCTCGTTCGCCTCCTCCCTGGTTATAATATATCTCCTTTTTGCCTGAAAGTCAAAGAAACCAGGAGCAGGGAGAGCAACATGGACAGTGCGACATCTGTCAAAGATTAGTCGGTATTGGAGGAATTGTTCATTCCTTTCAAGAAACTGATGACGAACCATAGCATCATAATCTAGATAAGCGGGAGGCAACTCCATATCATTTTCATGTATGGGTATCTCAAGAAAATTAACCACACCGGTTGCATAAATCCCACCAAACAAGTCTCCATTTAAACTATTATTATGCAGCCTACGTGCAACAATGGCTCCCAAGTTATCACCTAATGCAGCATTCTTGAGGACACTAAGATCAGGAACACACATGTGACAAGCTTCATCTTTACCATTTATGCATCTACCTATAAAAAGAGCAAAATAATATATAGCAGGAAAATGAATGCTCCCTATGGTAGCTTGTGCTATTTCTCTAGATTCCCCCATAGTGATACTAGCAAGAAAAAATTTAAATTCAGATTTGCGAGGTTCACTAGCACTACCCCATTGCGGGGGTTTACAAGCAGTATTAAAATCTTCTAAGTCCATGGTATATGATTTATCATAAAGATCAAATAGGACATTGTGAGAATTGCGTGAAGATGTAAATTGAAACCTCCTCACAAAGGAATCAGTTAAGTGGTAATATTGAGTGCACTTATCTAGCATGAAGTCCTCAAGATCAACATTATGCACATATGCATCAAATTCATCCTTGATGCCTGCTTGGGCCATAAACTCCTCTGACGGCCATTCACAAGGCCGCACTTGAGCTTCCCTCGGTGGTTCATCGTCCTACTCACGTATTGCGGGCTTGGGTCCTTGCGTCCTTGAAGAACCACCTTGGTACATTTTCCTAAGCATATTTCTTCCTCTAATTTTTTTTTGAAAATTTTAGTAACTCAAAATAAAAGTGAACCAAAATCAACAAAATTGGTAGCAACTCCTCCCACAAGTGCCTAGAGTCTATATCATGCATGAGAACTACTTGGGACCAAATAAATTTGACATGCAAGCTCAAGAACAGGGTCACCTAGGTAGTAAAAATTTGCAATGAATAAAGAACTAGAACAAAAACTAATTGGACCATTGGAGGAGTCACATACCAAAGAACAATCCCTCAAAGTAGTTTTGTGAGTGGAGCTTTGAGAAAGGAGATCGAAAATGGTAGCAAGATGAGCTAGAACTCGTGCTTCAGCTGGTTGGTGATTTTTTTGGGAGGAAGAAGAAGTGTGTGGGTGTAGGAATAGGTGGAGGGGGGCCACAAGGGGCCCACGAGGCAGGGGACGCGCCCCAGGGTGTGGGCGCGCCCTAGACCCTCGTGGCCAGGTGGTTGCCCCCTCTGGTGTGTTCTCAGTGCCAGATATTCTGAAATATTCTAGAAAAAAAATCATATTTCATTTTCAGGGCATTTGGAGAATTTTTATTTTCAGGGTATTTTTTATTGCAGTGATAAATCAGAAAACAGACAGAAAAATACTAATTTTGCTTTATTTAATCCAAATAACAGAAAGTAAAAGGAGGGTACAGAAGGTTTGTGCTTCCTAACTTCATCCATCTCATGCTCATCAAAATGAATCCAATAAAAAGGTTGATCAAGTCTTGTTAACAAACTCATTCCGAATCGCATGAAACCGGAGAAATTTCGAATAACACTAGGTTACCTCAACGGGGATATATACATCCCCGATAATTAGAATATCATATTTCTTCTTGATAGTAGGAAGAGGAAATTCAAAAACCTCCAATAATAATCGATGGAATTTTTCCAATTGAATTGATACTGTGAACTTGAGGGTCTTTCCTCGAAAAGTGTACCATATGCTCATTACCATTAACATGAAAAGTGACATTGCCTTTGTTGCAGTCAATAACAGCCACTGCAGTATTCAAAAAGGGTCTAACAAGGAAAATCGACATACTATCGTGCTCGGGAATATCAAGAATAACAAAGTACGTTAAGATAGTAACGTTTGCAACCACAACAGGCACATCCTCACAAATACCGACATGTATAGCGGTTGATTTATCGGCCATTTGCAAAGATATTTCAGTAGGTGTCAACTTATTCAAATCAAGTCTACCATATAAAGAGAGAGGCATAACACTAACACTGGCTCCAAGATCACATAAAGAAGTTTTAACATAGTTTCTTTTAATGGAGCATGGTATAGTTGGTACTCATGGATCTCCAAGATTCTTAGGTATTCCACCCTTAAAAGTATAATTAGCAAGCATGGTGGAAATTTTAGCTTTCGGTATCTTTCTTTTATTTGTAATAATATCTTTCTTTTATTTGTAATAATATCTTTCATATGCATTATTGTTGATTTAACCAAGAGCCCATATTACCTTGTCTTCTCCCTTAAATCGAATGCTTGGAGATTCCAGCTTAGTCCAATGCATGTGCACTATTATTATTATCCACACTGTTCGGTCGTGCGAGCGAAAGGCAATAATGACGATATGATGGACTGATTGAGATGAGAGAAGCTGGTATGAAATTGACCTCTCTTGTTTTTGTAAATATGATTAGTTCATCGTTCCTGATTCAGCCTATTATGAATAAACATGTTTGCAATGAAAATTAGAGATTATAGTTTCTTATGTCATGCTTAATTAGCTAGGAGTTTTTAATGGTTTACCTTGAGTGCCAAGATGCTATTAAAATGGTTGTGATGTGGTATGATAGGGTGGTATCCTCCTTTGAACGATTTGAGTTACTTGACTTGGCACATGTTCACACATGTAGTTGAAACAAAATAAACATAGCCTCCACGATATTTATATTCATGGTGGATTATATCCTACTCATGCTTGCACTCGGTGTTGATTAATTTTAATGCATGTTCATGATTGTTGCAGCTCTCTAGTTGGTCGCTTCCCAGTATTTTTCTAGACTTCACTTGTACTAAGCGGGAATGCTGCTTGTGCATCCAAAATCCATAAACCCCAAAGTTATTCCATATGAGTCCACCATACTTCCTATATGCGGTATCTACCTGCCGTTCCAAGTAAATTTGTATGTGCCAAACTCTAAACCTTCAAATGAAATTTTGTTTTGTATGCTCGAACAGCTCATGTATCAACTAGGGTTGTCTATATCTTCCATGCTAGGTGGGTTATTCTCACGAGGAGTGGACTCCGCTCCTTACTCACGAGAAAATGGCCGGTAACTGGGATGCCCAGTACCATGCTCAAATCAAATCAAAATAATTGCAAACAAAACTCCCCCAGGACTGTTGTTAGTTGGAGGCACCCGTTGTTTTGGGCAAGCCATGGATTGATGATTGTTGGTGGTGGGGGAGTATAAACTTTACCATTCTGTTTGGGAAACGCCTATAATGTGTGTATCATGGAAGATATTGAGATCTCTTGGTTGTTATGTTGATAATGAAAGTATGCCACCCAAAACATTATTTATCTCTATTTCAAAACTCGAGCTCTGGCACCTCTGCAAATTGCCGCTTCCCTCTGCGAAGGGCCTATCTATTTACTTTTATGTTGAGTCATCATCCTCTTATTAAAAAGCACCAGTTGGCGAGCACCGCTGTCATTTGCATCCATTATTTTTAATTTATATTGAGTATGACTGTGACAGGATTTCTTTTACCATGAATTACAATGTTAGTCAGCCCTTGATCTTCAGAGGTGCTCTGCAATTATGTTTTGCGGTCTCAGAAAGGGCTAGCGAGATACCATCTTGTTATATCATATTATGATTGTTTTGAGAAAGTGTTGTCATCCAAGATTTATTATTATTGCTCGCTAGTTGATTATGCCATTGATATGAGTAAATATGAGACCTAAATGTTATTGTGAATATGGTTAGTTCATAATATTTGCTAAAAACTTGAATGCAGGCTTTACATATTTGCAACAACAAAAGCAAACAGAGTTTGTAAAAGTTTTTCTTTATAACTTTCAGTTTGTCAACTGAATTGCTTGAGGACAAGCAAAGGTTTAAGCTTGGGGGAGTTGATACGTCTCCGTCGTATCTACTTTTCCAAACACTTTTGCCCTTGTTTTGGACTCTAACTTGCATGATTTGAATGGAACTAACCCGGACTGACGTTGTTTTCAGCAGAATTGCCATGATGTTATTTTTGTGCAGAAATAAAAGTTCTCGGAATGACCTGAAACTCCACGGAGAATATTTTTGGAATTAATAAAAAATACTAGTGAAAGAATCAAGGCCAGGGGCCCACACCATGTTGACGAGGGTGGGGGGCGCGCCCTACACCCCTGGGCACGCCCCCTGCCTCGTGGGCCCCCTGGTGCTCCACCGACCTCAACTCCAACTCTATATATTCACATTCGGGGAGAAAAGATTTAGAGAGAAGGATTCATTGCATTTTACGATATGAATCCGCCGCCAAGCCCTAATCTCGCTGTGACATACGTCACATACTGCTACATACTCGCAGGAAGGTTATCAAGTTTTGCAAAGTTCAGTGGAGCCACCATACCAAGGAGAAAGCCACCTTGGAGCGAGAAAAAGACCTTCGTAGTGACCACCCAAACCTTTTTGCTGACCAACCCGAATCTCGAGGGCGAGATTCATGTTAAGGGGGGTAGGTTTGTAATATCCCAATTTTCAATTAGGATGTTATACATATGTCATCATATGCATATCATATTTTATTGTTGCATTTTGGTTGAGATCCTAGAAATCTTAAGCAACTCAAGGAACCACGGAGAGAGTTGGAGGTTTCACAAAATTCATATTTGAACTTAATTGAAATTTGAAGAAAAGGATCAATTTGATTTTGTTATTTTTCTCTTCAAATATTTCCAATATTAAAAATAAATGAGGGAAGATAATATGACTTCTTCAAATTAAGGGAAATATGGGAGAAAGAATTTTAAAATCAAATTATGATTTTTCTGGTATTTTATTTGCTATTTTATTTGAATTAGACAAATATGCATTTTTGAAAATTGCTATTTTAGGCCAGAGAAATGTTCACTTTGTTCTAAATATTTTATTAAAACGGTGAAAATTGTTTTTGGCATTTTAGAATTTTTTTCATATTTTATAAGGGATTTTCTTCGGCGGAATTTATTAAAAAAAACTCTCCGGACCGAACTGGGCCTTAGCCCAGCCGGCCCGCTCGTGCGGCCGCCTCCACGCCGCCGGACACCGAGGCCGAGCCGGACTCCGCCTCCGCCGCCTCCTCCCCACTTTAAAAAGCCGTGCCCGGGGCCCCAAGGACCCCATGCTGCGTCGCCGCCTCCCGCCACCACAGCGTCGCCGCAGCCGCCGTCGCTCGCGCTGCGTGCCGCCGCTGCCACTGCAAGCGCTGCCACCATTTGCACCGTCCCATGCCATCGCTCGCCGCCGCCAACACCCTCGCCGCTGCGCCAGATCCGCGCTGGAGCCGCCTGCCAACGCCGTTGACCGGTAAAGAAAAGCACCCGGTTCACCGATTCACTTCGGTTTTTCAGATCGTTTTTTTAGGTTTTATTATTGAGGGGACGTATGTTCGTTCGTTTGTTTAAAAAACATTATTTGCCGGATAGGTTCGGAGAGCGAATGTTCATTCGTTAGTCTTTTCTTTTTAGTTTTAGTTCCGGCCAGGGACTTATCTGCGATTATTTTTATTGCAATTCAACCCCTGAACTTTAAACTAGTATAACTTTTTACTCGTTTATCCAAATTAGATGAAACCAGCGCCAAAATCTTTGACTCGAAACCCTCTTTCCAGTTAATCAACTTGAACATGATTTTGGTACTGTAAAAGTTTGACTTTAGTCCAGATTAGTAAACGATCTGGTTTCATTCGTATTTTGAGTTTCGTTGCTCCGTTTGAGTGATTATTTTTGCAAATCGTAGCTAATCACATGTACCTACTATTAAGATCTAATTCACATGTTAATATTGTTGTTAGGTTTTGATTCTTGTTAGTTTAAGCCGTTTGCTTGTTTCATGTTTGATTTGGATCTTTTCTCGGATTTTCTCATGTTTCGTTTGAGTGATTGCTTATGTATGCCATTGTTTGTCTACTCTAGATTACCCGGAGTGCGAAGCTTGTTACTACGAATCTCTAGAGTTTGCAGATCGTCGGCAAGGCAAGTTACAGTTTGATCATACTCTTTTATACCCAGTTTACTATGCATTAGTTCTGCCCCACAAATATTTGCATTGGTAGCATTGGGAACATGTGGTTTTGGTTGTAGTGCTTGAGGTAGGAACCTAATACCTTTTGATCACCCCAGGAATATATTTATGCTCATTATTGCTTAGCCATGCTCGTAGACGGGGATTGGATCGTGATTCACACATGGAAGTTTGAGAGTTATTTTAATTATGGATAACATTAAGGTGGCAACATTAAATACACATCTGGGAGGATTGGTTGAGGCACCTGGGGAACCCAGTGTTGCCTGTTTTTGGAAATATCGGGGTTACCATGTTCTTATCGTATGGAATGCCACCCAGGCTCAAAGGGATCATAAGATTATTCATGCTAGAAACATCGGTGTGCAGCCACAAGCCATTATGGGCTCTGGCATAGTTGAGTAAGTTGCGTGAGCTCTTGAAGAGGTGTACTAGCAGATGTAGAGGGATGTAGGTGGTACTGTCTACCCGGAGTAGAGAGTTAATGCTTCGGAAAGGCTATTTCTCGATCATCTGATCATGGATGTGGTCGAGTCTTATGGGGAAAAGTGCACAAACATCTGCAGAGTGTATAAACTAATCATGGGTAGCCGTGTCCCCGGTTATGGACTTATTGAGTATCTGGTACTTGAATCTATTGATGTGATCTCATCATGTTCTCTAATTAATTATGATGATGGGTTAATGATGATACTTTTAATTGGGATTTGAGTTGGGGTTACCTTCTCAAATAATGGGTAACTTGGGAGTAGTTAAATAAATTTATTTCTTTGTTGTAGGGAAAAACTAGCTTTATGCAAAACTATGAAACTTACAGCCTCCACCAGCCAAATATTGCATGTAGATATAGTTCTTGCATTACCATTGCTTTACTGTGTAACTATGCCATCATATTCCATGTGCTAACCCATTTCGGGCTGCAACGTCTTATGTTGTAGACTGTTCAGACGATGAATAAGGTGTGATAGGTCATTGTTTGGCACTCAGCTATGCCGTTGGAGTTGATGGACTCATTTACCTTTGAAGCTTCCGCAGTTATCTAGTTTAGATGGCCTTCAACCATGATTTATTTATGTAATCATACTCTTTATGAGGACTCGATGTAATATGTGTGTGATTGAAACTCTATTATAATTTCTCGAGTACTGTGCGTGTCAGCATTACCGATCCAGGGATGACACTGATGCACAGAGACTTGACCGTTTGAGGTCTGGTCGCTACATGTTTGAAAACAGAAAGTTGCACGCTAGTGCGTGAATTCTTGAGAAAAGTCAGAATGTGATAAAATGTTGATTTTTTTGCACAATAAGATATGATAAATTTACTACAGTGTGGCAATTTTTAGAATATTTGGAGTTAGATAAGTATGGATCTTCTTGCATTCTTTACAAACTGTTCTGTTTAGATAGATTGTTGTTATGTTTGCATTGTTTGCATATGTTTGCTTGTTTAATGATTCTATTTGAGGATAGTAGTATTAAATATGCAGAGAAATTTAGTATGCAATTTTAAATAATAATTTTAGTGATTTTCTACAGTAGAGAATGAGAAGGTTATTGCATTGATTTATATACTAACTTATCTCACGAGTTCTTGTTGAGTTTTGTGTGGATGAAGTTTTTAAGATTTGGAGAAACTGTGATATGAAAGGAATTAAGGAGGCACAAAAGATAAAGCTTGGGGATGCCCAAGGCATCCCAAGATAATATTTTAATTAGTCTCAAGCATCTAAGCTTGGGGATGCCGCGGTAGGCATCCCACCTTTCTTTGTCAACAATTATCGGTTAGCCTCAGTTGAGCCTAAGTTTTTGCTTCTTCACATGTGTCGGATTTCGGGTTTCGGCAGACCCTCGAGGTTCGAACACTGGGGTGCGCGCGGAGATTCAACCCTCTACCGGCTCGTTCCTTACCGAATCACTAGGACCTCAACTACTAAACAGAACAGCACAAGGGACACAAGATTTATACTGGTTCAGGCCACCATTCTGGTGTAATACCCTACTGCAGTGTGTGGTGTGGTGGATTGCCTCTTGGGCTTGATGATGAACAATACAAAGGGAGAACGGCCTCGCGAGGGTCTGCTCTTGGCTGGCGCGATGAACTGCTAGGGGGAGTTCAGTCGCCTCTCTCTCTCTCTCTCTGTGTGTGTCTTCCTATCCTTGTTCTCTCGATGCCCCTACCTTGCGGGTGGCTAGCCCTATTTATAGGCAAAGTCCCTGGGCCTCCTCCCAAATATTGAGCGGGAAGGGCGCCAACAATTGGCCATTTTGAAGCGGAACAGCGGTTACACTTATCCTGACTAAAGTTGGTCCTCGCCTGTCAAAGGCTCTGGTGGTGACGCCGGCTTGGGCTCCATAATGACTTCCTCCCGGCCGTTGGGCTGGTCTTGGTCTTGTTGCACCGAAATGGATGCCTTTGCTTGATGCTCTCGCCTCCGCTTGCTCCCTTTGCACCAAAGAGGAAAGGAGGACACTGCGCGGGCTGGCGCACGACTGGCGCCCTTGGTCGTCATGGCTTGCGTCATGGGCACCTTGCGAGGTACCCTGCCTTGAACTCTCCGCCTCCTCATGAGCCAGCCTGAGGAGGCCGTGCCTGAGGAGGCCCTTTGTCGTCCGCCCCGTGGGGCTTGGCCCGTCGCGAGGGTCTTGAGCCTGTGTTGATGAAGATGGGTTGCGCTGCGCCTCCTTTGAGCCACGCCGCAGGCAGGCAAGGCTGGGGACCCTCGTTCCCAGAACGCCGACAGTAGCCCCCGGGCCCATGGCGCGCCCGAACTTGGCCGGGCGGACAGGCGAAAGGGCAAGTGCGAAGCGTCGCGGGCCCTAACAGCCTGCGGCCTTGGGCGCCGCGTGGCGGTCGATTGGTCGGGGGCGACTCCGCTTCCCCATGATGCCTTGGTAACCGCATGGATTCGACAAGTCCCTGCATGCAAAGCGGGTCATGATTACCTGCGATCATGGTGGTCGACGGTTGGCCTTCGCCGACTATAAGTATGGAACATTATGCGCCTTTCCAGCCTATCCCCTCTTGCTTCTCCTTCTTCTCTATGGCTCCACCAAGGAAGTTTTCGGCCGCAGAGAAAGGGAAGGCCCGCCAGGTCGAGTCTTCCTCTCCCACTCCCAAGCGCGACCGAGGTCGCCCTCGCAAGCATCCTGTGGCCTCCACGGCGGTCCCTCGTGGTCGCGGAGGTGGCTCTCAGCGCAGTGACGAGCGGCTGGCCATGATCGGCGGGCGTGCTCCGGCCGTGTGACCCCTGAGGCCGTGCCTCCACGCTGCGGAGGCGCTGCCGGAGTTCATGGTGTGTGCGGTAGAGCCATCCGGCACCCGGCTTCAGCTCCCTCGCTTACTCCTGGGTGAGCTCCCAGCTGGCGCCCTGGGTGGCCTTTGGCTCCAGGCAGATGGCTGTTGCAGCCGGGCTTCGTGGGCTTCTCTGGAGGTCTCCACCACCGGTGCTCCCTGCACTTCAAATACGACGGCGACGCCACCCTCTACGTGAGGGTGTTTGGGGAAGATGGTCGCCGCATGAGGTGCTGCCCTGAAGACGACGACCGCGGCCGGGGACTCAGCCCCGGCGTGGACGGAGAGGGCAGCGCGCGGGTGGCTGGCGACGCCCATGACTCCTCAAGCTTCACCAGCTCTTCTTCAGGTGGCGACTCTTCAAGCAGCGGCCGCGGCCAGCCCCCACGCCGCTGCGCCTGCTTTGAGGGTGGCAGCGGGTCTACTTGCCGTCGCGCCCCGGTGAAGCGCGAGAGGGAGTCCGCCTGAGCTCCGGAGGCGGCTCAAGTCCTCCAAGTGGGCCTGCACGGGACGTGCTTTGCCTTGCTTTTGCTCTTTTCCTTTCTTTTCTCCTGTGCAAAAAAGACAACAATGTGTGGCCCCGTGGGGGCGCATTTGGGTTAATGTCATTAACCATTGTACTGCTTTTGTTATCCCGTTACTGTCCCTTTCTGTTGTACGCCCAATCGCAAGTAATCTCTGGCCCTGGCTGCGGGGGCGACCGACCCAGGCCCCGTGTTCGCGTCGTGGTGCCCGTGAGGCATGGTCCGGAGGGGTGCTCCGGCTGTGGACCCGGGTCGTGAAAACTTGAGCGATAGGGGCAGGAACGCTCGCGAGGGCTCCCGGGGCTTCTGCCTCGCGAGCCCCCGTGCAAGAGAAATCAAGGCAGGAGAGCGAAAAAGGTTGAAGAACCACGGATCAAAAGGTGGCTATAGTTTCGATAAAAACTCCAAATGGGAATAACTAGCCAACTGCAGAAAGCAAATGAAAAGGCCACGTCCGGCACCTAGTCTAGTCTTCGACGTCTTCTCACCAGCACGGAGCTAAGTGCTGCCACTGGGCGTGGGAGGGAGCCCCAGGGCCTAAGGCCGGCACCCCTAAGACTCCGGGGCGTGTACATCCCCAACTCATTATTACGTGAGAGTGTCACGGGCGGCGAGCTTCACAGGTGTTGGCCTTCTTCACAGGCTCCGGGCCTTTCTTTGGGGAAGCAATCTTCACGGGCGTTGGCCCTCTTCACGGGCTCCGGGCCCTTTCCAAAATGCGATAGCTTCACAGGCATTCGCCCTCTTCACAGGCTCCGGGCCTTTTCCAAAAAGATAAGCTTCACAAGCATTCGCCTTCTTCACAGGCTCTGGGCCTTTTCCAAAAAGATAGCTTCACAGGCATTCGCCTTCTTCACAGGCTCTGGGCCTTTTCTGAAAAGATAGCTTCACAGGCATTCGCCTTCTTCACAGGCTCTGGGCCTTTTCCAAAAAGATAGCTTCACAGGCATACGCCTTCTTCACAGGCTCTGGGCCTTTTCCAAAAAGATAGCTTCACAGGCATTCCCCTTCTTCACAGGCTCTGGGCCTTTTCCAAAAAGATAGCTTCACAGGCATTCTCCTTCTTCATAGGCTCTGGGCCTTTTCCAAAAAGATAGCTTCACAGGCTCTGGGCCTTTTCAGGGGTAAAACCTCCGGAGGTGCTGGATGTTCCACGCGTTCTGTATAGGTACTCCCTCGTGAGTCTCCAAGTGCACGGAGGTGGGCCTAGAAACATGAACAACCTTGAATGGGCCCGCCCACATGGGAGAGAGCTTATGCAGTCCTTCCCTGGAGAGGACCCGCCGGAGCACGAGGTCCCCTACCTCGAGAGTTCTAGGGCGGATGTTGCGGCAGTGGTATCGCCGAAGTGCCTGCTGGTACCTTGTCGCTCGCAGCGCAGCTTCTCGATGATGCTCCTCCCCAGCACGAGGTCCGTCCCCTGCATGGCGTCCTGCAGCATCTCGTCGAACGCCAGGACCCGCGCGGATCGACGCTTGACCTCATGAGGGAGGACTGCTTCGGCTCCGTAGACCAGGAAGAAGGGGGTCTCTCTATTCGGCTTGGTCGCGGTTGTGCGGATGGACCACAGCACGGACTGAAGCTCGTCATACCAGCCTCTGCCACAGGCCTCCAGTTTCTTCTTGAATGTCCTGGTCTTGAGGCCCCTCAGGACCTCTGCGTTGGCCCACTCGGCCTGGCCGTTGCTTCTGGGGTGCGCCACCGAAGCGTAGCATATCTGCATCCCAAGGTTAGCACAACATGTTCTGAAAAAGGTTACTGGTGAACTGCGAACCGTTGTCAGTGATGATGCGGTTCGGCACTCCGAACCGGCTTACGATGCCCTTGATGAACTTTACCGCAGAACCAGCAGGGATGGTGCGGACGGCCTCGACTTTGGCCCACTTGGTAAACTTGTCCATGGCGACGTAGAGGTAGCGATAGCCCCCTGGCACCCGAGGAAAAGGGCCCAGGATATCCAGCCCCTAGACCGCGAATGGCCACGTGAGGGGGATGGTTTGCAGACCTCCTACCGGCTGATGGATCTGCTTGGCATGGAATTGGCAGGCCTCGCAAGCCTTCACAAGCTCAACAGCGTCATTGAGCGCGGTGGGCCAATAAAAACCGCTGCGGAATGCCTTCCCGACGAGGGTCCGTGACGACGAATGATGCCCACAGTCTCCACTGTGTATGTCTGCCAGCAGTTCCTTCCCTTGTTCCCTGGTGATGCAGCGCAGGGATACATCGTTCGGTCGTTTCCGGTAGAGCTCTCCATCCATGATGCAGTACGCTGTGGCTTACCGCGCCACACGCTCTGCCTCCTCCTCCTTCTCCGGCAAGGCCCCTTGCATTAAGTAGCTCCTGAGCTCTGTGATCCAGCACCCCTCCTGAGGTTCCATCGTCAGGAGCAGGCGTGCTCCTGAGGCCGGGCCACAGGCTGGGGCTCCCGAGGCAGGTGGCTGAGGAAGTTCCATCCGAGGCTGTGCTGTGCTCGACAATGGTGGTAGGGCTGAAGGCTTGAAGAGTCGTTCCTCAAAGATGCCCGGCTCCTGGGGCAGCCTCTTGGAGGCTCGTTTGGCGATGTCGTCGGCCTCTTGATTAGTGCCGCGGGGCACATGCTGCAGCTCCAACTCCCAGAACTGCTTCTCCATCTTGCGGACCTCCGCAAGGTAGGCCTCCATGTGCTCATCTCTCAGTTCGTATACTTTGTTGGAGAAATTGACGAGGAGCTGCGAATCGCCCTTGATAGTAAGACGATTCACTCCCAGGGCAGCGGCGACCTTCAGGCCCGCTATCAGCCCCTCGTACTCTGCTATATTGTTGGAGACCTTCTCGCCTTGCTGGAAACAGAGTTGCACGGCGTAGTAGAGCTTGTCCTGAGTGGGAGATATGAGCACCGCCCCAGCCCCAGCGCCCTGCCTGGAGAACGCTCCCTCGAAGTACATGACCCAGCCTTCTGCGCCTTGCTTCCTGGGGAGATGGATCGATCCTTGCTAGCCCTGAGGCCCGGTGCCTCTGTCCACTCGGCCACGAAATCTACCAGCGCGGCCCCCTTGATGACTCTGGTCGTGCTGAATTTGAGCTGGAATGCTTGCAGTTCAATGTTCCACTCGGCGACCCTTCCGGCTGAGCTAGGGCTCCTGAGCACCCTTTCCAAGGGGTATGGCGAGACAACCTTGATTGGATGACCCTGGAAGTAGTGCCGCAGCTTGCGCGAAGCCACCAGCAGCGTGAGGAGGAGCTTCTGTGGCATGTGGTACCGTGCCCTTGCATCCCGTAACTCCGTGCTGACGAAGTACACCGGGTGCTCGATGAGGCTTGGGGCGTCAGCGCTGGTGGCGTCCTCCGGAAGCCATGGTGCCTCCTGAGGTGGTGGAGCCTCTAGAAGCTGGTTGCCTGGAGAGAGGGCCTCCCCCGCCCCTGGTGCGCTCCGCTGCGGTGGCTGATCTTCCTCCGTCATGGTGGTGACTTCCGCGAGTTCCTTTTGATCCAGCTTTGCCTTGGCTCAGGTGGCTGCCATGGTCCTGGCCCGACGCTCCTCTCTAACTGCCACCAGGGCTGCGCTAGCGGAGTAGGGAGTGGCGGCGAGGTAGAGTACCAAGGGCTCTTGAGGGCGCGGGGCCACCATCACTGGAGGGCTGGTTAGGTATCTCTTGAGATCTTGGAACGCCTTGTTGGCCTCCTCAGTCCATTCAAAGGGCCCCTTTTTCTTCATCAGCTGGAAGAAAGGCAGCGCCCGCTCCCCCAATCGGGAGATGAAGCGCCCCAGCACCGTCACGCGCCCTGTGAGCTTCTGCATTTCCCTGAGGGTCTTTGGTGGGCTCATGTCCTCAACTGCCTTGAACTTTTTTGGGTTGGCCTTGATGCCTCGGTGGGATACGAGGAAACCCAAAAGCTTGCCCGAGGGGACCCCAAACACACACATCTCCGGGTTGAGTCGTAGGCTCACTGCATTGAGGCTCGCGAAGGTTTACTCCAGGTCTTGTATCAGGGTCTTGGCCTCGCGAGACTTCACTACAATGTCGTCAACATAAGCTTCCACATTCTTCCCGAGCTGCGGGCCCAAGGTGATGTGCATGAGCCGCTGAAAGGTTGCCCCTGCGTTGCGCAGTCCGAATGGCATGCATTTATAGCAGTACACCCCACACGGGGTTAGGAAGGCCGTCTTCTCCACATCTTCCACCGCCATCTTAATCTGGTGATACCCGGAGAAGGCATCCAAGAAGCATAGCATGTCACACTCAGCGATGGAACCGACAATCTGGTCGATGCGAGGGAGCAGGAACGGATCTTGTGGGCATGCTTTGTTGAGGTTGGTGAAGTCGACACACATGTGTTCCTTTCCTCCCTTCTTTGGCACAACTACGGGGTTGGCCAACCAATCCGGGTATCGAACCTCGCGAATAACCCCTGCGGCTTCTAGCTTGCGGGTCTCTTGGACAATGAAGGCCTGTTTCTCAATGGACTGCCTCCTCGCCTTCTGCTTCATGGGGCGCATGTTGGGGCATGCGTTGAGGTGGTGCTCGATTACGCCCCGCGGGATCCCTGCCAGCTGATCGGGCTCCCAGGCGAACACCTTCTTGTTAGCACGCAGGAACTTGACCAGGGCTTCCTCCTGCTCGGGCTCGAGGTTGGCGCCTATGGTGAAAGTGGCGTTAGTGGACCCGTCCTCGTTGACAGGTATCTTCTTGGTTTCCGCCTTGTCTTGGGTGAACAACTGCTTCTTCTTGGCCGGCGCAGCCCCCTTGGGCTTGGGGGTTTCTGCGTCGGCGGGCCACGCCGCCGCCGCCGTCTTGAAGGCGAGCTTGAGTACTCGCAGAGCACCTTTGGTGTCCCCGGGCACGGTGAGGACGCCGTTGCTCCTGGGCATCTTCATGAGGTTGTACCCCGGGTGAGTCAAGGCCATAAATTTGGCCAATGCTGGATAGCCAAGGATGGCATTGTAGGGGAGGCCGATGGGGGCGATGTCGAAATCAACCAGCTCCGTGTGGAAGTTGTCGTAGGTGCCGAAAGTCACCGGAAGTCGGATCTGCCCCAAGGAGCTGGCCGACCCGCCTCCGACGCCCAGAAAGGCCGGCTGGGTTGCAGCCTCTCCCGGGGTATGCAGAGGAGGTTGAAGGCCACAACTGAGAGCACGTTGAGGCCCGCGCCACCGTCGATGAGGGTCCTGGCAGATGGTGGGCGTGCAGAGCATGGGGAGCGCACCCAAGAAGGCCGAGTTGGTGGGGTGGTCCTCAGAGTCGAAGGTCAGCCCGGCCGACGGCTCCGTCCGGCCCGGGGGAGCCCCCTGCCGCGTGGAGGCGGCGCCGACCCAGCGGACAAATGTCTTGACGTGGCGGCTGGAGGGCGGAGCCTGCGAGCCGCCCAGGATGGCCGCGACGACCAGAGGAGCCGGCGCGACGGGGCGGGTGGGGAAGAAGCTGCGCGGCTCCTCCTTAGAGGTCACTGGGGAATGCAGGGACGATGCTTGCTGCTCGTTCCCCGCCGGGCCAGTGGCGGTGTTGACGGCGGGCGACGGGGAACGACGAGGACGCCTGCCGACGGGAGCCACCCGGACGCCGTAGGAGGCGAGGGCGACTCGGCGCCCAGCGCGAGCCCAACGAGCGTCAGACATGGATGCGATGGTCGGAGCAGAACGAGACAACGGAAGGCAAATTCCGGCGCACCCCTACCTGGCGCTCCAAATGTCGGATTTCGGGTTCCAGCAGACCCTTGAGGTTCGAACACTGGGGTGCGCGCGGAGATTCAACCCTCTACCGGCTCGTTCCTTACCGAATCGCTAGGACCTCAACTACTAAACAGAACAGCACAAGGCACACAAGATTTCTACTAGTTCATGCCACCATTGTGGTGTAATACCCTACTGCAGTGTGTGGTGTGGTGGATTGCCTCTTGGGCTTGATGATGAACAATACAAAGGGAGAACGGCCTCGCGAGGGTCTGCTCTTGGCTGGCGCGATGAACTGCTAGGGGGAGTTCAGTCGCCTCTCTCTCTCTGTGTCTCCCTATCCTTGTTCTCTCGATGCCCCTACCTTGCGGGTGGCTAGCCCTATTTATAGGCAAAGGGCCTGGGCCTCCTCCCAAATATTGAGCGGGAAGGGCGCCAACAATTGGCCATTTTGAAGGGGAACAGCGGGTACACTTATCCTTTCTAAAGTTGGTCCTCGCCTGTCAAAGGCTCTGGTGGTGACGCCGGCTTGGGCTCCACAATGACTTCCTCCCGGCCGTTGGGCTGGTCTTGGTCTTGTTGCACTGAAATGGATGCCTTTGCTTGATGCTCTCGCCTGCGCTTGCTCCCTTTGCACCAAAGAGGAAAGGAGGACACTGCGCGGGCTGGCGCCCGACTGGCGCCCTTGGTCATCATGGCTTGCGTCATGGGCACCTCGCGAGGTACCCTGCCTTGAACTCTCCGCCTCCTCATGAGCCAGCCTGACGAGGCCGTGCTTGAGGAGGCCCCTTGTCGTCCGCCCGGCGAGGCTTGGCCCCTCGCGAGGGTCTTGAGCCTGTGTTGATGAAGATGGGCTGTGCTGGGCCTCCTTTGAGCCATGCCGCAGGCCGCAGGCAGGCAAGTCTAGGGACCCCCGTTCCCAGAACGCCGACAACATGATGTGTGCTATTCTTGGAATGTCATTTTATTTTGATTTGCTTGCTGTTTTAATAAAATACTTAGATCTAAAAGTTTGTAAATGAGAAAGAGTCCTCAAATAGCTACCCATTTACTCAAGTACACGCTTGATCTTCAGTTATATCTTTTTTGAGTAGTTTGTCGAACACTCTCATGCTTCACTTTTATTATATAGAGAGTTGATAATAGTCATGAAAATTTGCACAAGCTATGAAATTTTTCCTAATATGATGAATATCCAAGAAGTATATAATAAAAACTTTCATGTAGATCATTGGATATGATAATTTGATTCTTTGTAATAGTTTTGACATATGATGATAGTAATATGCCAGTCATGTTCGTGAGTAATTATGCTTTAGTAAGAATATTGGTGTTAAGGTTTGTGATTTCCTATGCAAGCACGAAAGTCAATAGTTATGCAACCACCCCCACCTCGGCGATCTCCACCACCTCCAGCGATCTCCTCCACTAGCCACCAAATTCTAGTTTCTCTCCACTAGATCTCTTCGGCGTCTTGTGATCTACAAGATCATACCCATCTTTTAAGGGTTCTAATGATGGATCTACCCTTGTCTTGGATTTCTTCAAGGGTTTGGTTTTTGCAGATAAGGTTCTTCAATCTATTGGTTTTTCAGTGCATCCTATGGAAGACACTGGCTATTTTACCATGGTTGTGTCATTTGGCCGTCATGATTTTCTTCTCAATGAGGACTCGGCGGTTGCGGCACTTGAGGCTGCCAATGGTGGATCGGCTTGAATTTCTAGTCTTCTCTATCAATGACAAGGTATTTGGCTTTGAAGTTTCCCGCAATGCAGTAACGATGATTATCCTCAGTCTTAGATCTTTCTCCTATGATCATTTTAAATGTTACTTTCAACTTTGGGGTAATGGTGGCCCAAACTGGGCTCGTGAGTTTAAGATCTGGAAAATGGAATGTGATGCTGAATGGATCATTGTGAGTCCCTCAAAACGATGTGCTGCTCGTAGTTTATTAGCTGTGCATTCTAAGTCAGCCAAGTCTTCGGTTCGATCTGATTGTTCTGTTTGCAAGAAACTATCTTTTGCAACTTTTCAGAATTATCCAACTTGTCATGGCTATCGCAATGCGACCACTCAAAATTGCATTGAAACAACAAAAATGGCTAGTTATACGATTCCTCGACATGAGAGGGTGGTCATTAATTCTATGTCGTCGGAAAATCTTCGGTGGACGTTGGCATTGCCATCAATCTCTTTTGGTACGGTACAAGATCTGATTGCATCAGCTGATCGGGCGCCGCCTTCCTCGGGCAGGAATTTCGCTTCTTCAAATGTGGATGTCACAGCCCATGTTGGGGCTTCAAATGTGTGTGCCACCGGCCGTGTTGAGCCTGATCGGTGTCATCCATCTTCCATTGGGCAGTCTGATGTGCCATCTTCTCCGCAGGTGCATGAGGATTTTGATAAAATGTGGGGACCCCGACTCATAAGTCGTGATCACCGAATGCACGTGTACAGTGATCCCAGAGATCAATGCTCACTGAACACACAGAAGCTGAATAACAAGAGTCTTACATCCATACATACCGTTTTACACAAGTAGGACCATTATGGTCAAGTCTTGAGTATATCATCGCAGCGGAAATCTTCTTCGATAACTTGGACCCATGCCATCTCCCTTAACCCTACAGGCATTCTGACTGGGAAGCGTCCTAGCTCGCGTGTTCGTCACCGAAGTATTCTCCATCATATCCTGTTCTTTCATGCCTGGCCAATAAAATAACCAGTGGCAAGCCAATGAGTACTTTGAATGTACTCGCAAGCAACCCATGTTTTGGTTCAAGATACAACAATGCATGATATAGGTAAATTTTGCGGAAAGCTAGTTTTGAGTGCAATGACATGTTCAACATCTTTGTAAGGCATGCATCAAGAGAATTCAAGTAACCATGAGGATAGGTTATAGATATCAACATAAATAGAGTGGGCACCAACCCATCTATCATAAATAGAGTGGGCACCAACCCATCTCAATCATGTCAAGTCCCTTGACTTGACCCAAGTCATTTTTATCAACACACACACTTGGTTTGTAAACAAGTGGACGTAGCCCAAGAGCGGTTACCCAACTGTCCTTGACCGTGGACACGGCTATTCGAATAGTTTTACACTCTGCAGAGGTTGCACACTTTACCCACAAGATCCGGGGAACTTCCGTGTCATCCACGACCCGCGATACCTTAAGTACCCGGGGTAAGCACCCGATCACTACCTTTCCCTAGACGACACTAACATGGATTCCACTCGATTGGTAGTAACCCCCGTGCCCAACATTATCACATAACATTTTCGTGGAGCCTTGCTCCCATATTTATCACATACCACTGGCACGGGGTACCAACGGTGTGTCCGGAGCCCCATAAAAATGGTCATGGCCGCCCTACCTGGCACGACCCCGTCCCGAGAGAGAGCACCAACTCTCCCCCGTCACTAGTAAAATGCGGGCTCCAAGCTAGTATCGGTCTAGGTACTCAATAATGCCCTTTCCCATATAAAGGTAGAGTGGTTGCGCATGTAAGGTTGGAATAACGGTCGCAACTCCGACCAATCCGTTTTGAAAACAACACACACTTTCCTTGGTACACCACTTCGTCATCAAGTGGTTACCCATCTCATCATCTCCCTCGGGCATAAGTGGCACCCGACGGGGTTTTCGAAAAGTCCTTTGAAAAATACTTTGCCTCCTTCATCATGCACATACCTATCCCTTTTGCGTAGCGTCTACCTTAGCATCCTATCTACTCCCACCGGCATAACCCTCATAAGAAGGTAGGGCCATGCACAATGCAAGTGTCAACGAGGAAGTAACCGAGGCAACCAACCCACGTGGTTCATCATCTCATCATGATTCCGAAGCAACAATAATAAAGAGCTATATGACATGGATTAAAAAGGGTTTCATAAACATGGTCAAAGGGCTGCTTTCCTGTTCCTCAGAGTCTTCAAGTCTTCTGGTCCTTCTCCAAGTACTCCGTCTACTTCGTCAACTAACGTCGGAAACAAACACAATAAGCAACACAAGAAGGCAAAAGTAAAAGTGCTCTAAAAATGTGAGTAGGACTTTTCTGGGATACCTCTGGTCATATGAGGGATGACCAAAGTGGTTTCATTAGGATTTGATCAATGGACATCTCTGAACATTTCAATATGATGGAATCAAGAGGTTTATGGATTTGCAACAAGTGTACAGAAATATATTTTTGAAAAATGAGCAAAGGCACCCATTTAACAAAGGATGATTTTAGAAACATCTAGGAATTTGTTTCACTGGATTTGGAGTTGAGATGATTTTCCTATGAATTTGCAAAGTTGGCATATACAAAGAAATAGACCATTAGTTGAGGTGATACAGAAAGTATTAGTAAAAATGTTCAAAAACTAAGTTTTGAACTTAGATGCATCTAGGAATTTGAATCATGGAATTTGGATCAATTTTGAGCCTTCTGTGATTTTCTAAAGTTTATGACAGAAATGGAAATATGGGATTTGATAATTATTTGTGAAGGAAATGCTTCTGTAAAAATATGGCAATAGCACCATGTGGTAGGGAATGATTTTTGAAACTACTAGAAATTTGAATCATCAAATTTGGAGCTAATTTGATTTGTTTATGGATTTTTGAACTTGACTGGAAAAAGAAAAAGACCAAGGTTTTACCGAAACGGGCTGGATCTGGGCGGCGGCGGCGCGCTCTGGGCGAGGGATAGCTGACGGGCTGGCCCAGCTGCGTAGCCGCGTGGGAGAAGAGGCCACGTCGAAGGCGTACTAGCTCGAGGGCGTCTTCGCCGCGGGGAGGCGGACTCCAGTTGACCCGCTTCCATTTAATCCGCGGGGCCGGCCTGGTGGGTCGCTGACCTGCGGGGTCCGCCTGTCGGGTTCATCCCCGACCTCCCGCGCGGGCGCGTCGGGAGACAGAGAAGGCGAGGCCGGACGGTGCCGGCGCTCTCCCCGGCGGTACCGGCCACCGTTTCCGATGATCCAGCCACCGTAGTGCTCGGGGAAACGTGCCGCATCCGGGAGGCCACACTACAGGCGCCAGCTTCCTCAGAGAGGAGCGGGTCTTCGCCCGCGGCGGAGGATGGCATCGGCCATTGCCGGCTTCGAGCGCAGGGGCGTCCCGGGGAAGAATGGAGGCGATGGGGGGCTTCGTGGTGGTGGTGCGGGAGTACTGGAGTGGGTAGGGAGAAGAGAGAGGGGTCATGGTGCCCGAATCTGAGCGGCGTTCAACGGCGGCACCCCGGCCATGGAGAGGGTAGGAGAGCATTAGGGGTAGAGGGATGTTGTCTGGGAGGTGCATGGGAGAGAGAGGGATCCAGAAAAGTCGAGGGAGTGCCCGGGGGGAGGCTCTATATAGGGGGGGCCATGGTGCACCGTGGACGCGGCCTACGGCGCACTCGGGTGAGGTCGTGGAGGGGAGAGGAGAGAGTTTTAGGAGGGAGCCGGCAGCTTGCCGTGTCCCAGACGCCAAGGCGGCCTCGTGAGACACGCTGGGGAGGCCCGAGGTTGACGGAGGCGGTTGGCAGGGGGCGGCTACAGTGCGGGAGCGCACTGTAGCGCGCTCCAGAGCGCCCATATGGCTGTCCAGGCCATTTTCTATGCTTGTGGGCGCGCCCTTGCATGTCCAGTAGCATTTGGGGGTGCTAAGGAAGGGATCTTGGCCTTGGATGCTTTGGGTGGCCAGTGGGTGAAGAGAGAGGAGGGAGAAGAGTGGAAATGGGGCTGTCCAGAATAGAAAAGTGGAGCTCTTCCCACTTCCATCATTGCTTACTTGGGCATAAAAGCGTCCAGGTGCTAGAGGGGGACTAGGAGAGGTTGTGGTAAAAATTAGAGTCCATGGAGATTAGTGGAAGAGGCCGAAAATGGGATTTTGGTAAAGTGGCAGAAGGTGTTTGATGATGGTTTGGGCAAGTAGATGATTTTCATCTGCCATGAGACTCCATAGGGTGAAATGACACATATAATCAGGGCCTTCCACCAATTGGGGGCTCATTTGAAGAAAGTTGACAATGCAACTTTTGTGAACCCTAGAAATGAACAGAAACGGATTTTCCAAGATTTAGTCATGCAAATCTATTCTCCTTGATGCACCACTTGGTGTAGTGTCATCATTAGAGGCTCTGAACATGTCCACAAAAGTTGAGATCAAAAGGAGAAAGTTGCCAATGTAGAGTTGTTCAAATATGGTTTTGGACAGGAAGGGTTTTGGGGCACTTTGATCAAGTTAAATTGTTCTCCAACTTGTGCCACTTGGTCTAGATGAATTATTAGACCATTTGAGAATGTTCACAAGGTTTGAGAACATTTGGACATGTTTGGCAATGTAGAGTTGCTCAAACTTCAAAATGGACAGAAATGGTTTTGAGGGGATTTGATGATTTTATCTTGTTCTCCAAGTCATGAGACTTGGCAAGGTAATCTAATATGTCTTATGTGACATGATAGAATTTTCTTGGAATTTTTGGAGAATATATCCTTTGTAAATATTTCAGAATCTTGAAATATCTAGAAAGGGTTTTTGAGGTATTTGACCAATATTTTGAACATGACCATGTGTTGAAACTCTTATATATGGACAATATGTGTCCACTGAGTTTCCCTGATTTTTGTCAAATATTTTTAAAACAATAAAGTAATTTTTTCCCTATTAAAGACAATTTTTGGCCTTAATAAAAAGCTTTTAATTAAATAGGGAAATAACTTTTAAAATTATATTTTTGTGGTTTCTGGGTATCCTATATCTAATAGGAGTCATATATATTTTTGGAAAGATTTTTACTGCCCTTAATTAAGTACTTGCAGTGCAAACCTCAATTCAGGGGTTTTTTGGAAAACTAATTTTTGAAAATACCTTTTGGCCAAATTATTTTTGTAAGAAAATACTATATTGCTCTATACACATGGCATGATCATTGGGAAAAGGTTTTGGATCAGGGAGATGAAGTATAGGAGTTGGGGAATTTATTTGATTTTTAGAGCACTTGCAAACAACAAACAAAAATCCAATCAAGCAAAGTCCAAAACACTCAAAAGTTTTTATCAAACCACATTTAATCATGATTTATCAGCTTAAGTGTTGTGCCATGAAAATCAGGGTGTGACATAAAATGGTTCGGGAAATTCATACGTGTTAGAAATGTTTAAAGAAGGGCCATTTTGCTTCAGCGTGCATGTCCAAACTTTGTTGTAATGCATGTTCATGGGTTGGCCATAGCAAAAAGTATTGTAACCGCTTTGCCAGGATCTTGGGTTTGGTTTGGCAACCAAAACCCGGTAACATTGTAACTTTCGAGGATCCCTCTTCTGGCAGCGGGAATATCTCTCCGACATAGCTTTTACCAAACTTGGACCTCTCTTGCACTTCCGCATTAACTTCCTCGTACATTTCCATGAGCCCCGGCCTCAAGACTCCATCGACCGCTCATCCGGATACGCCGCCACCATCGCTGAGCCCACCACCCATGGCGTGTTCGCCTTCATCAGGCCCTGCTCCGATGGCCAACTTCCACCTCGACCTGATGTTGTATGTGCTGGCGGGCCATCACATCATAGATGGTGGTGCAGCTCGTGTGCCCTGGAATTTTGTGATGCCACATACCCCAATTGTGCGCCGCCACGAGGAGTCCATGCTTGCTGAGGTAATGCCTATCGCACCGCCTGATTAGATTGGTGCTGGTAGGGAAGAGGTGGTGCAATGGCTCAAAGCCCATGGCGTTTTGGTGAGGTCTGCATAGCCATGGATTCGTGTTGTAGGTCTCTGTCTTGGCTGGGGACGAGCACCTATGGGACAGGGGGGCCCTTCTGGTCCGGCAAGGGAGCGGAGGGCGCACGCAGAGCAGATCGAGGCGAGAGCACGCGAGGGGATTTTACCCAGCTTCGGAGCTCTCCGGAGAGATAAAACTCCTACTGCTGCTTTGTGTTTGTATTTGTTCTTGCTTGAGAGCGTGGGTATGCTGTGGTGTTGAATGGGTCGAATGAACCGAACCCCCCCCCTGAACCCCTTTCTACGTGTGCATGGGCCTCCCATTTATAGTCTAAAGGGGGTCACCGACAGGTGGCAGCGTAGAAAGAGGGGTAAAAAGGTAAAAATGCGGGTTGGTACAACCACTATCAACAGTGCCCCCTACCTAACTCTGACGGCAGGGGACAAGGGCATTTAATGCCCGTCTGGTCGCCCCAACAGTGCAGGAAGCGACCGTTAGGGGTGCCACCGATCGCCACGATGGCCTCCTTGTCAGCTTCGCTTGCCACCTCGCACCGCATGGCTGCACAGCTACCCGCCACGTGCACCAGGAGCGATCCTGCGGCGACACGTCGTTGGATGTGCTGGAGCCTGGGCGCAGAGTGGTGGCTTCGTCGCGGCAAGCGCCTTGCCGCGGTCGTTATCTTGTCGCACCCGCAAGCTTGCCGCTCGTCGGGTCTTGCTGGGAGGCGCGGAGCGTCGCGGCAAGTTTTTTAAAGTGCCTTGGTTGGCCTTCCCGGCAAGCTCCTCTTGCCGGGGTCTTTGTCTTTCCCGGCAAGCTTCTCTTGCCGGGGTCTTGTCCTTCCCGGCAAGCTCCTCTTGCCGGGGCCTTGTCTTCTCAGTTAACACTTTGTTCTTGAATGGCAGTAATATGAATAGTGGAGGGTCTTGGCGGACGCCCGGCAAGCCTTGCCGCGGGACGCTGCGACTGCCCGTGCACTAGTTCGGGGTACTAAGGTACCCCTACTTTAGTACACCGACAGGAGCCCCCGGGCCTGGGCCATACACTGTGCCGAGCGCTGTTGGGCCAGGCCCAAAACAGGGCACGGGCACGCGCGGCCTGGGTCCAAACCGAATCCACTTCGTATCCACCGCGTCCTCCCGTAACGGCACGCGTCAATCGCGGCGTCGTGGGAGACATCGTGGGCTATAATTTAATCCAGGAAATGCGTAATGTTCGCCTCCCCTGTTTATAAGCAGAGGAAACAGAGCCGTTCCCCCACTTTCGCCACTTGTAGTTCCTTCCTCCGAAAGCTCCGCCGCTCCCCTCCGCTTCCCAAGTCGAAAGAGAGCAGCGCTCTGCCGCCCGTCGCCGCCGTTGCCCTCAACACCTCTGCGCTCCTCCGCCACTTCCGCCATGGCTCCGAAGACCAGCAAGGCCGCGAAGTCAGCCAAGGTGCTACGGCTCGAGGCGCTGCGCAAGAAGCGAGTGCTTTTCCCCGCCAAGCTTACCCCGAAGGCGCTGCGGGAGGAATTTTACCTTTTCTGGTCGACGCAGACGCGGGCGCATCCGCGCACGCCGGTGCTTTCCGCTGAGGCTTCCAAGTCGAAGCGGTGCCCAAAAGGGTACTATTTCTTTCCGGTGTTCTTCTATTGCGGGCTCTGCCCACCTTTTTCTGACTTCTTCTGCGACATCATGAATACCTACGGGTTTCATCTTCTTGATTTCTCCCCCAACGCCGTTCTGACAATGGCGGTTTTCGCACACCTCTGCGAGAACTTCATTGGCATCCACCCAAACGTTGCTCTTTTTCGCCATTATTTCACCCCCCGAGCCGAAAAAGGAGAGCCATTGGTTGGCGGAATCGCCTGGACCTCTCGACTCGGCATGAAGGAGGTGTATTTGACAGGCGAGCTTCGCAGCAAGTGGGATGAGTGGAGGGCGGAGTGGTGCTGGATCTGTGATGCCAATCCGCAGCCATTCACCAACCTGCGCCAGGCTAGGGTAGTTCGTGGAGGCGACTGGAGCGCTCTGTCGCCGGACGACGCCAAGCTGAAGGTTGCCACCACCCGAATCCTCCGGCTCAGGCTTGCCGGGCTCACAGCAGGGGCAGTTGGCGCGGACTTCCTTCGCCGTCGCATCGCCCCTCTGCAGAAGAGGGGGAGGCCCGCCTGGCAGTTTGGTGGCCTGGCGGATATCATGAGGCTGCGTCCAGGCCTTAACTTCAACTTCACCGTTCTGGAGCTTGACGGGATGCTGAGGGAGCTATTCAAGCATGACGCCAACCATCTAGAGTGGTTCAGGTTGCCGGAGGGCGTCGTCCCCTTGTGCAACAACTCCCAGCGCGATCGCATCTGTGCAATGATGCCAGAGTGCGACTCGCACGGGATAAGTGCAACTTGGATAGAGCCCGCCGTCGAGGTCGTGCAGCAATTCTTTGATGGCTTGACGGAGGTGGCAGTCAACTCCGACGAGCAGAAGCTCCTCACCCGCGCCACCACCGACGACGAGATGCAGTACATCGCCACTAGGGCCGAAGAGGCGGCGGCAGCCGCTGCCGCGGGCGAGTTCGGCTTCACGTTGGAGGAGGCGGAGGCAGCCGAGGCGGCAAGTCTTGCCGACCGGGAAGACCTTGCCGGAGAGGTCGTTGGCGAGGGGGAGCCCGAGGTCGAAGCGAGCGAGCCCGCCGGGGGCACGAGCGGCCAGCCGTCCTCGAGCAGCTTGCCGCAGGCGGAGCCCCCAGCGCAGCCCCAATTCCAGCCAAGAAGGCGCCTCCGTCGAGTTGGAGATCCAGCAGCGCGGCAAGCAGGCCAACAGCCGCAGCGTCGTGGGACGCGCTCCACTGCGGCAAGTACGGTTGCCGCAGGAGCATCTCAGGCCGCGCCGGCAACCGAGGTGGGGTCTTCCCGGGCTGCCACACCCGATCCTGCCGCGGCTCCCGGAAAACGTCCAAGGGAGCCCACTCCTCCGCCACACCGCGCAGAGAGGGTACCGGACTTCGTCCTCTCCGCGCTGAGCTCCGATGATGATGAAGAGGAGGAGGAGGAGGAGTAAGACTTTCTTCTTACTGTACTTGTCTTTCTTTGATCTTTGTTGTTGCTTATCTTGTATCTGATTTGCTTCCCTCTGAATCTTTGTTCCATTTCAGGACTCTGGCCGAGAGGGCGGCGAAGAGGGCCAAGGTCTCAGTGGTTGTCATTGAGGACGATCCTGCTGTGACGGCAGAGGACACGTCCGAGACTACCTTGACGGACCCGGTTCCTTCTCCTCGCAGCAGCCCCCAGCACAGCCCCCAGCGTAAGTGTTTGGTTCACTTTCTGTTGTGGGGCGCGCATGGGTGCTTCTTCTTTTGCTGATACCTTGATTGCAGATTCATTCGTGTAGGAGCAGAGCAGGCTCATCAGGAGCGATCAAAAACCGCCCCGGAGGTGCTGTCTGTTTCGACTACGCCGCCAAGGGGTGATTCCCCGACAAGGGAGCGCTCCCCGGCAAGGGAGAGGTCTCCGGCAATGGACGGAACCAGTGAGCCTTTGATGGAGGAGCCCATGGTCACAGAGCCCAGCACAGGTGACCTAACTTGTCGGAAATCTTCCCTTGGGTCCTTTTTCTGATCCTCTTTCTTCTTCTTTTCTTTTTTTTGGATATTTGCTTGACTTTTCCTTCCTCTTCCTGTCCTTAGATCCCCCTCTCACAGACCCGATGGAGACCGAGGCCACCGGCGAGGAAGACGCACGCGGCAATACTGAAGATGCCGCCGCTGGCGAGGAAGAGGCCGGCGCTGATGAACCCGCCGACGAGGAAGCCGCCAAGGCTGCTGGCGCAGGAGCCGGCGAGGGGTCCGGCGGTCGTACTGACGACCCGGAGGGCGCAGGAGCGCAAGGCGCTGCACCGTCCGCCGACCCCTCCACAGCTGATGCAGCGCCGGGCTCCGAGGAGCCCCAGCCAGGCGCATACTTGAAGGCCGGCGAGGGCGTATACATCAAGCTTCCCTGGGCGTCGAGCTCCAGGGCGCCGGTTGAAGGAGAGGAGTTTGATGGAGAAGTACTCGCCTCTGCTGGGTTGGCAGTGGTTGACGCGCCTAGCAGCAGCAGTGGCGAGTCCGAGGAGGAGCAGCTGCTCCGGAAGTTGGTGTCACTCTACCGCGCCCGGCAAGCGAAGCTTGAGTCCCGGGAAGCGCTTGTCGCGCAGGCGGGAGTTGACATAGAGAAACACGCGCAGGAGCTCAAAAGCCGCAACCAGGAGGCCCTCCGCTCCATTGCGGAGGAGAGGGCACAACTTGACGAGGTGAAGAAGGCGTTCATCCTAGAGAAGGCTGAAGCTGAGGAGCAGCAGAGGCTCGCTGCCGAGGAGATGTCTAGGCAGGAAGGTGAGCTGACACAGAAGAAGGCTAGTCTGGACAACCACGAGGAGGAGCTCGAGGCCCAGGAGCAATCACTTGGCGGGGCATTCAAGGAGGGGAAGGATGCCGCCGCGGCAGCTGAGGCCGCCAAGAAGGAGCTAGAGGTGAAGGTGACGCAGCTGGAGGCGAACATAAAAGGGAAGAACGAAGAGCTTGCCGCACTCCAGCGCGAGCGCGAGAAGGATGCCCATGCCCATGGTGATCTGCAAGTTCAGCTCGCCGAGAAGATCAAGGAGCTGAACACCGCCAAGGACTCGAGCGCTGATCTGGAGCTGAAACTGGCCACCTTGACAGAGACGCTGGACGCCGCCAAGAGGCGAGAGGATGACTTGAAGAAGGAGCTCAAGGGCAACGAGGAGTTGCTGACGAGGGCTGCCGAGACCCAGAACACCTTCAAGGCTACGGTGGAGCTCTGGACGGAGGGCCTCGTCAACATCGCGGCAGCCATCGACGAGGAGTTGGCGGAGCTGGACTTGGCGGGCTTCGGGTACTCTACTGACGAAAACCTCCAGCCCAGCGCCAAGCTTACTCTCTTCTTCAAGGGCGTGGTGACGGCCCTCCAGCAACTCCGGGAAAGGATCCCGAAGGACGAGGTCGCCTTCCTCGAAGCTTCTGGCATTAACTTTGCGGCTATGGTAGCGACGCAAAGCTTGCTGGTAACGAGCAGCTCGTACAGCAGCCTGAAGACGATCCTCCTCGAGGAGCAACGCGTCATCTTGCCGCAGCTCCTCTTGCTCAAGCTCATCATAAGCGAGCACTCGAGGCGATCCGTATACGAGTTTCGTGGGGAGGACTGCCTCTACTCCATAGACAAGAGCAAAAGGTGTCTGGCCAGTGGCTCGATTTGGTGTCGTCCTGATCGACCAAAGAACCACTGGCAGCTCCTCGATCCAATTTCTTCCGCACTTATGCAGCCTGTCGAAAGTTCTGGTCTTGAGCCCGCGCAGCACTTCAGCGTTTGCCCTCTCTGCTTGACCATTGCTTCTCGGGTGAGCAACAGAAGCGAAGCAGATCTTGGCGCCAAGATCTTGGACGTACTGCATGAAGGTGCGGCTCGTGAATTGTGTGCCATTGTCGGTGATGATCCTATTAGGGACTCCGAAACGGCAAACAATTGACCTGAAGAACTTGACTGCTGACTGTGCTGTCACCTTCCTCACTGGTTCCACTTCAGGCCACTTTGTGAACTTGTCGATTGAAATGTACAAGTACTCAAAGCCCCCGACAGCTCGGGGAAAGGGGCCGAGGATGTGGAGCCCCCAGACCGAAAATGGCCAGGATAAAGGGATTGTTTGGAGAGCTTAAGCTGGTCGATGAATCTGTTTGGAGTGGAACTAGCACGCTTCACACTTGGTTACTTATGCAGTTGCATCCTGGAGGACTGTCGGCCAGAAGAAACCTTGCCAGAAAGCCTTGCCGGCAAGTGCTCTTGCGCCAATGTGGTGACCACATATGCCTCCATGTATCTCCGCCAACAGCTTCTGTCCATCTTCCCGGGGAATGCACTTCAATTTCACTCCGTTGAATCTTCTTCTGTACAGTATGTCATCGACAAACTGGTACATACTTGATTGCCGGGCTACTCTTTCCGCTTCTTGTTGCTCCTCGGGAATTTCTCCTATCTGAAGGAAATGGACTATTTGTTGTGCCCATGTTGGAGCTTGTGGCTCGACAACAAGGACTAAAGGCGCAAATGCTGCTGCGGGAACATCCGCTTCTACGGCAAGTATCTGAGATCCTGCCGGAGCGTGATGCTCCCCGGCAAGCGTGTCGGGACACCGCTTGTCGGGAGCGTCTGCTTCAACGAAACAAACCCTAGGGCTTGTCGGAGCAGACTGCTCCTCAGCGCTTTCTGTGTTGATCCTGGGGACCTTCTCGGCGGCGTCTCCGGGGAGCTCTGCCGGAAAGTAGTCGCCAGTAACCAACTTTCTCTTTTTGCTCTGTCCAACTGATGATGTCACAGATGGTTGAGTCAGTTTGAGCACAAAAATCCCTGGTTCCACAGGCAACTTAAGTGCGGCACATTTTGACAGGCCATCTGCAATGTCATTCTGAGCTCTTGGAATGTGTTCATTTGTAGGCCGTCAAAATGTCTTCCAGCTTCCTCACTTCATCAATGTGAGATTCCATCAGCGGACTTTGATAATCTTTGTTTACTTGACGGACGACAAGCTGCGAGTCACCCCTGATAATAAGCTTCTTGATCCCAAGCTCTGCTGCTATTCTGAGTCCGGCAAGCAAGCCTTCATACTCTGCAATATTGTTAGTTGCTTGCTCCTTGGGAAAATGCATCTGGACCACGTACTTGAGGTGCTCTCCGGTGGGTGCGACAAGGAGTACGCCCGCACCGGCGCCTTGTAGCGAGAAGGCACCATCAAAGTACATGATCCATTCTTTGCTTGCTTCCTTGACGGGGATGCTCTTCTCCGGAGTTTCTTCATCGGGTGTTGGCGTCCATTCCGCTATGAATTCTACCAATGCTCGGCTCTGAATAGTTGAAGTACTTTCAAACTTGAGGCAAAAGCTTGACAACTCCAGTGCCCACTCGACGATCCTGCCTGTTGCTTCTGGATTCTGCAATATCCTCTTCAACGGAAAGCGAGTGACAACTGTGATCTCGTGTGCTTGAAAGTAATGGCACAGCTTCCTCGAGGCCATGAGTAGGCCAAAAAGCAACCTCTGCACACCAGAGTACCTTGATCTAGACCCCTGTAGAAGGGAACTGACAAAGTAAACTGGGCGCTGCACCATCTTCTTCTGTTTCTCTTCTTGTGGCTGCGCAGATCCATCCTTGCCGGAGCCAGAACTTGTCGGGGAAGCCCCCTGCTTGTCGCTGGACTCGCTTGCCGCGGTTGCTGGCTCATCATCCGCCTCCCTCTCTGCAACTAACGCAGCACTAACCACTTGATTGGTTGCCGCTAGATATAGCAGCAACTTCTCTTGTGGCTTAGGTGCGACAAGTGTTGGAGTAGAGGATAGGTATCTCTTCAAGTCCTGCAGCGCAGCCTCCGCTTCCGGAGTCCATTTCATTGGACCTGCCTTTTTCAAAACTTTGAAAAACGGCAGGGCGCGCTCAACAGACTTAGAGATGAACCTACTGAGAGCAGCAACACAGCCGGCAAGTCTTCGCACATCCTTGACGCGCTTCGGTGCTTCGATCTGTTCAATGGCTTTGATCTTGTCGGGATTGGCTTCAATCCCTCTCTGAGATACAAAGAATCCGAGAAGCTTGCCGGAAGGAACTCCAAACACACACTTCTCGGGATTTAACTTGAGATTGATCTTGCGCAGATTTGTGAAGGTCTCGTCCAAATCTTGGATCAAAGTTGCTCTGTCTTTGCTCTTGACCACTATGTCATCCATGTAAGCTTCTACATTTCTGTGCAGCTGTGGCTCAAAAGCGTGACTGACTACTCTTGCAAATGTTGAACCGACATTCTTCAGTCCGAAAGGCATCCGTACAAAGCAGTACGTGCCACATGGAGTAAAGAATGCGGTTTTCTCTTCATCCTCTTCTGCCATGAAGATCTGATGATATCCTGAGTATGCATCAAGGAATGAAAGCAGATCACATCCTGCCGTGGAGTCGACAATCTGGTCAATGCGCGGCAAGGGAAATGGATCCTTGGAACAAGCTTTATTAACATCAGTGAAGTCAATACAAAGCCTCCACTTCCCGTTTGCTTTGCGGACGACCACTGGATTGGCTAACCACGTTGGATGGAATACTCCTCGGACCAGGCCTGCTGCTTCCAATTTCTTGATCTCCTCTGCAATGAACTCTTGACGCTCCACTGCTTGTTTTATGACTCTCTGCTTGACGAGCCGCGCGTGAGGGCAGACGGAAAGGTGGTGCTCAATTACTCTCCTGGGAACACCGGGGATGTCAGATGGTTGCCATGCGAACACACCGACATTCGCCCGCAGGAAAGCAACGAGCGCGCTTTCCTATTTAGGATCAAGCGTGGCACTGATGGTGAAGGTACCACCAGTGCCGTCTCCTATGCGGCCACTTTATTGGTCTCTGGTGAAGCTGTCTTTGCCTTCTTGCACTTGCCGGTGGAGCTCGATGGTGCGTCCTCGACGGTAGCGCAGCACTCCGAAGAGGTGCGCTTGCCGGAGTGGGCATCAGAGCTACTCTTGCCGGACTTGATCTTATTCTTCCCCCCGGGAGCTTCAGCGGCAAGTGGTTTGCGCTCTGCTGCGGCTGCTGCTTCCCGGTAGATCTTGTCGGTACAGATAAGTGCATCCCTCTTGTCGCCTTGGACAGAAATGACACTTATCGGACCTGGCATCTTGAGCACATTGTAGGCGTAGTGAGATGCTGCCATGAACTTGGCAAGCGCCGGACGGCCGAGTATCCCATTGTAGGGCAATGGGAAATCAGCAACGTCAAATGTGACTTTCTCTGTCCTGAAATTCAGCTCGCTGCCAAACGTCACTGGCAGTGTGATCTACCCCTTCGGCTTGCTCCTTCCCGGGTTGATTCCTTGAAAGGTACCAGTCTCTTCGAGCTCGCTGTCGGGGATCTGGAGCTTCTTGAGCACCGCAGAAGAGATCAGATTCAGGCCGTCCCCGCCGTCAACCAACATCTTCGTGACCTTGAGGTTGCGGATTGTTGGCGAAACCAACATCGGCAAACACCCGACCGCAGTGATGCGATCAGGGTGATCCTCAACATCGAAAATGATGGGCGTGCTGGACCACTTCAGGGGCTTGCGCGATTCAACGGACGGTTCTTCTGCGTTCACTTCCCGCACCCACTGTTTGAGTTGGCGGTGCGAGGTGTGCAGAGAGTCGCCGCCGTCGACGCACAAAATCTCCGTTGGTTTCTGAAACTCTTGCTCGTCGATCTCATCTTCCTCCATCTCATCATCCTCATCTTCGTCTTTGTCGCCACGGGGAGGCCTATCTCCTTGCCGCTGCTTGGCCTTGCCGCGGCGCCCTCCCCGGGCGGGACGCTTGTTGCCGGATCCTCCGCCACTTTACCGGGCCTTCTCCTTGTCGCGGCGCTCGTATTCAGCTTTCTGTAGCTCCGCCATCTGCTCAACTTTCTTGCAGGCTTGGAGGTCATGGCCCTTGGTGCGGTGGATCTTGCAATACTGCTTGCCGGAGCTGTCCTGCTTGTCGGCGGCCACCACAGCCTCGCCGGAGTCACCAGCTTTGGCCTTGTCGGAGCCGCCTCCGTTGCCGGACTGCTCGACAACTAGCACATCCTTTGCCTTTCTCTTTCTATTGTTCCGCCTCCGGTTCTTCTTTGCCGGGGCGGCATCCTCACTGTCAGATCCTTCGGCTCCTGCGGTCTCTCCGGGGATTTTCCTCCCCTCCTCAGCCCGTGCACACTTATCGGCCAGAGCATATAGCTCGCTGACATCTCTGATCTTGCACATCTCCATCTCCTCCCTCATCCTGCGGTTACGCCCGTTCTGATGGAATGCGCTGATAACCGCGGCAGGGTGGACATCTGGGATGTTGCGCTGCAGCTAGCTGAATCTCTGTATGTACTTGCGCAGGGGCTCTCCCTCCTTCTGGACGAGCAGATGAAGACCGCTCTCCTGGCCATGGGGTTTGTGGCTGCCTGTGAAGGCGCCGACAAACTGATGACACATGTCCGCCCACGAAGAGATGGAGTTGTCCGGCAAGTGCATGAGCCAAGATCTGACGTTGGGCTTGAGCACCAGCGGGAAGTAGTTGGCGAGGATCTTCTCGTCGCGTCCCCCGGCAGCCTGCACCACGATGGTGTAGACGCTGAGGAACTCCGACGGATGTATCCTGCCATCGTACTTCTCGGGTACGTCTGGCTTGAAGTTCTTGGTACTGGGCCACTGGACTTGCCGCAGCTCACGGGTGAACGCATGGCAACTTGCCACGTACGGCAAGTCGCCTGGTTCCCCTGGCGCATGCATACCGACAGTGGGCCCAGCGCGCTGGTCAGATTGACGCTGCGCTTCTCTTCTGCGCTCGATGCGAGTGCGAGCGTCTTCATGTTGTCGTTCTTGGAGAACTTGGCGCTGATCGCGGCAAGCTCGCGGGTCCGACGACGCGGTGGAGTCGGCGTCGAGGTTGGCCCAGCGAGTCGGCGATCTTGGCCTTCGGGGCGGGGAGTGCACGGTGGTGGCACCCCCAGCGGTCTTGTCGGCATCGGCTTGCGCCTGGGCGTCTTGCCGGGGCTTCGATGTGCTCGGTTGCCGGGGCTTGTCGCCGTTGGCGAAGCCAATGAGGCTATAAATGGCGGCCCTCCACTCGTCGATCTTGTCCGGCGCTGGAGGGTAATCTAGAAGCAGCTGGGCTCGGGCCAGCGCTTCCTCTGGAGTCTTGGGTGGCGATGGTGAGCGACGCGAGGTGCGAGACATGCTCAATCTCCTAACAGTGTTAGAAGGAGCAGCATCTCGTCCAGGCGACCGCACCGCGCTCGTACCAGCTTGGCCTTGTTCCAACGCGAGTACGGTGCTAGGAGCACCGTGGCGTTGTCGATCCTACACCTCCTGGGAGGGGTGCGGTGGATGTGCAGACGCTGAACCTTGCGGGGCCTTGTCCTTGGACCGGGTGACGACATGAGTCCCACCGTCAGCGCCCGCTCCTCCGCCGGCGTCCACCCCACCGCCCGTTTGCTCCGGTGGTGGTAGGATAGTCGCAGACGGAGCGGCCACCTCCGAAGACTTCTTCTTCGGTGGCATGTCGATGAAGATGTTGATGTAGCACGCGCAGACGCTGAATCAGATATGCACGACCTCGACGCACCCCTACCTGGCGCGCCAAAGATGTCGTGGCTGGGGACGAGCACCTATGGGGCAGGGGGCCCCTTCTGGTCCGGCAAGGGAGCGAAGGGCGCACGCAGAGCAGATCGAGGCGAGAGCATGCGGGGGGATTTTACCCAGCTTCGGAGCTCTCTGGAGAGATAAAACCCCGACTGCTGCTTTGTGTTTGTATTTGTTGTTGCTTGAGAGCGTGGGTATGCTGTGGTGTCGAATGGGTCGAATGAACCGACCCCCCCCCCCCGAACCCTTTCTACGTGCGCATGGGCCTCCCTTTTATAGTCTAAAGGGGGTCACCGACAGGTGGCAGCGTAGAAAGAGGGGTAAAAGAGTAAAAACGCAGGTTGGTACAACTACTACCAACAGTGCCCCCTACCTAACTCTGACGGTAGGGGACAAGGGCATTTAATGCCCGTCCGGTCACTCCAACAGTGCAGGAAACGACCGTTAGGAGCGCCACCGATTGCCACGATGGCCTCCTTGTCAGCTTCGCTTGCCACCTCGCACCGCATGGCTGCACAGCTATCCGCCACGTGCACCAGGAGCGATCCTGTGGCGACACGTCGTTGGATGCGCTGGAGCCTGGGCGCAGAGTGGCAACCTTGCCGCGGCAAGCGCCTTGTCGTGGCCGTTGTCTTGTCGCACCCGCAAGCTTGCCGCTCGCCGGGCCTTGGCGGGACGCGCGAGGCGTCGCGGCAAGTTTTCTGAAGTGCCTTGGTTGGCCTTTCCCGGCAAGCTCCTCTTGTCGGGGTCTTGTCTTCAAAGTTAACACTTTGTTCTTGAATGGCAGTAATATGAATGGCGGAGGATCTTGGCGGACACCCGGCAAGCCTTGCCGCGGGACGCTGCGACTGCCCGTGCACAAGTTCGGGGTACTAAGGTACCCCTACTTTAGTACACCGGCGGGTTCATCATCGCCGGCCTCTTCCTCGCCAGCGGCGGCATCTTCAGTATTGCCGCGTGCGCCTTCCTCGCCGGTGGCCTCGGTCTCCATCGGGTCTGCGAGAGGGGGATCTAAGGACAGGAAGAGGAAGGAAAAGTCAAGCAAATATCCAAAAAAAAGAAAAGAAGAAGAAAGAGGATCAGAAAAAGGACCCAAGGGAAGATTTCCGACAAGGTAGGTCACCTGTGCTGGGCTCTGTGACCATGGGCTCCTCCATCAAAGGCTCACTGGTTCCGTCCCTTGCCAGAGACCTCTCCCTTGCCGGGGAGCGCTCCCTTGTCGGGGAATCACCCCTTGGCGGCGTAGTCGAAGCAGACAGCACCTCCGGGGCGGTTTCTGATCGCTCATGATGAGCCTGCTCTGCTCCTACACGATTGAATCAGCAATCAAGGAATCAGCAAAAGAAGAAGCACCCATGCGCGCCCCACAACAGAAAGTGAACCAAACACTTACGCTGGGGGCTGTGCTGGGGGCTGCTGCGAGGATAAGGAACCGGGTCCGTCAAGGTAGTCTCGGACGTGTCCTCTGCCGTCACAGCAGGATCGTCCTCGATGAAAACCACTGGGACCTTGGCCCTCTTCGCCGCCCTCTCGGCCAGAGTCCTGAAATGGAACAAAGATTCAGAGGGAAGCAAATCAGATACAAGATAAGCAACAACAAAGATCAAAGAAAGACAAGTTCAGTAAGAAGAAAGTCTTACTCCTCCTCCTCCTCCTCTTCATCATCATCGGAGCTCAGCGCGGAGAGGTCGAAGTCCGGTACCCTCTCTGCACGGTGTGGCGGAGGAGTGGGCTCCCTTGGACGTTTGCCGGGAGCCGCGGCAGGATCGGGTGTGGCAGCCCGGGAAGACCCCGCCTCGGTTGCCGGCGCGGCCTGAGATGCTCCTGCGGCCCCGAACCCCTTTCTACGTGCGCATGGGCCTCCCTTTTATAGTCTAAAGGGGGTCAACGACAGGTGGCAGCGTAGAAAGAGGGGTAAAAAGGTAAAGACGCGGGTTGGTACAACCACTATCAACAGTGCCCCCTACCTAACTCTGACGGCAGGGGACAAGGGCATTTAATGCCTGTCTGGTCGCCCTATCAGTGCAGGAAGCGACCGTTAGGGGTGCCACCGATCGCCACGATGGCCTCCTTGTCAGCTTCGCTTGCCACCTCGCACCGCATGGCTGCACAGCTACCCGCGACGTGCACCTGGAGCGATCCTGTGGCGACACGTCGTTGGATGTGCTGGAGCCTGGGCGCAGAGTGGTGGCTTCGTTGCGCCAAGCGCCTTGCCGCGGTCGTTATCTTGTCGCACCCGCAAGCTTGCCGCTCGTCGGGTCTTGCCGGGACGCGCGGAGCATCGCGGCAAGTTTTCTAAAGTGCCTTGGTTGGCCTTACCGGCAAGCTCCTCTTGCCGGGGTCTTTGTCCTTCCCGGCAAGCTTCTCTTGCCGGGGTCTTGTCCTTCCCGGCAAGCTCCTCTTGCCGGGGCCTTGTCTTCTCAGTTAACACTTTGTTCTTGAATGGCAGTAATATGAATAGTGGAGGGTCTTGGCGGACGCCCGGCAAGCCTTGCCGCGGGATGCTGCGACTGCCCGTGCACTAGTTCGGGGTACTAAGGTACCCCTACTTTAGTACACCGACAGTCTCTTTGAGCTTAGAGATGCTGCAGTCCGTTATCAGCTTCTCCAACTTCCACCTCAAGCTTTAGGCAATGATCTCTTTGTCCATTTTATGAAGCATGATGAGGGACAAGCTTTTAGTGGCACTTAGGGTTTTTGTTAGGGTCTGCTCATGTTCTTGGGAATTCCTGTGGATCTTTGCAACACTAAGAACATCGGGGTGGCAGTGAACACTTTTGGCAAGTTCCACCATTGGGACAATGAGGATCCGTACCTTGTAAGAACCTTGGTGTTTGTTTCATTTCCCTGAAGATATTCTTGTGCCGCGGGATGTGGTTTTCATGGATTATGCGGCCTGGGGGTGCTCAAGTTTCTTGGACAGTTCCCCTCTACATACTTGGAACTAACTTTGCTGAGCAAATGCCCCAAGATGAGGATTGGATGCCCATCAATGGCAATCCACATCCATTGCCTGGTGTGCCTTTTTCTGAGATGCCACCATTTATCCTACCCCCATTCCCAGCATTGGGTTAGAATGATGTCCCCCCTCTGTAGCAACCAGCACATGATGAGGATGGAAATGATAATTGGGGCATCTGGAATGAAACTGAAGAGCAACCAGTAGTTGAAGATCAAGAGTCAATGGTTGTGGATATGTCTGAGCAACCTAGTTCTGAGGCACGACAACAAGTTCGGCCAGTACCATTGATTCACATTGATGAGGAGCAGCCATAAGAACCTGATGTGGCTATGGTGGATCTCCAGGCCGATGAGGAGGCCAACAACTAGGCCATTGCGGTTTATCAACCTCCTGTGGTTTGCGGGCCACCATCATTGAATATTCAGTCTGTTGTTGTCCCTTTTGGGCCCCCATTGCCTCCAGAGATGATTTGGAGGATGTCATTTGAGAATCTCTTGGAAGCTCCCATAGTATTTGAAGTACCAAAGCCTTTGCTAATTCAACCTTCATCTCCTGTGGTCCTTCCAAAGAGAAACTAGTATCTAGGTTTTAGTCAGGATGGTCTTCCTCTATTTACCTAGAAAGAACAAGAACCAGTCAGGCTGGTTGCCAGGGCTCTCTTTACTGAGGACATGCAGCAGAAACCAACTGCAGAGGCAGTTTCTTCCTCTGTTCTGGGAAAGAAAGGGAGGAGGCCCCACAAGACCTTGGTGCCAACACCAATTGTTGAAACATCTGTTAGAAGGTGCACTAGGGCTTCAGTCTAGTGTGATGGGTGATACGTCTCCAACATGTCTATAATTTTTTATTGTTCCATGCTATTATATTATCTTTTTTGGATGTTTAATAGGCATTTATATGCTATTTTATATTATTTTTGGGACTAACCTATTATCCGAGAGACAGTGCTAGCTTTTGGTTTTTTGTCTGTTTTAGAGTTTCGCAGAAAAGGAATACCAAACAGAGTCCAAACGGAACGAAACTTTTGCGATGATCTTTCTTGGACCAGAAGCAAACCGGGAGACTTGGAGATGAAGTCGGAGACGCAACGAGGAGGCCACGAGGGTGGAGGGCGCACCCACGGGGTAGGGCGCGCCCCTGCCTCATGGGCCCCTCGTGGGTCTCCTGACCTAGTTCCTTCGCCTATATATATTCTTGTACCCAATAAACCTCCAGGGGAGCCACGAAACCACCTTTCCATCGCCGCAACCTTCTGTACCCGTGAGATCCCATCTAGGGGCCTTTTCCGGTGTCCTGCCGGAGGGGGATTCGATCATGGAGGGCTTCTACATCAACACCATTACCCTTCCGATGAAGCGTGAGTAGTTTACCACAGACCTACGGGTCCATAGCTAGTAGCTAGATGGATTCTTCTCTCTCTTCGATTCTCAATACCATGTTCTCCTCGATGTTCTTGGAGATTTCTTCGATGTAATATTCTTTTGCGGTGTGTTTGCCGAGATCCGATGAATTGTGGATTTATGATGAGATTATCTATGAATACTATTTGAGTCTTCTGTGAACTCTTATATGCACGATTTGATATCTTTGCAAGTCTCTTCGAATTATCGGTTTAGTTTGGCTTACTAGATTGGTTTTTCTTGCAACGGGAGAAGTGCATAGCTTTGGGTTCAATCTTGCGGTGTCCTTTCCCAGTGACAGTAGGGGCAGCAAGGCACATATTGTATTGTTGCCATCGAGGATAGAAAGATGGGGTTTTCATCATATTGCTTGAGCTAATTCCTCTACACCATGGCATCTTACTTAATGCATTACTCCGTTCTTTATGAACTTAAGACTCTAGACACGTGCTGGATAGCGGTCGACGTGTGGAGTAATAGTACTAGATGCAGAATTGTTTCGGTCTACTTGACACGGACGTGATGCCTATGTTCATGATCATTTCCTTAGATATCGTCATAATTATGCGCTCTTCTATCAATTGTTCGGCAGTAATTTGTTCACCCACCATAATATTTGCTATCTTGAGAGAAGCCACTAGTGAAATCTATGGCCCCTGGGTCTCTTTTCCATCATATAAGTTCTCTTTTACATCATACTAGTTTCCGATCTACTATTTTGCAATCTTTTACTTTCTGATCTATAAACCAAAGATACCAAAAATATTTACTTTACCATTTATCTATCTCTATCAGATCTTACTTTTGCAAGTAACCGTGAAGGGATTGACAACCCCTTTATCGCATTAGGTGCAAGTTGTTGATTGTTTGTGAAGGTATTCGGTGACTTGTGTGTTGTCTCCTACTGGATTGATACCTTGGTTCTCAAACTGAGGGAAATACTTACTCTACTTTGCTGCATCACCCTTTCCTCTTCAACAATCCCTATGGAAATTTTAATAAGATGCCCTCTGATTTTGAGAATAGTGTTAAATAATTTATTAGTTCGAAAAAGAATTTTAATGCTTTGATTGAAGAAAAATTTCTGAAGATTGATGATTTGGGTAGGAACGTGGATATAATTTCTCTTGATGCTGATTCTTTGAAACTTAGATCTATCCCACCTAAGCATGATATCAATGAGTCTCTCAAAGCCATGATAATTTCCATTGATGAGTGCAAAGAAAGAACCACTAAGATGCGTCCTAAAAAAGTTTGGTTTGTAAAAGCGTGTTCTTCTAGTTTTCATGATAATAATCATGAAGATCTAAAAGTTATTGATGTGACTCCTATTGATTCTTTGTTTTTCAGTATTAAACTTGATAAATATGGGACTAGAGATGAGTCAAATTTAGTTAAAAGGCGTCCCAATGATTCAGAGTTTTTAGATCTAGATGAAAAAATTGATAAAAGTGGGATTGGAGAGGTCATGACTTTAAGTAGAAATGATCCACTCTTTTGGATTTCAAGGAATTTAATTATGATAATTGTTCTTTAATAGATTGTATTTCCTTGTTGTAATCCGTGTTGAACTCTCCTCATGCTTATAATCAAAACAAAGCTTTTACTAAACATATCGTTGATGCCATGATGCAATTAGAAGTTTCTATCCCTAGAAAACTTTATGATAAGTGGGAACCTACTATTAAGACTAAGTTTAAATATTATGAGTGCCATGCTTTTTGTGATTTGGGTGCTAGTGTTTCCACGATTCCAAAAACTTTGTGTGATGTGTTACGTTTCCGTGAATTTGATGTTTGTTCTTTAAATTTGCATCTTGCGGATTCCGCTATTAAGAAACCTATGGGAAGGATTAATGATGTTCTTATTGGTGCAAATAGGAATTATGTGCCCGTAGATTTCATTGTTCTTGATATAGATTGCAATCCTACATGTCCTATTATTCTTGGTAGACCTATCCTTAGAACGATTGGTGCAATTATTGATATGAAAGAAGGAAAGATTAGATTCCAATTTCCATTAAGGAAAGGCATGGAACAGTTTCCTTGCAAGAAAATTAAATTTCCATATGAATCTATTATGAGCGCCACTTATGGATTGCATACCAAAGATGAAAATACTTAGATCTATTTGCGTTTTTATGCCTAGATAAGGGCGTCACACAATAGCACTTGTTGGGAGTCAACCCAATTTTATTTTTGTTCTTTGTTTTTTGTTCCTGTTTAGTAATAAATAATTCATCTAGCCTCTGGTTAGATGTGGTTTTATGTTTTAGTTAGTCTTTGTGCCAAGTTAAACATTTAGGATAGCTTACGGTAATAGTTGTGTTGATCCTGCTGAAAATAAGAAACTTTTGCGCCCAGTCAATTAGTTTTCATAATTCAGAGAAACATGATTTTGATTTGATTGTTTTTGCTCTGGATTGGTACAGAAATTGCTCATGTTGTCCTATTTTACCAAGATATTTGGAGTTACGGAAGTATTTGGGAGTTACTAATTACTACAGACTATTCTGTTTTTGACAGATTCTGTATTTTTGCGTGTTGCTTGCTTATTTTGATGAATCTAAGGGTAGTATCCGGGGGGGGGGGGTATGAACCATGGAAAAGTTGGAATACAGTATAAATTACAAAAATACAAATAAAGAATGAGTTTGCAACAGTACCTTAATGTGGCGGTTTATTTTCTTATACTAACAGAGCTCATGAGATTTTCTGTTGAGTTTTGTGTTGTGAAGTTTTCATGTTTTGGGTAAGGATTTGATGGACTATGGAATAAGGAGTGGCAAGAGCCTAAGATTGGGGATGCCCAAGGCACCCCAAGGTAATATTCAAGGACAACCAAAAGTCTAAGCTTGGGGATGCCCCGGAAGGCATCCCCTCTTTCGACTTTGTCTATCAGTAACTTTACTTGAGGCTATGTTTTTATTCACCACATGATATGTGTTTTGCTTGGAGCGTCTTGTATGATTTGAGTATTTGCTTTTTAGTTTACCAAAATCATCCTTGCTGTACACATCTTTTGGGAGAGACACATATGAATCGTGATTTGTTTGAATACTCTATGTGCTTCACTTATATCTTTTGAGCTAGACAATATTGCTCTAGTACTTCACTTATATCTTTTTAGAGCACGATGGTGGATTTATTTTGTAGAAATTGTTGAACTCTCATGATTCTATATTATTTTGAGAGTCTTTTGGAACAGCATGGTATTTTGCTTTGGTTATAAATTTTGTCCTAATATGATGGGCATCCAAGAGGGATATAATAAAAACTTACATATGAAGTGCATTGAATAGTATGAGAAGTTTGATTCTTTATGATTGTTTTGAGATATGAAGATGGTGATATTAGAGTCATGGTAGTGGAGTAGTTGTGAATTTGAGAGATACTTGTGTTAAAGTTTGTGATTCCCGTAGCATGCACGTATGGTGAACCGTTATGTGATGAAGTTGGAGCATGATTTATTTTTTGATCCTTATGAGTGGCGATCGTGGATGAGCGATGGTCTTTTCCTACCAATCTATCCCCCTAGGAGCATGTGCGTAGTACTTTGTTTGATAACTAATAGATTTTTACAATAAATTTGTGAGTTCTTTATGACTAATGTTGAGTCCATGGAATATACACACTCTCGCCCTTCCACCATTGCTAGCCTCTCTAGTACCATGCAACTTTCGCCGGTACCATACACACACCATATACCTACCTCAAAACAGCCACCATACCTACATATTATGGCATTTCCATAGCCATTCCGAGATATATTGCCATGCAACTTTCCATCATTATGTTTATTATGACACACTTCATCATAGTCATATTTTCTTTGCATGATCATGTAGTTGACATTGTATTTGTGGCAAAGCCGCCATTTATAATTCTTTCATACATGCCACTCTTGAGTCATTGCACATCGCGGTACACCGCCGGAGGCATGCACATAGAGTCATATTTTGTTCTAAGTATGGAGTTTTAATTCTTGAGTTGCAAGTAAATAAAATAGTGATGATCTTAATTATTAGAGCATTGTCCCATGTGAGGAAAGGATGATGGAGGCTATGATTCCCGGAGAAGTCGGGATGAGACTCCGGACAAAAAAAAGGAGGCCGTAAAAAAAAGAGAAAGGCTACAAAAAATATAAAAAATGAGAGAAAAAGAGAGAAGGGGCAATGTTACTATCGTTTTTCCACACTTCTGCTTCAAAGTAGCGCCATGATCTTCATGATAGAGAGTCTCCTATTTTGTCAATTTCCTATATTAGTGGGAATTTTTCATTATAGAACTTGGTATGTATATTCCAATGATGGGCTTCCTCAAATTTCCCTAGGTCTTCTGAGCAAGCAAGTTGGATGCACACCCACTTAGTTTCTTTTTGAGATTTCATACATTTATAGCTCTAGTGCATCCATTGCATGGCAATCCCTACTCACTCACATTGATATGTATTGGTGGGCATCTCCATAGCCCATTGATTCACCTAGTTGATGTGAGACTATCTTCCTCCTTTTTGTCTTCTCCACAACCACCATATTCTATTCCACCATTGTGCTATATCCATGGCTCACGCTGATGTATTGAGTGAAGATTGAAAATTTTTGAGAACACCAAAAGTATGAAACAATTTCTTGGCTTGTCAATGGGTTGTGCATGATTTAAATATTTTATGTGATGAAGACAGAGCATAGCCAGACTATATAATTTTGTAGGGATAGCTTTCTTTGGCCATGTTATTTTAAGAAGACATGATTGCTTTGTTAGTATGCTTGAAGTATTACTGTTTTTATGTCAATATTAAACTTTTGTTTTGAATCTTTCAGATCTGAACATTCATGCCACAATAAAGAAAATTACATGGATAAATATGTTAGGTAGCATTTCAAATAAAAAATTCTGTTTTTATCATTTACCTACTCGAGGACGAGCAGGAATTAAGCTTGGGGATGCTTGATACGTCTCCAACGTATCTATAATTTTTGATTGTTCATGCTATTATATTATCTATTTTGGATGTTTAATAGGCATTTACATGCTATTTTATATTATTTTTGGGACTAACCTATTAACTGAGAGCCCAGTGCCAGTTTATTTTTTTGCCTATTTTAGAGTGTCGCAGAAAAGGAATACCAAATGGAGTCCAAATGGAACGGAACTTTCGCGATGACCTTTCTTGGACCAGAAGCAAACCAGGAGACTTGGAGATGAAGTCCGAGACGCAACGAGGTGGTCGGGAGGGTGGAGGGTTGGCCGAGGGGGGGTAGGGCGCGCCCCTACCTCGTGGGCCCCTCGTGGGTCTAGTGACCTAGTTCCTTCGCCTATATATACTCTTATACCCCAAAAACATCCAGAGGAGTGATGATCCACAAGTGTATGGGGTCAATTTTAGTCCTTCTCGATAAGTAAGAGTGTCGAAGCCAACAAGCAGTAGAAGAAAATGACAAGTGCTCTTCAGCAAGGTAATGTCTCCAAGTGCTAAAATTGTGAGTAGCGGAGTAGTTTGATAGCAGGATAATTTGTAACGAGCAAGTAACAATAGTAGTAACAAAAGTGCAGCAAGGTAGCCCAATCCTTTTGATGCAAAGGACAGGCCAAAACGGTTTCTTATGATAAGCAAAGTGTTCTTGAGGGTACACGGGAATTTCATCTAGTCACTTTCATCGTGTTGGCTTAATTCTTGTTCGGTACTTTGATAATTTGATATGTGGGTGGACCTGTGCTTAGGTTTTGTTCTTACTTGAACAAACCTCCTACTTATGATTAACCCTCTCGCAAGCATCTGCAACTACAAAAAAAGTATTAAGAATAAATTCTAACCATAGCATTAAACTTTTGGATCCAATCGGTCACTTACGAAATAGCGCATAAACTAGGGTTTAAGCTTCTCTCTGTCTCGCAACCCACCATCTAATAACTACTCCATAATGCATTCCCTTAGTCCCAAATATAGTGAAGTGTCATGTAGTCGACGTTCACATGACACCACTAAGAGAATGGCAACATACATATCATCAAAATAGAAAACACATATCAAGTTCACATGATTACTTGCAACATGATTTCTCCTATGACCTCAAGAATGAAAGTGACTACTCACAAATGATAAACGTGATCAAGATCAGAGGAGTATTAAATAGCATAATGGATCTGAACATATAATCTTCCACCAAATAAACCATATAGTAATCAACTACAAGATGTAATAAACACTACTAGTCATCCACAAGGACCAATCTATAGTTTTGATACAAAGATTGAACACAAGAGATGAACTAGGGTTTGAGAGGACTTGGTGTTGTGAAGATGTTGATGAAGATAGCCCTCCCCAAGATGGGAGAGTTGTTAGTGATGATGATGACGATGATTTCCCCCTCCAGGAGGCAAGTTCCCCCGGCGGAATCGCTCCACCGGAGGGCAAAAGTGCTCCTGCCCAAGTTCCGCCTCGAGGCGGCGGCGCTTCGTCCCAAATGTCCGCCCCTTATTTTTTCTAGGTCAAAATGACTTATATAGCAGAAGATGGGTACCAGAGGTGGGTCGAGGAGGGCAGCACCCACCAGGGCGCGCCCGGGCCTCCTGGCGTGCCCAAGTGGGTTGTACCCACTTGGTGGCCCTCCTCTGGTAATTATTTGCTCCAATATTCATTATATATTCCATTAAACATCCTCGGGGAGTTTCAGCTCATTTGGAGTTGTGCAGAATAGGCAACTTGACGTAGCTTTTTCAGGTCCAGATTTCCGGTTGCCAGAATTCTCCCCCTTGATGCATACCTTGCATATTATCAGAGAAAAGGCATTAGAATTACTCCAAAAGTATTATTATGCCATAAAACAACATAAATAACAATAGGAAAACATGATGCAAAATGGACGTATCAACTCCCCCAAGCTTAGAACTCGCTTGTCCTCAAGCGAAAACCAAAATCGAAAAACATGTCCACATGCGTGTCGATAAAAACAAAAATACGGACATGGCAGCATCATTTGACTTATTATAACAGCAACAAACTTCAATATAAAACTTTTATCATAACACTTTTATCATAGACTTCTCATGAACAAGTGACAATTCATCACAACATTGAAGTATAAAGCATAAACTCTATTGGAAACCAACAAACTATGTTCTCAGCCATTTTTGCAACTACAATTCATGATCTTTTCAGGAAGGGTCACGTATCGGAGCCTTTAGGCAAGTCCACATACTCAACCATCATTTAGTCTTCTATGATTGCTAACACTCACCGCATACACATGAGCAAAACGTTTCAACCGGACACAAAGAAAGATAGGGGCTTATAGTTTTGCCTCCCCACACACTCACCACAAGGATGATGTCAACAATAATAACTTATGCCACCCATATTCAACTGGACATATGTGCCTAGATATTTCCTCACCACATGATGCTTGCCAGAGGAGAAAAACTAAAGGAATAGAGAGAAAAACTTTGACTCTTGCATGAAAGTAAATACATGAAAGTAAAAGATATGCCCTTCACAGAGGGAAGCAGAGTTTGCCATGTGCCTTTTGTTTGTATGCTAAACACCTTAGTGCAAGAGAACGTCACGTTATATTGCCCCTTGTGATGGCAACCTTTATTATGCAGACTGTCGCTTTTATTCTTCACCATCACAAGTTCGTACAACGCTTAATTTTCCCTTACACTAAATGATCTCACATTTTTATAAGAAATTTTTATTGCCCTTTTTGCACCGGTGACAACTTACTTGAAGGATCTTACTCAATCCATAGGTAGGTAGGGTGGACTCTCAAACAAGATAGGGTCTAAGGGTTTTGGATGCACAAGTAGTATCTCTACTTAGTGCGGAGTTTTTGGCTAGCAAAGATAGGGAAACCACCACATGTTGAAGGATCTATGACAATATAACTTCTATGTGAATATGAACAAACACAAATCATTAAGTTGTCTTCCTTGTCCAACGTCAATAATTTTGGCATATAATATTTTGATGGGTGCTCACAATCCTAAAAGATCTCCATGATAGTATATTTATATGTGAATCTTCTCTTCCCTTATTAATTCTTTCATGTGTTGCATCATTGACCAATGCTATGTTTGCCAATCTACAATAAAATTTTCTACTTAAACTTTTCCTTGTGTAATGTCATCACTTACCATAAGATTAGCATATGATCTTTTCTTTTTATTTCCTTTCTTTTTATTGCTACAAGAAACTAAAGAAGGCAATACTCAAACTAAACTTTATTATATATCTCGCACACGGTTACAAGGATTGATCACTAAGCGAACTCACAAAAAGAAAAGATAAAATTAAACATTTATTCATCTAATAGCAAAAGATAACCATTGATCGAACTAAGAAAGTAAAGGCAAAAGATAGTGGAGATTGATACGATACCGGGGCATCTCCCCCAAGCTTGGCTAAAGCCAAGGGGATTGCCCATACTCAATACTTAGTTTTCTATTGATGGTGATGAAGAAGATGGTGGTGATGAAGTAGAAGGTTTCTTGTCCTCGGGTTTTCATGGATGAGGCTTACCATCATAAGAGGAGGAGCGGATCTCTTGGATCCTGCAACTGGCAGCAAAACTCATACCTTTAAACCTGGCCTCATATTCAAAGACCTGGCTTTGAAGATCGTGGATCTGGCTATGGAGGAAGTTGATTTGCTCATTGAGGGAGAAGATATCCTTTATGGGCTTGCCATCCACCTTGAGATCATGGGTATAGTCCGTGATCACGAGGTGATTGGCATTGAGTCCACGCTCTACCATCCCCTTGCACTTGAAGATGTCCTGCTCCATCACTCCTAGCCTGGCCTACACGGATCCAGTCCCCGTGGGTCCTTGCACATCGTGGATGTGCAGCACCCCATTGCGCATCTGGATAGCTTGAGGGTGTTGCATCACCTTCCGCAAATATGGGTTGATGACGTTGGCGAAGAACTTGTCCTTGGAGGAGCTTGAAGCGGCCACGGTGGATTAGATCTGACAAAAAACAACAAGAAAAGAAACAGGGGATTTCTCCGTGATATGGAGGTTAACAGGTTCGGGAGGTATATATAGCTTTTTTTATCTTGGGAAACAAGCAAACAGAAGAAAACGGAGTCCGGAAAGTACCCGGGGTGGGCACAACCCACCTGGGCGCGCCAGGCAAGCCTGGCGCGCGCTAGTGTATCGTGCCCACCAGGGTTGTCGGCGTCCTGGATTCAGGGGTATCCAGCCCTACCTTCCTGCGGCCCACCACATGGCTCCATCGACGGCCTGGTACGGCCCAGCTTCAACACCAACACTACAAGAGCCTCGCAAGGGGCCAAGCCTCGCAATGTGGGCAACACCAAGACCCCCGAAGGAATTGGCCTCCTTAGGAGGGCTCCTGAGGGACGGGGAGTTTTATGGAAGTTACCTCACAAGGCTCAGCTGACGTAAGCCATGACGACCAAGGCCAGGCTAGCACCAGGCGAGCGCAGAGTGCAGGTTTCCTCTTCGGTGCAAAGGAGGCAAGCCACAGGTGCGGAGTCCCGAGGAATCAGCCAAAGGTTTCCATTTTGGTGCAACAAGACCAAGACCGCCATGATGGCAGGACGGAGGTCATCAACGATCCCACCACAGCGTCACGACCAGAGGCTTTTCGCAGGCGAAGACTACTTTTGTAAGGATAGACTGTACTACTTGTCCCCTTTCAAATCCCGCCATTGTGGGATCCCTTCTCGCTCATATTTGGGAAGAGGACCAAGGCCACTATATATAGGACTTAGCCACCACCATAGTAGGGAGATCCATTCTCACCCGACCACCACACCAGCTCAAGAACAACTCACGTCCTAAGGCTTGTTCATCCACTGTACTTGTTCATCCGCAGCCTGCAAGGAAATCCACCACAGCACACTGGATTAGGGTAGTACACCACAACGGTGGCCCGAACCAGTATAAACCTATGTGTCTTTGTGTCTCTTTGAGCTCGACGCGCTAGGCTTAGGAGGATCACGAGTAGGCAGGTTGGGCAGGTTGAGATCTCCGCATGCGCCCTAGAGTTCGAACCTCTCAAGGGATGCCGGATCCCTTAATCTGACATTTGGCGCGTATGGCTCCACGGCGCGACCCGCAGCGCCCGGCGCCTGCTCGGAACGACGTGAGCTGCCAGGTGGTGCAGCATCCCCAAGGAGAAGCGCGCGTGCTTCCAGCACCCCAGCACCAGGCTCGTGTGCCGCCGCAGGTGGTGGCGGTGCGCGTGCACCAGGATCATGTTCCACCCCCTCAACGACCTCCGATGTCCACGGCAGGATGCCGCGTATTCGCTCCGGAGCTCCGCAACATCGTCTAGCCGAGCAAATTCAAGCCCGACCTGCCTCCGTGCTACGATGGCACCACAGACCCCGCCGAATTCCTACAGCTCTACGAGCTGAGCATTGAGGCGGCCAACGGCGATGAGAAGATCATGGTAAACTGGTTCCCGATGGTCCTCAAGGATGGCGCACGTTCTTGGCTCCTGAACCTAACTGAGGGAGCGGTTTCTTCCTGGGAGGAGATGCGCAGCCACTGCATTGCCAACTTCCAGGGCACTCGCGACCGTCGCCGGCCGCGGGTGACCTGCGACACATCAAGCAGCAACCTGGAGAGACCCAGCAGAAGTATATCCAGCGCTTCAACAACGTTCGCCTCAAGAACCCAAGGTGTCGGACGAGGCCATTATCTCCGCGTTCACCCATGGCGTCCGCGATGTCAAGATGAAGGAGGAGCTCGCCATCCACGAGGATCTTTGCACCGCTCTGGAGATGTTCAACATGGCGAACAAGTGCACAAGGGCTGAGGAGGGACGGCTCTCCCTCCTTGAGCTCCCCAATGCTGAGCCAGAAGACAAGAAGACCAAGACTAAGGACGTGAAGCGCAAGGGGCCAGCCGTGCTTGCGGTCGAACCAGAGACAAAGCGCGGCTGCGACCACCCCGAGTCGTCCAAGCGCAAGCGGTCATTCTGCCCCTTCCACAATGTTTACAGCCACGACACCAGCGACTGCCAAGAGCTCAGGGCTCTCCGTGACGGGCGCCTCGGTCGACACCCCGAGTGCAACGATCAAGGTTATGGTCGCGTAGGTGGCCGAGGTGGAGGACGCTGGGACGGACGCGACCGTCGTCAGGAGTGGCACGACCAGCCTCGTGAGGACCGCTGGCAGGACCAGCCTCGCGACGGTAACTGGGGGAGCAGCCTCATGAGGATCGACCTTAGGGCAATGCAGCCTTGCCTCCTCTGCCTCCACCGCCGAGGAGGAATGAAGATCACCACCAGGACGAGGGGGCTGGGGGCTTCCTGGAGCCTCGGGCCATTGTCTGCATCTTGGGCGGCTCACGGACGGCTTCCCACCGCGTCTTCAAGCAGTTCGCGCGCGAGGTGAATGCAGTCCTCCCCAAGCCTGAAGCAACTCGCCCACTCAAGTGGTCCAAGTGCGCCATCACCTTCGACTCCACGGACCGGCTCAAGTGTGCGGCTACTGCTGGCACACTACCCATACTCTGCTGCCATGTCATCAGCAACGTGGTCGTCACCAAGACTCTCATCGATGGCGGAGCAAGGCTCAATGTTCTCTCTGTTCAGACGTTCGACAGGCTCCAGGTGCCATACTACCAGCTCCACCCCACCAAGCCATTCTTAGGAGTGATCGATGGATCGACACACCCGATCGGGCAGGTTCGCCTCCCTGTCACCTTCGGCGAGCTCAACAACTACCACACCGAGCTCATCGACTTCGACGTCGCCGGCATCTGCTTACCCTACAATGCCATCCTAGGGTACCCAGCACTGGCCAAGTTCATGGCGGCCATGCACCACGGCTACAATGTCCTCAAGATGCCAGGAAGCAGCAACGTCATCATGGTCGCCTCTCAGGAGAAGGTTGCGGTGTGCTCCCTCAAGCACTCCTTCTAGGCTGCAGCGGTCGAGAACCCTGAAGACGATGACGGCGCCCTCCCTCCTGAGGTCGCCCCCAAGACGAAGAAGCTGCAGCTAGGACAGGGGTCTCGTGAGGGAGCATCACTTGAGGACGCAGCTCTGAGCCTTGCTTCTCCGGACGCGACACCTTCACCCATCGCATAGGAAGGCGTTCCCGACACTCCTCTCAGGTTGGGCTCGGGGGCTCTCCTTTAGAGGGCCTCAGATCTAGCCAATGTTATGAGGGAGGCGCTCGATCACCATGTGGAGGCGGTCTTCAGAGCACACTTCCCAAGAGAAGGCAGCAGGAGTGAGGCACAAGGCGTTCAGGAGTTCATCAGCAAGGCAATCGAGAAGATTCAGGAAGGAAGGGTTCTGCAAGGCCATCACCACCTGCCGCTTGGTGGAGCTCACTGCCCTAGTGAGGGTAAGGAGTTCCGATTCTGCATCGACATCCCCGGGCTCAACCGGGACGCGTCTTAGCAGCTCATGTGGTCGTCTCATGTTGGCCGATGCGAGGGTCCACCTCATAGCTACGTCCGCATGCCTTTTGGCCTAGCGGGCGCGGTAGAAGCATTCCAGCACTGCATGAGGGACGACCAGATAGCCTGCGAGGCCAGGAACCAGGCGATCCTGGCAGAGGTGGAGGAGCACCTTCAGGAGCCTCTCGGCCCCTCCGAGTCTCCTGAGGCTCGCTGCCGGAGTGGCTCATGAGGAATGGATTCAGTGGCACGCGTTTTTTGGCTACTTCAACACCTCTTCAACCACAGTACCAGGTGACATCTCTCTAGTTCATTCAGTTTGGGGGCGCCCCTCGGGCTGCACCATCCCCAGGCCGTGTGGGTCCATCCATACGGCATGTATCCCCTCCGCATTTATCAGAGCCAGTTACAATCCTTTGTAAGTTACTTTTGAATTATTGACTTCCTGACTGGCGCTTCATGCCTAAGAACATCTCACTCCCTTGCAAGACCTCCCATGAACGCCTCATGATTAAGGACTGGCATGGTGTCTGTGCTCGGGTCCGTCCCTGAAGCCTCGCTAAACCCAAGCAGCTGAGCCCTGGCTCACGGGCTGGTTCCCGTGTACGTCACCTCCCGTGGCTCTTGGTGCCTTGTTCTCGCATGAGCTAATCGCGGGTGGATGAGTGAGGGCGCACGAACTGGTGCACCCATGGCCACGGGAACCGCGCGCCGGTTGTTTTTCTTCAGGATCTTTGCATGAGAAGACTGGGCACGGTGTCTGTGCTCGGGTCCATCCCTGCAGCGTTGATAAATGCAGCAGCTGAGCTCTGTCTGGCGGGCCGTTCCTGTTCACGTCACCTCTTGGGGTCGTTGGTGTCTGGCCTTCTCATGCAATAACCTCAGGAAAATCATCCGGCGCAGGCTTCCTAATCATCTCGCAGGACCAATTCAAGCACCCCCAATCAAGACCAGGCGCAACCCGCCTTGAGGTAGGGCCTGATACGTCCATTTTGCATCATGCTTTTATATCGATATTTATTGCATTATGGGCTGTTATTACACATTATGTCACAATACTTATGCCTATTCTCTCTTATTTTACAAGGTTTACATGAAGAGGGAGAATGCCGACAGCTGGAATTCTGGGCTAGAAAAGGAGCAAATATTAGAGACCTATTCTGCACAACTGCAAAAGTCCTAAAACTCCACGGAAGTTATATTTGGAATTAATAAAAAATACTGAGCGAAGAATCTACCACAGGGGGCCCACACCCTGGCCATGAGGGTTGGGGCGCGCACTACCCCCTGGGCGCGCCCCCTGCCTCGTGGGCCCCCTGGCAGCCTTCCAGTGCCCATCTTCTGCTATATGAAGTCTTTCACCCTGGAAATCATAAGCAAGCTTTTGGAATGAGACATCACCGCCATGAGGCAAATCCTTGGCGGAACCAATCTAGGGCTCAGGCAGAGCTGTTCTGCCAGCGAAACTTCCCTCCGGTAGGGGGAAATCATCATCATTGTCATCACCATCGATCCTCTCATCGGGAGGGGGTCAATCTCCATCAACATCTTCACCAGCACCATCTCCTCTCAAACCCAAGTTCATATCTCGTATCCAATCTGTCAGGACCCCGACTCAATGCCACATCAATCTAGCATGTAACACCTCATATCACTTTGCGGCCTCACGCACGGTATTCCCACAGGTGTCGCCTTACCTTTGCCCAGGACCGTTTGCGCCTTTTGGCACACGTATATGATAGTGTCGCTAGCATCCATATGATAAGGAGCCCGGGCTGACATGGCTAGTCGTAAACCCAAAGTGGCACAAACTTACAGGGACAGGCATCCATGACCCAGCATCGAACGTGTCGGTCATCAGCGAGTAAATCCAGGCTGTAACACTGGGCCAGCAGGACTCCGGTGAACCGGGCTGTAGCGGGCTAACAGGACTCTGGTATTCATCGCGTGACATTTCCCCAAAGGGACAGACACAGGAATGAAGAAGGACACATGCCGGCCAGCCTAAGTGCTTCGGAGCAGTAGCAAGCTACCATGGCTTAGTGGATGCACTAGGAGACATTTCCCGGTAAGAGAGGCTACTAAGGATAAACAACTAGATAGTCAGATCCCACACATACCAAGCATTTCAATAACATACACACAATATGCTCGATATGTGCAAATACAACATGGCATCACAACATGACTCTATGACTCAAGTATTTATTCATTAGGCTCCGAGGAGCGAGATATTACAAACATAGGTCTCATGACGCAACATTCAGAGCATACAAATCAAGGCACATGCGGAAGCTTAACATGTCTGAGTACAGACATCTACAAATGAAAAAGGCTTGGAAGCCTGACTATCTACCAGATCCTGCCGAGGGCACAAGATCGTAGCTGAGGTATCAAGCTAAACGTCGAAGTCCACGCGGAACTACTAGCGAGACCGAAGTCTCTCTGCAAAAACATAAAATAGGCAAACGTGAGTACAAATGTACCCAGCAAGACTTACATCAGAACTAACTACATATGCATCATTATGAACAAAGGGGATGGTGGGGTTTAACTGCAGCAAGCCAGCTGTGACTCAGTGGCTATCCTAAACTACGACTGCAAGTAACTCTTTTGAGGTGGCGCACACGAGTCCACATATTCACCATAGCAATACACCACTATGGATCAGCTCCCGTCTCCCTACGAGAACGCCATCCATAGCACTCACGCTTATCTTGTGTATTTTAGAGTATCCACTTTCACTTGTCTATGAACTGTTATAGGCAACCCAGAAGTCCTTTACCGCGGACACGGCTCACTACTAGAAATACCACTACTAATGGCGCACCTAATATGGCCATTAATGGCGCATCACTGGTGCGCCACTGATAGCACGCCATTAGTAATTTTTACTAATGGTGCACCAGCTGGTGCGCCATTAGTATCTGGTATACTAATGGCGCACCACCTGGTGCGCCATTAGTATATGCGAGGGTGCGCCATTAGTATGCCTCCCAGTTGGCATGTACACCCAGGTGCTTTGGCATACTAATGGCGCACCACCTCTGGATGCGCCATTAGTAACCGCAGCACACTAATGGCGCACTACCCGGTGATGCGCCATTAGTATGCACTGTCATACTAATGGCGCACTGTCGTGTGATGCGCCATTAGTATGAATATTAGTTTTTTTTTTTATTTTTTTATTTTCTGTTTTTTGCACAGGTTACAAAATGTATAATTTGACAAAATATAGACAGCACACATCAACAATAGATTCATCAAATACAATAGAAGATTAGTCTTTGAATACAATTGATCATATTAGTCTCCGAATACAATTCATCATATTAGTCTCCGAATTAAAAAGACCGAACAAAGATAGAACATTATATTACAAGTCTCGAGACTGCGAGTAGCGAGTTTGTCTTCGCATTACAAGTCGATATCGATCATCTAAACTACCATCACATAGAAGAGAGCTGCGGTCATCACGATGAGCATCATCACGATGAAACTCGTCTTCATCCGGTTCCTCCAACGCTCCCTCCCCTCTCCCGCTAGATAGCGGGCGTATCTAGATTCGGCCTCGGCCCTAGTGGTGTACCCTTTGTAACTGTTACCGCTGAATCGGTGAACCTGTCTCCGACACTCCTCCCAGTCATCGTAGACTCCGGGAACCTTACCCTTGTACACGACATACGTCGGCATCACTATGCACTAGCCAAACGAAACGTTAGTACCAATTCACAGACAATACATAAGCAATATATAATTATGCAACAGAACGATCGGAAGAGAAAAGAAAGACATTAATAGCATCGATTACATCTAAGTTGAACGACTCTCAAAACCAAAGAGACATACTACAAGTTCATTAAAGTTTAATTACAAATGAGCCAATCGATGTTTCAGAACTAGACAACTCGACTCAAGGGACCGGAGCCTGGATGAAGCCGCCGTCTATCGTGGGAGTCATGAAAGAACGGGCGTTGTCATCCTGCATTTGTAGCATTGTGTCGATGTCACTGTTGGACGGTTGATTTCTGAGGTAGAACTGCCCCGAGGTACGAAGGACATCTTGATGGATGATTTCCGCAAACTCCGACTGGATGCGAAAGAATTCTTTTCGGAGGTCCGCGTCATGGATTGCCGACACGCTCGCGGCCCAATCTTGGAGTTTACTCGGTAGCAGAAGTTGATGATGGTCCCGTACGATCGCCCGCATGTGATGGATGGCGTAGTAGGCACCCTTCTGACCGCCAGGCGGCTGCTTGACGCAGCAGAACATCGTATTGTGGGAGAACACGTGCTTGCCGTACTTACGAATAGGCCTGGTGAAGGTGCCTCCAGATTGGGCGTAGCCGGGGAGAACATCATCAAGAACCTTCTTGACATTTGTGTAGTCTACGTTCGACTGACGGTCCGGGTCGAAATACGTGGCCATGGAATATTTGGGGCTTAGGAGGATGAGCGTGCAACGTGTGTCACTGCAGAAAACACGGAATGTTGAAAGAAAAACGATCGAAAAGTAAGAATTCATATGTTACGGGCCGGTTGAGGGGAGGACTTACTCGGGAAAGTAAGGCACGAGGAAGTTATCCTTATCTTGGTTTGCCAGAATGACGCCTTCGAGGTAAGAACTCGCGACTTGCCGGTCCCCAGCGCTGCCCAAGATTTTGGCACGCATGTAGAAGGGTCGACTATCACGATGTCCGGGGTCTTGTCGCGAATGATCCGCATCTCCATACTCAGCGAAAATAGCCGAACGAAGGTGTAGTGCAGAGGATGAAGGTTAAACATAGCAAAGATGTCATCAAACCGCAGGACGATCGTACCCCCGATGTCGCCATCCACAAAGCCCTTGCCCTCTGGCACCTTGGCCACGAAAACCGGGTATGCCACATCCTTCTCTCTGAGACGCCGCTTCTCCAAAGAAAGAACACTGTCGTGCAGACTCCGCATAGCACCGGTTGCAGCATTGAGCATATTTGGTGGTAGCATCGCCCTACCCGCCACATGCACCCTCCTCGAGATATCCTGCGGTGAAGGTGGCCCGTCCTGAGCACGGATCGTACTCGGTGCCGGCTGGCTCGCACCCTTCTTAGTCTTTCTTTTGCGTGCCTTCTTCTTCTCCTGTAATGGGACCGAGTTCTGCTCACAGACCGCCTTCTTGAGTGTGTTGGGGCTGATAATATTTCGCACCTCGCCTATCTGAGGCTCGGTGAAGTCGGCAGCTGGAGGCGTCTCCTGAGAGCTGAACGCCAGACGGCTCCTGTTGCAACTTGGCTTCTCCGCGGTACGAGCTAGATCGCACATGTCTTTTGTTGGGTTTGGTTCTTGAGAAGGAGGCCCCATGAAGTCGCCATCGTACCCATGCTCGGCAAAGTACTGATCGACGTTGCCAAATGTATCATCGTCGTCGTCGTCGTCGTTCTGATCCTGTGCCATATGCATGTTTGGATCCAGTGGCATAGGGATGTCCGGCACCGTTACGGCGGTCTTGCCATGGGGCCGACTTGGCGCCGGCACGACTGGCGGTGTTGTCTTTGGGGTGGTGTCCCCCGCCCCCAAACGAATCTGGCTCTTCGGCCAAAGCAGGGGCCAGCTCAGGCAGGCGCTGAGGGTCATCACGTCATCATCATCGGCCCCGACGGGTCGAATCGGAGGTAACAAGTCGTCGCAGCCTGGCAGCACCCGAACCAGTTGAACCCTAAACAAGTTGGGTGGCATCTGGGTACCGTGGAACAAGGGGTTGCCTGGTTGAACGATTTTGCCCTTGGCGACATCGACCAACTCGTTGTTCACGAAGTGGAGGAGAGTGCACGGAACATCGGCGGCGCCCTGCGAAAACATGTAGGGCGTCAGGGATGCCCAGTCAAAGGCAAGGAGATGAAGTCCTCGGCCGAGAGAGGCTTAATTAGTTACCGTGATGATGGCGTCGAGCTCGGCTAATGTCGAGGCACCGCCAACGGCGGCCGTGCAGTTGACGGAGCGGCCGCTTGCTGAAGAGGTGCCGGCCGGCGTACACCCGGGTGCATTAAGATCCCGTGCCGGCGTCGGAGACACCAATGCCGCCTCCGCCGGAGGCACCAATGGCCCCGCCATCGCATTATGCGAGTTGCTGGCCGTGAAGCTAGGAATCGGGGGCGGCCCCTGTTGGCCGCCCGCAATCCACGCACTCAACCCCGAGATCAAGGTAGGCACAAGGGCGGTGATCGTCGCTCCGAGTCGTTGTTCCACTTGCTCTTGGACAATCTCCGGAATCCGCGCCACCTGTGCCTTGAGTTCTTGAACCTCTCGCGCCTGGCTTTCCGAGCTGGTCTTTTTCTCCTTCCGCACACCAGCGGTATAGTATGACCCCCATTTTGTCGACAAGCCTTTGCCGGCCACACGACCAGCTGACGTCGGCTTACTGAGCTTATCCTTGTTCTTCATTATATTCAACCCCCTATTTAGAGTGGTGTCCCAAGGGTTGCTCTGAGTCGACCCCGCGCTACTGCTTTCAGTCGCCTGCGGAAGGAATGTGAACCATTTAGAAATTCGGCTTCATTAATTAGAATGCAACCATATGGAGCTAATTACGCGGGGGTGTATTCCTTACCAGAACAAGCTCAAGCTGCCTGGTCTTCGGATCCGTGGTAAGCTCCTTTGTTTTCGGGTCCTTCTTGTACCGGGCCCTGACAAAGTTCCCGGTCTGCTTGTCACCATATTTATCGAAGAGGGGCGGTAGGCCTTGCTCGGCACGGTCCGCCTCCTCCTTGTCCCATATAGGCTCCGCCACTCTGTAACCGTCGGGACCGAGTGTGTGTTCCCCTATGTTCAGCTCCCGCATTTGTTTCCCCCACTCACTTGATTGGGAGCTTGCGGTGCTCAAGCAATTGATCTTGAAGTCGTTGTAGTCATCTTCGGTGATCGAAGGATTTTTCTCCTTGATCTTCTCATAACTCTCACCTTTCTCGATCATTCTCTTCACATTGCTTTTCCAAGTAGACAGGGCCTTGCTCATCTTCGTGAGGGCAGCATTGTTCACTTTATTCCCTTTGAGGCTTGTGTTTTCGAATTCAGCGGGGAACTTGTATCGTTCGTGCAGCTTCGTGAAGAGGAGGTGGCGCAAATTCCCCCGGTCAGGATGCCTCAGGTTCTCGGCGTTGATCGAGACGGTGCTCCGGACAATGCACCCGAGCTGAAGCGAGTACCCCTTGACTATTCGTTCGGGCGCCGTTGGATTCCCGTTGGAGTCCACTTCAGTAACTTCCTCCTTGAGGGTGCGGAGCACGATCGGGCGCCGGTCCTTCCGTTGCCTCTTCGGCTGGCTGCTATCTGTGCGTGCGCCGCCATCATCAGTGGTGGCATCCTCGGCGGCACCATCAGTGGTGGCATCAGTGTGGTCATCCTCGGCGGCACCATCCGTGGTCTCAGGATCGGTGGGGAAGGCGGCGGCCTCATACAAGTGAGGTTGTTCCTCCATCTCCTGGGACAGCTCCCAGAATGCCTTGCCGCCCGAACCCCCGGCCTCATCGTTGTGGGCCATGTTTCTCTCTAAATAGAAACAAAGTTTGGTCAAAAAGTTGGTTATTGTTAAGGAACAAGATCATGGTCTCATCATTTAGGGTTTGTCGACACCGAGGCATCCTAAAATCTAAGCTTTTATCATTGAGGGTTTTTCGACGCCAAGGCACCCTAAAAGCCTAACTTTTCATCATTTCGGTTTTTATCGACACCGAGGCACCCTAAAAGCCATGCATTAGTCACAAGTACGCCGGGGCACTTGATCCTACTTAATTAACTACTAAGATACCCCGGCCCATGCATTAGTCACAAGTACCCCATATGTCCTATTTTTAGCAAAGTCATGCTAAAATTCACGGAAAATTTCAGCATGACCTTTGCTGAAAATAGGACATATGGAGTACCCGAATTTGCTGGAACGGAAGTTAATCGACATTCCAGCAAACTCAAGGGCCTCTCGGGTGGACAAGGCAAAAAAGGCCTCCATCACAACATGGAAAATACATTGGCATGTGGACTGGAATGTGGCTTCATTTAACAACAACAGTTTCACACAGAAAACAGAGCTGAATTCATTGAGATATTTGCATTGCTAGCTCCATTTCAGTGCCAAATTTCACCAATTTAAGCAAAACTACCGTTTAGCTAGCTACAGTTCAGTGCCATATTTCACTGGATTAAAATAAGCACATACACATAACTGACAGCACACATACACATCACTGATTTAACGAAATTTGCACACAACTCAGTAGCACTTCATCATCATATAAAGTATATTAGCAGCAGTACAAATAAAGAGACATGATCAAAGTACTTCATAATAAACCCAAGCAACTTCATAATAAATCACTAGTCCTACTTATTGATGGTTTCTAAATCATTTATTTGATCGATAACAAATAGCCTTATCCTGCACAAAATCTTTGTCCTCAGCTGTAAACTGAACTATTGTCAGGTCATGTTGTCAGGTCATGTTGAAAGTAAAATAGGACCTTGCTGTGTTTGGGACCAAATAGGTCATGTTGTCAGGTTTTTTTATAGGCGATCCGTAGTTAGCGTAGCTATTGTGCATCAAGATTCGTTTTTAGTCCTAAGAAAACACAAGGTTGTCAGGGACGGTTTTTCTTTGACTGGGGTTGTTGTCGACCTGAATTAAAGATGCAGTGTTTGGCAGATCCAGTCTGCAAACTTTGTCCTACTTACTGGATCAACAATGTTCTTAATTCCATTACCTAGTGTACATACCAACAGCCATAAACAAAAGAGCAACTAATGACTGAGCCAACCAAGAGCCACAGACGAAACCAGCACATGCTTGCACATGCACTGAAGCTACAACTCTTATCAAGGTAAAAATAAAAGAGAAAATTGCTTATTCTCTCACAGATGTTGGTTTGCCGATCTGCATCAGTAAATGCGTTCTTTTTCATCCGAGGCAAATAAGCAAAAGATTGTACTAGACAGCTAATC